>NW_027315846.1:10700240-11132740 GCF_026437365.1 Eucyclogobius newberryi
CAAACCGGGACGTTTATCCAGAGCCTGTTCACATACATCCAGCCCCAACGAGTAATCTGAGAGGCCTTCCAGCAGCTACCAGAGACAGAAGTGAAAGAAGACTACATTATTATACATTTGATAAAGGAGATTGCAAATAAACAGATGCAGATATTCCTTCTTGCATCGTTTGTTTTACTGCACAATGTATACAAAACACTTGTCTTTTGGTGGAGAATTTATATTGCATTAAATACATTTCAATGATGGAGAACAAAATGGTGACACCCCCTTTCGTAAAGGTGGGCAGTAAGTCTGAGCTATCATTAAGTTCATTAATACCAGCAATGAATAAACTCCAAAAGGCCAATAAAAGCATTTAAAATGTCAAGGATGACCAATGTCATTAGTGTGTATGTTAAATCGCAACTGTAATCATATTTTGTTATAAAAACCTGAAAAGCTTCATCAGTTTGTCCTTTTTCCAACAGATGTAGTAAATGTTCAGTGGTGAGTTTGAGTTTCAGCTGGTCAGACACAGGGTAAAGCTTCACCCATTGGGCACAAAGGGCAAACTCCTGCAAAAAAAGACCACTTTATTTTTTCACACGCCACACTCGATCTCAAGTATTACAGGTTGAGTGCACATACCTTCGCCTCCAACATCATAGACAACAAGTACTCAGAGTTTGTTTTCGACTCGACACACAGTTCTTGCCAAGTTGCCCAGGGCAGAGGCGGCTGTAAATTTAACATCTGGCAAAAATATAAGACACGTTTTATCTTGTGCGTTTCATATTTTTACATTACACCTGGATAGAAATCTTGACTCTAGTTATAATTAATGCTCTGATTACAAAACAATGACATTTCAAACTATCAAACTAATGAACAAGCACATTCCTACTTACACTATCCATAACATATACAATCATGTTACATAAAGAAAAAGTCAACTTAAATAGACAATTGTTAGAGGACTGTATTACCCAGTGATAGATATCCAGCTCCTTCTTCCTGAGCTCCAGGTCGGCCCGCAGTGATGGGTCGGTGAGGGGGTCGTTAAGGCAGAACTCCAGAAGCTCGAGGCAGGACGACAGGGGCCATCGCTTCAGGGACTTTAGGGTCACATGGGCCCGAAGGTTAGAGTCCTGCACACGAAAGAGGTGACCAGTGCCACTGTCCCCGTCTGAAGAAACAAGAATGGGGAAAGAAAAATGGAAAAAAATCTATAAATAACATATTGTAGCATGGATGAGGAAACACGAATGGTTAATGCTTCTAAAATAGCAAACAGTTCTTTGTACATGATGCCAAGCAATATTACGTAGAATATTTTTTTGTTATTAACTTTGCAAGTAATTTTTTCCTCCACTTAAAGAGGAAACATACATTTACATAAATAATAATATTTATTATTTGTTTAATTGAATTTACATTGACTGATTCATATATGTTAGAATAGCCTTTTCCTCTAAAGAAACAAGTCTGGTGATTTACATAGGAACAAGTATTTGTTCACGTTTTATTTAAAGCTATACAATTTTTTGTTATTTTAAAGTGTTGTACCATACACTGAATATTGAGGAGTGTTGATAGATCTACAAATAGTCCCTTCCTAATTAGATATTTAAAAATAAGTTCACACCCCTTTCCTTCCTACCTTCTAGTGCAGCGCAGGTCAGTAGTCGGTCTCTAAGCGCCCCCTCCTGGCTGCAGCCCTGTCCGTACAGCTCTAGCAGGTTCAGCGCTCTTTTCAGATCTTTGGAGACTAGGGCTTGTTTGAACGCCTCTGCGGCCACCGTTTGTGTCACCTCCTCATGTGCTCCTGAAAACAGCAAACTGACAAGAGGTTTCCCACAGAGGACAGTGCCAAGGCCAACCTCTTCTTCCTCTCCTAATGGGACGTCCATGATTGGTTCCACCATAGAATAGATATAAGTCCGCAGTATAGGAAACTCTTTCAAAAGGCCATCAACTTCTTTACTGATTTGCTCTCCATCGAGGACTGCCTCTTTGCGCCTGAAGAAAGACTTTTGAGTTTTTGCTGGTTCTCCTCTGCTTGCGCTGAGACAAGCCAAAGTGGCCAACAATGGAGAACGTGATTTTAGAAAGGTTAATGCAGATGGCGTCATAAGAAAAGATGTTTGAGAAGGTTGTGAAGATGTAAGAGAAAGTGTAGAACTCAAAAGGCTGCTTTGAGTGGTCGACTGGTCCTCTATTGAGTTTTCAGATTCAAAGCTGTTTTCAGATTGAGAGTCCCTTGTTAATCCTAAAGCGGACATGTGTTCTTGCATGTGTTCTTGGAGCAGGAGAGATAAAGTGGAAACACCAAAAACACTGTTTTTGTTGAGGTCTTGAATTAGATCAGAGTCAGATACAGGAGCAGAGGTCCAAACAGGTAATGTCTCAGAGCATCTCTGAACGATCACCTCCTGAACGCTGAGCTGCAAACCCTCTTGCTGCAGTAATGACAACACCCTGAAAAAAACAACAATTGGTGTTTAAAATATTATCTTTAGGGAGTCCAATATTATTATTATTATTATAAACAATAATACTAATTATTATTATAAACAATAATACTAATTATTATTAGTTCAATTTGAGTTGAACAAAGTAAATTTACATTTTCAACAGCATTATCATTTATTGACGTATGCATCTGTATATCTGACTCTTGTTAGTTGTTTGTGCACAGTTTTGTTGATACCTGTCAGGGGAAACTTGTCTATCAAAAAGCAGGTGGGACAGAAGCTGAGACGGAGCTTGAAGCAGCACTAAAAGAGGATTTCCAAGTTTGACACCCCCACTGTTATCTGAAATAAACAAATATAACATTATCTGCAAAATCAAGCGTTACCAAAACATATATGAATATGTTTTCAAATAAACCATGAGATTTAGTTTAAATCAAATCTTTAGCTATTCTATTTCCTAAAATACAATGAATGCTTTAACATATTCTGTATCTACCTGATACACAACTTATAAAATATTTCTCAGGCTGACAAAAAGACCTACCATCTGACCCAAGGCTGCGTACAAGAACAGATGCCAGTATGTTGACGTAGTCCAGGAAACTGCGGACATAATCGGGTCTGGAGAGTTCTCCGTCAGGCTCAAAGGGACAGAGCTGGTCCATAGACCGCAGCAGCTGCTTCATGTTGGAGCGGACCGGGTGAGAATCCAGCTCTGCCTGCTTCAGGCGGGACTGCTCCATCAGCAGATCCAGGAGAGGGCTGCCCGCTGTGCCTTCTGAGAGAAGAGGAGAGATTTGGGGGTTACTTTAAGAGTTCGTTTGAGCCATAAAAGATTTACAGTATTTTAGGTGTATGTTGTTCTTTAGTTAGTAGGGTTTTCAATTGCAGCTAGAAAGGCAAAAACAATACTAATTTTGGTGAAAACGTACAATTAATCATAATGAAATAGCGTTGATAAATGTTCTGTGATATAGTAGGCATTTATAAAAGGCAACGATACACCAGTGATTCTGCATTTACACTTTAGGTTTAGTCAGTCCTAATTCTGATGTGGCAGAGTGAAGTGTGCAAGTATGAATGCCTAAATGAACATATAAAGGGCACCAGTCTGACCTGCACTCTTAGTGGCAGTGCTGAGGATCTGCAGTGTGGTCTCAAGTTTCTGGGCTAAAGTGAGTCGAGATGAGATGGACTCTTCAGTCAGCGTTGGGTAAGAACACAACAACACCTCCTGAACACAGCAACCAAACGGGCTCGAAAACGCTTCGTCCACTGGAAAATCTGGGAAATAAAAAGGAATGAAAGGTACAAAATAAATTTTAAACTTATGCCAGGTAATATGGCATACCGGTAAGCTATTTTAGAAAACTTCATCATAATCATATTGTACCTGGTTTGGTAGAGCTCTTGCTAGACGAAGAGTGATTCAAGATCTTGTTTATTTGATGTAGAACCATGGGAAATCCACAGATGCCCTCTGAATGGGGAAGTTTGGGGTCAACTCTCACACCTGGAGAAATAAAAAGGAATTTTACTTTTTTTTTAAGCACAGAATCAAAATGAGCCAATGTTTTATCTTGGTGAAGCAAGAATTATAAGTTAGAGGGATGGTGTTTATATTATCTTCCACATCTTAAAACAACATCAACTTAAATGGTTATGGTAGCAATAATAATAATACAATTTAGTTAATCTTAATGTATACATGGTCACTCTCATTTCCATGGATATAGAGCTGTGATCTTTAACTACATTGTAAAACACTATTTAGAAACACTTACAACAATCACCCCATACCTCTGTCCTCATGACTGGTGCTGAGCCTCCTCTCAGCAGTGTCCAGGAGCTGCCGGGATGTCCTCCAGAGCTGACAGTGGCAGCAGGCCAAGTCGAAACCTGCCATCGCTGCCGGGCTCAGCTCCTCCAGCAAAGTGTACAGGAGCCCGTTATTTTCCGGGGGGCACTGACCAATCCAGTAGTTCTCCTCCAAACAGGGCATGGGGTGAGCCGCTGTGCTTGAGAGGCGGTCAGCTATGTCGGAGATCGAGAAGAAAGCAACACCTACCAAAACATGGAAAGGATTAGGATTAATTATAGGATCGTGCCAGGTTGGACTACACATTTCACTAAAATGTAGTGAACATGATTATATCTAAGATTCTACTAAAAAGAATGGGATCTTTTTCCCCAATTTGACCATTTTTGTGATGCTTACAATGTTACTTCCTGTTTGGACATGAGCAGCAGATCTGACATAGATGGAGGTAATTCCACAAGTGTTACCTAGCAACTACACTGTAAGCAAGAGTCCAAATCCACTTAAATTACACAATAGTTATGATTTGATATTGTATTTATCATATTTATTATATATAAATATATTATTTTTTAACTGTAAGAATTGATCACATAAATGGAAGGATTCCTTTTTGGAACTCCTGTAACTTTCAGCTTTTATTAAAAACAAATTCTTCACAAAATGCTACTTGTCTGATGTAAAACTACAAGCTAACAATTACTAGAGAATATCCCACCAAACGAAGTAATAATGCATTTTAAGCATTAATTTGATGTTTAAAAGGGCCAAAAAACTAATTTTTCACACACAAAAAAAAAAAAAAAAAGAAACCCAATGAAGAAACAATTATTTAAATGAAAAGAGGAAATTTTATAATAGAAAAACAATAAAAACATGAATGAATAAAAAAAAACAAATAGATAAACATAAAAGTAGAGAGGAAACAAAGATTTAGTATATGACACATGAAAAGTCCCAATTACCAGCAGCAGCAGCACTTCCAATGGCCTGCAGGGTTGTCCTGCCGCTGGCGCCCAATCTGGTCCTCCCAGCTCCAGCCGGGACCGCAGACGACCCCAGTCCTTCTGAGGACGAGGACGATGACATGGACTGGCTCTCCATCTTCTGCTCCACCTGCCCAAGCTCCACCAGCACCTTCTTATAGTGCTCCATAAACAACAGCTCTCCACAGCATGCAGACCCCTCCAGGTTAAACATCTGAGACACCTAGAGAGACGACAACACAGCAGGTACACACATTTTAGTAATAGTAAAATGAGTCTTCCGTTGTTCTGTATACTAGATCTATTCAATACGGGTACAATACACCATATTTGTTTTGACATGTTTTTTTGTGCTTCACTATCTCAATCCTGTTGCACACTATTACTTTACTTGCATTATAAATTGTTCAGGATTGATGTGAGCAGAGATGTGCAATTTATCAAACTTTAATTGAGATCAATATTCAGTCATCTCCAATTGTCAATGATCTGCTGTGATTTTAGTAAAAGACTGTGATTTGGAGTTTGGAGGAAAAAAAATTACTAATTTTTTGCTTTAAATAGCAAATATTGAATGTCTGTCTTGTTTATGTTCAGCAATATAATATGGAAATGCATTTGTATTTGTTTATAATAAGTCAATTTCTTTCTTACACCCAGCCTTAAATCCATAAATTCATGAATCTTATTGGACAAGGGTAAATAAGTGTTTCTCTTACATGATGTGCCTCCATGAAGTTCCCTCTCCGGATGCAGGACATGAGCAGAGACTCTGGGGAGGACAACATTGCAGGAACCAGCCAACTGTGAGGACCTCCACATGGACACATCTCAAGGTCTGGGGTTGAAGTAGATCCTCCATTGCCATCTGAATCAGAAAAGGTTTATTGCCATTGTCAATGAACAAAATTCACAAACATAGGAACCTTTCTTGGTGATTCGATGCAACACAAAACAATAAAAAAAAATTCTACAAAGAAAATGAATACTGTATGTACATGTAATCTGGCGTTGCTGGCATGATCCATATGAGAGCTTTTTGTAACTAATAAAAGGGAGAGCATGCCTGTATATTTATATACCACAGATTAGGACTGCATTTATATACTCTACTAATATTAATGCAAAATGGGACCATTTTGGGCAGTAATTTACTATGGCTCAGGTAATCAAGCTGTTTTTAATCGACTTTTGTGCAAATCTCCTTGGCCCTCCAGGATTCCGTGTTAGGAGTCTAGCAGAGAGGGTGAGTATAGCATTCACCTCCTCCATAGCAACCCAAACTTACACCTAGAAATAAATCCTTTAATTACAATGTATATGGAAATTTAAGCTAACAACTGTACAAATTTAAGGACATTTAAGATGGTAGGATAGTTTTTATGTATTAAATAACTCTCAATGCAATATACGTACCAAGCAGGTCAGTTGAATAGGTTAAATGGATCTCACCTGATGCACTGGTGCTCACTTCTCCATTGTGTTTCTCCTCTGAGTTTTCTCTTTCCAAAGAGTGTCTTCCATGTCGCCTCCTCCTTCTCAGACTTGAACTCTTATTGCGACCCACAGATGGGGTTGGAAAACTAAATGTAGAGGTTTGAATTGGGCTTTCCATTCCTAAAACATGATACATTTGAAAATGTATTTGTAGATCAATGATTATATATATTACAAAATTACACAAATGCCATAGGTCTTTTTGATTACGGAACAAATATCAGTAATACTTATATCATAGTCAATTTCTATTTATATGAAAAGTTTCAAAACCTATTCATATTCAGCACATAATTGTGGATTAGATACAAATACACATTATGGCAGTGCTTCTCAAACGGGCACCTCACTTTGAGAAGCTTTGCATTGGAGGTTACGTTATTACATCTTTTAGTTTAGATAGTATTTTCTGAAAAACTTGTATGAATGGAGCCTTTTATCTTGAAACCAGTATGTCCGTGTCACTCACCATCTGCACCGTTGTGATTGCTGGAGATGATCTGAAGTCTCCATTGAGCTTCTGCAGTGCGTTTGGATAGCCTCTGTAGCTGGGACATGAAGGATTCTGAGGTCACCGAACAGCCAATGCTCTCTGCCAGCTCGGCATCTACAAGGAGGGCATCCTGCTGAGCCAAAGCACTCAGGCCATCTAGCCCCTCTTTCAGCAGCTTCAGAAGTCCTTCCATGGCACTGGCATCCACCAAAAAACCCCTACAACCTTGGACAAAATGAGCCAAATCCAAATAATGCCCCGCTGTAGAAAAAGATGGTGGCATGCTTTCACATTCTCTGTAGCCGTCCTCAACCTCCCCAGCCTTCTTTTTGGTGGAATTTGAAGTTTGTGCAGTTGATTCTTGGGAAGTTGAAGTGTCCTTGATAATGGGCAGGGAAAAGTCATTGCTGGATAAGAAAAGTAGTGAAAAGATGTTCTCCATGAGCTCCAAGCGAAACACAGCAGGCAAAGCCTCTAGATGACGCTGGCATTCAGACAGGTAGCACTGGAAAACCACTTGACTCCCTTATGAAGAAAAGAAAAATAGTAAAGTTAGTCAACCTGAGCATTTATAGCATCTATTCCTGGTTACACAAGCCAGCCAATTAAATGATATGGAACCATTTCAAAATGGTGTAATCTGTCATTCATCCAGGAGTGTTCCATTGTAGAAGAAGACAAGTTGTTTTTATCGTTTTTTATTTTTCAAAAACAGTGTCCAGATTGATCTTTTCTACTATGTCAAAAGTTGTTTGGACTTTTTTATTATACAATTTTTTTTAATTATTTCATTGTAACGGTGGCAAAGGCGGTTAGCGCTCTTGCCTCCCAAGAAGGAGATCATGGGTTCGATTCCCGGACCAGACCAACGTCACATGATCTCTCTGGGTGGAGTTTGCATGTTCTCCCCGTGTTACCGTGGGTTCTCTCCGGGTTCTCCGGCTTCTCCCACCGTCCAAAGACATGCATGTGTTAGGCAAAAATTGGTGACTCTAAATTGGCCCTAGTGAATGAATGTGAGAGTGAACTGTCTGTAATGTCTATGTCTCTGTGTTGGCCCTGCGACAAGTTGGCCACTGTCCAGGGTGTACCCCGCCAAAGGCCCGAAGTCACTGGGATAGGCTCCAGTCACCCGCGACCCCAAAAGGGAACAAGCGGTAGAAAATGGATGGATGGATTTCATTGTAATGTCAGTAGTTTTTTGGGGAGGGTTTCACTTCCCCACATTTTATCAAGAGTAAATATACAATGTATAATGCATCTTGTGCTGCAGTTAACAACTATATCAAATAGTACTGGCATTGAGCTTGCATGTGTCATCATATTAAGATAACAAGGATGATAAAGGTCATTTTGCAAACCTTCAGAGGAAGTTGAGGTTTGGCTGATTTCTGCATGAGACGTGTTGTTCTGCTGCTTAGATCCAAACTCAGAGCAATTCAAGTATGTATGGATATTTATACACAGAGCATAAACAGCATACTTGATGGCGCAAAAGCCCTGGAACAAAACGATGTTCTTATGGGCTCCGGAGTTCATAAGGCTGTGAATGGCTTCAGCCTCATCTGGAAGAGCAGACACAGTTATACATTATACATTATTGACTTGATATGTATAGTCAATGCATTCCTATGGAGGCACAACAAAATCTGACCTGTTGCATGTTGACGCTTTGGCAGTTGTTTTAGCAAATCTAGTATTTTGTGCTCTTCAAACTGAGCCAGTGGAGTTAAGGAATGTAGAATATAAAGAGCAGAGTGATTGTCCAGGCTGTGGAGTTGTGACAATAATGCTTCTGTGGAAATCTCCCTGCAAAAATATAAAAAGATGTGTGTAAATCATAAATGGTTAAGTACATTTTTTTTTGCGAAAAATAGTGTCCACTGTGCTGCCCAGTGGTCAAATGGTTAAGGCACAGCACAGGTAAAATGGTAAATGGTCACATTTATATAGGGCTTTTCTACCGTCAAGGCACTCAAAGTGCTTTGGATCAAGGAAATAATCACCCATTCACCACACACAATCACACATAAGCTCACATTTTCCACCAATAACAAAAGCAGGAATTATATCAGTTCAATTCCACACATTCTGCATGCATAGCCAGACAAAATAAAGGATATACAAAACATAATAAATCTTACTAAAAGGAAACGTTAAGTTAAAAAATGCTTACGGGTTGTTGTTTTTACACCATTCAAGTATCCCAAGCTGAGATGATAAAATATTGGAAAAATCCTGCAGAACTGAATCATTAGCAGCCGCCTGAAAGAATAATGACAAGACACAGGTAATAAAACACTAAACATAGACATTACGCTTACTTTTTTAAACAATTTTCACTGAAAGTATAGGGTTAGGTTTTCAATCTAACCTGATCATTGTGGAGAATACTGAGCAGTGTTTGGCCAGAGTTTAGGCTACAACATTGAGTCCATCCGAGCAGCAAAATGAGGCGAGACAAAGGCCGAAACTCCAAGTGAAGTAAATCCTTGAGCTGAGGAAACTCCTCATGTTTAATCAGGTCAAGAGCGGTAACCTACAGGAAACAATTACACTAATTATTTAATTGTATCACATGGAGATGCGAACAATTACATTGATCGAATCAGAACAGTAAAAGAGGGTGCATACCAAAACTTGTTCAAGAAAATGTTTTCCGCTACTAAGGCACTCGAAATAGATGGTTTTCCAAATTGAGGAACGATCCCTATGGCTACAAAGGCTGATGGTGAGCTTCTGGGCTTCAGGGAGGTCGACTAACAAGAATTCAGAATGCTTTTATTAGTATTTGAAAGCTATTACATAGCCTATATCTAAAATATGTTTGGGAGGAAAACAGATCAATTCTGACTAATGCCATTTGACCACAATGCTACAGCAGTAAAAATATCTCAAATCATGAGTGTTTTGTTGTAATAATACAATATGACAAGCATATAAAAGCGTCAAAATGCACTTTCCCTTTACACTAAATTTAGCTTGTTCTGCTTCAAAGATTATATCTCAATGCTTGACCAAAATGTTACTGATAGAGGAAGTGATAATTGCCAACTCATTTGATAGGCATTCCACTTCACTCCTTGAATCTGGCCACTTTTAACTGATGTACAAAGAAAAGAAAAGCTTGAATTAAAATTGCCTGTTCTAGTGCATCAATCTGCAATACTAAAAGTTGCACACAACAAAGCAATTAGGAATAAAAACTAAAGTCATTCAACACACTATACTTCACTACAGCATATTGATGAACCACAACAAATATTTGACCAAAAACGTAATCTAAAAATATTTCTAGTCGCAACAGAGATGTTTAGTGCCAAAACAAACCATACTTGGAGTACTGGGTCCAGTCCTGAGGAGTTGATCCCGCTGAAGCCTCACAGCTGTGGAGCTGTACACAGAGGCTAGTGTGTCACATTGTGGCCTCAGCAGAGAGCTCAGGACCCTCTCTTCTTTGAGCGGACCGTCTCTGGCTGCCCACAACGCCTCACACAAAACTTCAAACTGTCCATTGTTTGCACTCCAAGGCATCACTGAGAGTACAGCATAGATGTCTTTTACCCACTCTTCTTCCTTTTCTGGACATCTCTGGACCTCAGGCATATCCAGTTTCTTTATAAGGTGCTGGATGAATGGTTGCTGAAGGGTAGCTTCTTCTGAGCATGACTAAAATAAACAAATTAAACTTAAATGTAGTTTTGATATATTCTCTGATATATGATGCACTTCTTAAAATGTACTTAATAATATAGTAATTAAAGACAAAACCTTCTGTTCTCTCACTGTTAAAACTGTTAAAATACTGACAAGTTTAAAAATAAATAACACAATAGTAAACAATAATTTATACCTGTAAGAAGTATACTAAAGACTGTGCAAGTCTTGGCTTCTTTCTGTCCAATAATGTATGAAGACAAGAGTCGATTGCCGCATTAGTTTTTCTCAAAACATCTGGGGTTGTTTTGTTGGTGTAGATGGTTGTGAAAAGTTGATGTAATTCCTTGTAAAACAAATGCTGATATTTAACTGACATGGATCACACAGAATAGTTTTGTCCAACAATGATTACCTTGATAAGAGCAGTGGGTATGCCCACTGACCCTAGTTGGTCCAAGAGAAGCAAAAATTCCAGCTCTCTTTTCACAGTAGCAGAAACCTTTGAAAAAAAGACAGGTCAAAGGAAGTATTAGTCATAGTCTGTGGTGAGCTTTGAAGTAAGAGAGCAGTGAGTAGAAAAAGGTTCAGTTGTAGTTATCAGGACACAGTTTTTTTTCTAAAACTGAGTCCAGATGACTACAACTGAACCTTTTTCTACAGTGGAACACTCCTGGACGAATGAGGGATTACACCGACATAAGAGAGCAAGGTAACACAAGCAATGTATATAAGAATAAAGTCTAAGTCGTACAACTACAGTAGGTGGCAGTAATGTAACACTTGGATACCAACCGACATAAAACACCAAAGTAGAAGAAGAAAATGGTCACATGATAACCCATGTTTGGTTGAAAGTAGAGTAAAGTTCCTACCTGTTCTTCTGACCATTTCTCCAAAATCTGAAGCCAGTACCATGCCAGTTTGTGTGGACTGCCCAGGGGCTGCCATCTAAACACAGTTAACGACATGCTTTCAAACTTTTCTTATTCCCATTTTGCGCAGTGTAATAAAAGCTTTATAAGGGATTCTAAAATGTTTACCACACTCACTTTAAATCATATGGATGGCAGACTATAGACTTGATTATGTCCCAAAGGTTTTCTGAGAGTCCTCCAGTAGAGTTCACCAGCTGAGGTAAACAGGCACTGGCAAGCTCCCACTCTCCATGCTGCAGACACTTCTTAAAGTAAACAAAAAGGTCCTCCAGTGAGGTCTCTGCTTCACGACCAAAGGGATGCATGGCCACTTTTCGCTGTTGTGCTCAACTCAGCAGTGGTCACAGAAGTAACGTCACACTGAAGAGCCCATAGAGCACTGTAGGGCATTCTTCACCTTCAACAGAAAATGTGTATTTCAAAATGATGACATATACCATAAGCAAACTGTGTCTACCAAATCATTCAATACCTATAAACATGACATAATTTAAAGTTCCCATTGTGAACTTCACTGTCACGTTTCATTGACTGATTCATCAGATCCTTGAAATGTAATTGTCCATTGAATAAAGTAAAATGCATCTAACATTGTTCAGTACTAACTCAATCAGATTAAGCTGTGATAGTCACATCACCACTGATGAAAAAAAGTAAGAACGCTCTAATACAACAAACTACCAAAACATTTATATAATGTGAACACAATGTTCCAACAGTGAGAGCCTTTCCTTTTGTGCTTGTAGTTTGTGCATGACGTTCAAATTAAAAAAAAATATATGTATTTTTCTTATGTGTTAATCTTGACGAATCCCTTTGCAGATATGTTTGTAATGTTTCATTCAATATTTTAGATGTTCTGATTAATTCACATGCGTTAGCATTAGCTTCAAAATTGCTGACTTTCTGAAGAGTAAGGCTAGATAACATTGGCGAGTAATAGTGCACAATTGATTTATTTTTCGTTTTATAGTAAAATAATAACAACATGTCAACAGTTTCATCCACGTTACTCACATAGTTACTTGAGTTGTATTGACCATATCGAAGATCACAAACATTCCTGAGCCTTGGTCGTTCTAGACGTGTTATGCTGCGCGGCTAGCAGCATGTTAGCTGTGGTCATGTGACAGATCAGCTGCTCAGGCAGATGTGATTGGTCGAACGTTGGCACGAGGTGGGCGTTCCAGCTGCAAGTTCTTCTTTCTTAGTTAATCGTTTGTATTGTAAAGTGCGTTATGGTATGATGGGGTATAATACGTTTAATCATTCTGGTTGAACGGCCCATCAACTCTGTCTCCAAATCTATAATAATATAATCATATCTAACTATGTCCTACCTAACATGTTGCTTTGAACGCACGCTTTAAGTATGTTATTTGATTTAAGTCTGCACAGCTAATAAAAAATACAACTCGAGCAGTGCAACGTGACCCATTGCTGGAGATTGCACTGTCGCCTTTGCTTGTTGCCCTGCCGCTGTCAACGGCCCAAAACAAGACTGCACCAAAAGAGAAAAGGGGTCATTTTTTGCACATCTATTCCCAACACGCTCAGTGCGCTTTGTATACGATTGCTGAAGGTATACGTGTCGAACATGCCCCTGAGTTTTGGGGTATATTTTGTTTTGTTGCATTAATAAGGTAGTGCTATGTTTTATCATTCCATTTAATCATCCGTTACACAACCCTCTATTTTCGTTGGTCTGGCCCGTTGCTACGTTGTTTGTAGACTTCCTCCAGGGTGATGGAGAAGATGTGACCAGGGATCGGGCCTGAAGTCATTTTTACGTTCATCTTTCTAAAGCATTTGGACTCTTGCAGGTTCTATCGGCGACATGATGGCCGGCCT
This sequence comes from Eucyclogobius newberryi, assembly GCF_026437365.1. Taxonomy (NCBI): domain Eukaryota; kingdom Metazoa; phylum Chordata; class Actinopteri; order Gobiiformes; family Gobiidae; genus Eucyclogobius; species Eucyclogobius newberryi. Next base: position 10,713,941 of record NW_027315846.1, read on the forward strand.
AAGGAAAGTGAATGGAAAGTATTCCGGTGTCAATCCAGCCGTAAGGTAATAGCGATAATAACACTGTAATCAAGCAGTAAAGCTAGTGTGGTGCTAGCTTTAGCCGAACAGCTGTATCCACATTCCTTTGGCTGTTACAGGCTACTAGCTTAACCACAAACTCACTGATGCGTTTGCTTATTTACTTCATCTGTAATGGTGTACCATGTGCCTCGTTTTTGTCAGGAAGTGAAAGTAACACACCACATCTATTTTGTCAGCTAAACCACCTAGCTGTTAGTTTAAATTTTATTTCAGCATATTTCTCATTTTCTGCATTTGAGTTGCACTTTTTAAAATATCTTGATGCTTCCGGATAATATAATTTAAAGGTGCACCGTGTAACGTTTCTGATGTAGGGCCCGTTACCTTTGAGATGTCATTGTTTTGCTTGTTATGTTCCACAGAATGGCATTAACAGTTACAACTAAAGTTAACGCGATCTGTCTTGCGTTTATTAAATTAGCTACTACAGGTGTGTTTATTTCTCAGCAATAACTTGAAAGACATTCTTACTGTGGTCAGGTTCACCTTTGCACAGTCTGTTGGTGTCACCCGCTTGTCCCCATGGAAATAGATAAGTTAATGCCATACTTTGAAACATTCCAGGCAAAACAATAACATGTCTATGGATACAAGCATGTAATATCAATGCGTATTACACAGCGATGGAAAGAATGTGTGAGGGAAATGTATTTAATTACAGACTGAAAGAGTAATTGTACCTGAATACAGTTACTCAAAATGAGTATTCAGTATACGCATTGTTGGTACATGTATTTAGTTACTTCCATCCCAACACTGCCAATATATGACAATATTTAAAAGGAAATAGGTTTAATATTGTTTGATTATGTCAACGTGGTATTTTATACATGTTTACAGCAATTTTTCAAAATATGGTTTCCTTTCAGCTGTGGTCGCCTTCGTCAAGTCCAATCCTTGCTCTGTGGTGACACAACAACTCCTGATGGCATACTGTGCTCTCTTGGTTCGTTTGTGTTAATAACATTTTAAGACAACCTACTGTACTAATGTTTTTGCTTCCACAATCTTAACTGTTTTTGTGCACTGCAGGCATTGATAGCAGATATAATGAAGGATGCACAGAGCTCGCCAAATACCTGTTTTACGGACTTTATAGGAGAAAACAGCTCAATCTTGAACATGCTAGTGAGGATTTTTCTGAGGAGATGCTTGATGGTATAGTGCTCTTTTTCAAACGTTTTTAGTTATTCTGCTTGTGTTTAAATGTTTTGCTATGCTCTTCTGTCAGATGTCATCCTGTTGATTAAGTCAGAGTGTGTTCATCTTTACTGCAACCCCCTGAACTACAGCTACCTTTTACCCTACATCTCCCACTGGAGGAACCTGCATCTCTACTGCATGACAAAAGCAGAGGTTTGTAATGCTAGTCTTGTGATGACTGATTGCTTCTTGCGTCTAAATATACATTTATGTACATATTTATTTCCTGTTTTCAGTATGAAGATGAGGAAGCTGCAGAAGAATTTAAAATATCCAGTTTTGTAACTATGGTGCAAGACTGTTACAATATTGGAGTACCCTTCAGCTCACAAGGTAATACAATAACAATTCTGCCTCCTGTAAAATATTGAATCTATTTGAATATTATCCCATTGTACATTGCAATAACAACACACTATTTGTTAATATTTTGCATACTTTTGTTTCAGGACATGTCCAAAAGTTTGACATGTTTATGGTTGAAAAATGGCCATTAATTCAAGCATTTGCTCTGGAAGGCATTGGTGGAGGGAGTTTTTTTACTTTAAAATTCAAGGTACTTTTTCTTACACGTTTCAATCTTATTCACAGCTGCTGCAACATTTAATGCTATACATTATTTTGAAGCTAATGGACATGAGTGATAAATTGTGGGAGGTGTACAATAAACTGGACCCAGTGTCTCTTGAGCAATTCCTTTCAGAGGTAACACATTTCTACTCCTCCATTGTCATCACTGTTGTTTACCACAGCATGTATTTAAAGGGATGTTCTTCTTTTAGGATTTGGTCACATTTGAGAAGCAGTGGAGCGGTTTCTTCTCCAGCATGGACCTGGAGAGCCATTTGTCCATCCTGGAGCTGTCTGAAGCTCAGGCGGGAGAGGTCAGTTTTGACAATATTTGAACAATAACACAGACACAATACAACGGAATAAGAACAGGCCTCAGTTATTGTATATTTCAGCTTGCCTATGTGCATGCTATCCTATCCTCCAATGTCTAGAATATTGAAAGCTGTATAAATATATAAATCTGTTTCACTATGTAATTTTGTTTTCACAGTCATTTCGGACATACTATTCCCATGGACTTATCTCAAGCAATATTACAGATAAAAGGTGATCAAAGAACAAACAATTCTCCTGTCTTTATATATAATTACAAAGAACAGGTCATTTTAAAAAGCTTTTTATTTTCTTCCAGTAAAAATCAGCAGCCCTTTGTGCTATTTGGAAGACACAGTTCTTCTGAAGATTTGGAAAACTATTCATTCAACTTTCCCTCAGAGAGTCACCAGGTCCACAACACTGGGCCCCAGGGCTCCACTGCCAAACACATGGTAAGCAGAAGAGATTAAAAAAAACACCTAAAATGTTTGTTCACTTACTGTACAGAAATATTCTTTAATTCAAAGTCTTAACTAATCTAGTTCTAATTCTAGGTTCTGCAGTGTGTGGTGCCCAAAGGACCTCTCTCATGCTCAAGGACTTATTTCTTTGGTACTACACACACTCCGTTTCTTGGTAAGTGCTTGCTCATTATATACATTCAGGCAGCCCCTCAGTCTTCTGATGTTAACAACATATCACAAGTAAAGAAGGTTAGAGGCTTGTTGAAATAAAACTATATATATTGTCTTGGTTATTGTACCAACAGGATGTGAGAACACACAACAGAAAAACACTGACGTTTTGTAAGTGAATCGGGTTTGATTTCTTTTATATTGTTTCTCTTGACCAATTGAGTGCAATATCCTTTTATTTTTTCAGAGTTATGTCCCAGATTTATGCAGCCGTTGTTCAGGCTGTCCTATCAGGAATCAAATGCTTCTCATCCACCTCTAGTTTGACTAAAGTAAGCATCAACATAAACATATGAGTAGTGAAGTTACAGCTTGTGAAGTTACAGATTTGTCTTATTTGATCAGGCCAGGGACGTGGCAGAAAACACCTTTTTGTTGGCATTAGACTCCATGAATTTATGTCAATACCGTAGTGTTCTGAGGTAATAACATGTTATTTTAAAGAATAAATATCGGAAAAACATATTTGTGATTAATTGCATGTTTTGTTCTTAAAGGTCTAAATGTGAATTCAATATTCAGGCAGTGGATAATGAAGGAAGGTACTGTCAAAATTATATTACTAAAGTTATTGTTTTTGCAGTTTAAAAAAATGTATTTATCTAAGGGTTGTTTTTTTTTTTCAGAGTTGTACCTCTGGACGATGATGGCAGTTGTTACTTAGTGAAAACGGTATTTTCTTTACTCTCCCAAACGTCAATAAAAAAACTACATTCACTCTTATAATACCAGCAGTCTACATACCTTTTTATATGCAATTTACTCAGTGTTCAGCATATGTGTTATGATGTGATTGCAATCGTATATTCATTTACATTACAATCACATCAAACACTGTACTATACATGTGCATTTTAGGACTGTTTATGACCTGCTTTGTGTTCACTATTGTTTTCACTTATTTACGCTTGTAGTATAACAGGCTTTCATTAAAACATGTCTTTCTGTGTGCTCAAAGGCCTCAATGACAGTGCACAACATTCCAGACCTACAGTGGGACAGAGGCGATATGGGCTCTGTCATCTTCTCTGAGTCCTTCCTGGAGTCTAGCATCAACATTCAGCAGAAAGGTCGAGCCCTAATTTAATCATGTCTAATTAGACAATGATCGATATATTTTGTGACCAAATCAAATTCACTCATGTATTTGAAGCCACATGTGACACCATTAGTAATTCTGAAGCAGCAGATGCTAAAAATATTTCATTCTATCTTTCTGAGGCAACAAATATCATTTATCATCCTCACATTATCCAGCTGATTGGGTTTGTTCTCCATGGCAAACCCATCTTTTTTCCTCCTCTAGATGGCACTGTGTCCTCAGATAGCTGTTACACAGTTCTCACAACCTCTGTGCCTGGCTATGCCTGCTGGCAGGTGTGTATGCAGCAAAAAATATAGCTTTATATACTACCATAGGATCATGTGGCATTTGTTTTTCAACATTCACCCCTTCTTTCATAAAAAAAAAAAAAATAGCTGGAAGCTGATGTAAAACAGTCTGAAGAAGCACAAAATCTCACAAAGGTAAAACGGGACAATTACAATGTAGATGTATGTAAATGAAATCAGTTGATGATTTCAATCCTTTCAATAGAAAGAAGGTGGCTGTTTGGGCACTGCTCTGACTGCTGCAGATGCTGCCTATGTGCACTCTGGCAATAATTTCTCCACACCTGAAGAAGGTAATAATGAAACTAATATTATCAATGAGTTTATATGTGTATGTATATGTATATGTATAATTTAATGTCTGAATGTTTCCATGTATTTTTAGGGAAGATTGTTTTCTTCTCTGAGGGTCTCTTGTTTATCCACTCTCAATATGGAAGTATCACTATTTCAAGAGATCACATCCGCTCTATCAAGCTGTATGACTCTGTGAGTTATTTTAGTTATGAATTATCTTTGATTGTCAACACAGAAACAAACAAACGCACACTTTTACGTACTGTATTTTCTTATTGCGCTTCCTTAGGACTCTGGCACTTTAGCCTCTCTGTTTGTGGAGTATGAGAAAAGGCTGCTGCCCCATCTTCCGTTCCCTCTGCATAGCTCAGACCAGTATCTCGTGTTTGCCCTGCAGCCTCGATCCAAGAGCCACAGAGACTTATATTCCAAGGTAGGACAGGAAGGTGTCCTTCCCTTTGGAACACAGTGACATCTGTGGGCAGCATCATTTGACCCTTCTGAATCCTGCTCTGAGATGGCAGAATAGATCTTCCCTCTGTCATTTCACTTATATGTTTAAAGTAAAGTGGGTGTCATGTCATGTCATGTCGTGTCTAAACTAAACTCAATATTAAATTCTGTTGAGAAGTAGCACATCACAAATAGTTTTTATTTAATGGTTTTCTCTGAGTGGCACATTATCAGTTTCATTATCTCTTTTATTGGAATATTGATGTAACATGGAATGTGTTCTTCTCTATTTTTGTATCCATCCTATCAAGTATGGATGAAAATAACTAAAAAAACTTTTACAATAACCACGCATTTTGTTTGCTATGTTTCATAAGAGGAAATAGTATTAATAATATTGAAACATAATATTATTGTTGTTTGTTGTAGGTTTTACCTGTTTGGCAAAGCTCAGACTCTGGACTAACTCTGCAGATTGTGGACCAGGAACAGTTGGACTGGAACCAAACCAACATGTAGGCACTATATTTATGTTCAAAACCTTTTACAGTAAAATTGTCTCAGTGTTTGTTTTAGCCGTTTTTTACGCAGTAATTACTTGCTGTAGGTAAATAATTTAAAACTCTTTATTCCAGGCACTGCAGACTCCAGAAGCTGCACGACAGTCAGGAGCCTCCTGTGGCTAAACGCAGAGGAAACATGAAGACCTCCTGCTCTCAGCTGCCAGAGCTCGACATGTTAGTGCATCTTCTACACTTGATACAAGGCTTAAGAATGGGACTTGACTCCCCATAAAACATGATACTAAGTCCCATTCATTATAAACAGCATTTATATATTTCCAAAATAATTTAAGAGGGTATTTTTATTTATTTTGTAAGGAGCTTGTTTTAAACTTTGTTTTGTTGTTCAAGTCCCAACAAAGGATACTGAGCTTTATCCTGTTTGCATTTGTTCTTCCATTAGTTGCATTGAGACCATCATCGGTTCCAATAACTTATTACACTTATTATATAGCTAATAGTCTCAGGTAGAAAAGCAGGGATTCTTTTCTCTATGCTAAATCCCATATCCTTCTCTCCCCAGGTTTCTCCAACACTTTGCCTTAAGTAGCATTAGTCATGAGCCCATTTTGAATGATCACCTTGGGGCGCTCTTCCCCTCCACTGAGCTGAGGAAACCAGTCAAGAGCCAAGGAGACAAGGTAGAGGACGGCATTTCTTTTATATCCTACACAGAGTGTAAAGTTGTGTTTATTTGACCTGGGCTTTTTGGTGCCTTAAAGGTTGTCATTAGCATCATCACTGGACTACCCGGGAGCCATAAAAAGAGACTTGGTCAATTTCTGGTGAATTTTAGCAAAGAATGTGGAAGGTGGGTGATATTAAATACAATTATTAAGGACTTCAATTTGAACTTTTTTTTTTAACACATTTTAACTATTAGTTGTATTTCATTATATAGGAACAAAGATTATATACAGTCAATATTAATAATTGGTCATGAATGAAATAAATTAATGCAAATACAGTAGATGCTGTGTTGTTTTCTTTGTATAGATGATCAACAAAACATTAGTTGTATTATTATTTTTATTTTTTCTCTAAATTAAGTTTTTACTAAATTACATTAGAAGTGCTTACAACCTTAAATTGCACTTGAAAACACAGTTTTGTGTTTTAAATGTTGAATCATTGTTAACTTAGTAATACTGACTAAATCTGTGATGCCCCTTTAGGTGGGTGGTATATGAGGCTGGTTCTGACAGCTGCGACAGTTTCTCAGCCTCTCACCTCCAGCAGTTCTTGTCTGGTTTCCTGGAGAGCCACCGAGGCCTGAGAGGCAAAGCCCGTCTGCTGCTGCTCTCACCTGGGTAAGGACGCCTTGGGACCTGCCTCACACTGAGCACAAACAAAGCCACTACAATACACCACTTTAGCAACAAACTAAATAGACAAAGACAAAACACTGTCACGTTAAATTTTTTTGCCATATATCAGGAAAATACTGTATCCATAATCATCATCAGGACCACTTACTTGATCTATTTTGATAACACATGGTTTAAACAACTTGTTGTTGAGCTTATTGAAGCTTCCCGTGACTGCGTTTGGATAGATATACAACCAATAAATCAAAGGTTTGCTTGTGCCTATTTAGATGGGCAATGGGAAATTGCTCATGGATATTGACTTAAAGTGGGTTTCCAGACATAGTCATACCTGCCAAAGAATGTGCAAAGAATGCTAACAAAACAGTTAAAATAATTTGACCACTTCTATTTATCACTAAATACTTCTTTTATTTGGTCTAGATCATGCCCAAGACCAAATACTCTAGTTATTTTCACTGCCTGGGTGGTTTCCAAAACTTACTGGAGAGTTATTAATAAGAAGTGAATGTGTTTTCCACAGATACACAGATGTTTTGGATGTGGTTCAGCCCATTCTGTTCCATCCTGATCCAAACGTCCAGGCTCATTTCACGATCGGTGCAGTCACCGCCTGCATTGACCCCCTGGCCTCCTGCTTGGAGCACAGGTAACATAATGAAGATCTCCTTTGGTTCTTCCCATTCACACAGCACAAAGACCCACTCAAACCAGCCCCAGCTTCCCATTGTGCAGTAAGTAATGGGTTTCAGGACAGAGAGAGTTCACACCTGGATTAACACTGGCCACTCGTTATCCAAGCTGAAGGAGGCATTTTAATTTCACCCCTGAATAAGACCATATATCTGTAGCAGTAATAATGTAACTGCTCCTGTTAACTGTAACTTGACGATTTTTTCATTACAACAGAACATAGACAATCTGCGTTGTAAATTTTTTCTTGACGGAGCACTGACCTTGAAAACAAAACTTTACAGGCTAAAATACAGAGAATAATAACCATGAAAACCTGATTTGCATTTCTGTTTGTTGCAATGACCCAAGCAAACACAGGGATGACAGACAGGACAGGATGTTGATAAATTGCAAATGCCCTCAATGTTTCAAGGAGGTTACGTGACACTTTTGGTTATTAAAACTCAAGGCCTGGTGCTTTTCAGAGAGAGGATCAGACCTACATTTAATCTGACTGTGCTTTTGTTGCAGGCTTTGGTCATAGCTTACTGAGCTTCTCACTGTCACAGATTGACTTTTTGCCCCACACAATACGACATACCACTCTGTTTAATAGTCTTTTCAACTGCACTGTGAGAAGCAAGCCAGCAATTATTTTACTAAAAGCTCTACCAAGGGACATTTCACAATATTTAAGTGTTTGGATGATGTATAATTGGAGATATTGCGTCATGTTATTTGCAACCTTTTTAAAAAAAACACGTAGTAAGCATAAATAAGATACGAGAAAAGACCAGCAAAAAAATTCAAAATCAACATTATACAGCAAAATGGGAACTGGAATTAGTTTCTCAGACCGTGCAGAGCTAAGCGAGCCTGTTGGCCAAAAGCAGTTGGAAATGTAGGATACTTCAAGACACGACTCTTATTTAAGGAAAGAAAGGTGATCACTTAAACTGTGTATGATCACAATGTGAACATAGCCTGCTGCATTTATCCGGTTTCCTTTTTTACCGTACTTTCTGCACTAAAAGGCGCACTTTAAGCCTTTAATTTCCTCAGTTCTCTTTATAATCCTGTGCGCCTTTTCGTGCGCAAAATACTGTACTTGATTTTCTTCTTTTAGATGTCAGGTACAAACTAAACATTGAGTTGTAGACCTTTATATTTCTTATTAGACTTATCAAAGCAAAAATGTAACTATGTAACACTGTTTTTTGTCTTCCTGAATGTTCTTTCTGTTATTTTTACAATTGTATGATTAAATATTTGCAATTCAGACTTCATTTAGAGTGAATTTTCTATTATAAAATCAAAATGACCTAGTGTCAGACATTTTGAGTCTGGACATGGACCTGTTAGGATGATCCTTCAGAGTGACAGCTCCGCTCAACTCTGCAGTGGAAAAGTGTGTAATAAGAGGTTTAGTCAGCTATGCAGTTAGTATTGACTTTTCCATTTGAGACGTCTTCAACAAGCCCCCTGCCACTTGCTGTTGCTAGGGGCATCTGCGTGGATGTCCCTGGACCCCGGTGTAGCACTAATTGGGTGTGGTTAGCCCAGCTTAGGCCTGACCCGCTTGTCACCCCCACAGCATAGCCCGCTAATCTCCCTGATCCACATGAGCAACCCACTCTCCCTCCTCGTTGAAGCTCATCAGTCAGTCATGATCCATTCTTTGTGATGGATGTGGACAGTTCATTACATCAGGACAGAAAGATAAATGCCTTTGAAAGAGCCCCATCCTCTGTATGCAGGCTTCTTAAAAGCTGCAGAGTGCTGATATGGCTTTGATAACATGAAGCCCGATTAAGAATGGTTGTTCAATGGCCAACCACTGATCGATTTAAAAATATCCCAGGATAAATAGTGCTTTCTCTAAACCGCATGAAATTGAATTACAAAAAGCTTTTTCATTGGCCAGTTACAGGCTGTAGTCATGATGTCATTTGAGAAAGATCTCTTGCCAAATTTAGCATGACTTAACCATGACATAAATTAGCTATTTGGTTCTTCTCTGCTATAGTTTAAAAGTTTGCTACTGAGCAAATGACCTTCTTTGTCACTCTGCCTCTCAGTGGCCGAGTGGATAGCACACATGCGCTCCATGTGAGAAGATCACAGCTTTGTGAGTTTGAATCTGGCTCTGTCAATTTGCTGCATGTCCTTCCCCAGTCTCATCCCCATTTCATGCTATACTATCCTGTCTAATAAAGCCTACAGGCCAAAGTATACTTTAAAAAAACATTGCTTGTCACCAGTAGAACATATATGTACTAATAGCTCTTAATTTACATCCACAATCTACCGCAAACTTCTTTACGTCATGTGAAATCAGATCTCTACATCAATAAGCATGGCCAAAGCTCGTCTTTGACTATTGACAGTTTATATACCGCACATGAACAGACCATGGAACATATAGAAAAGTGTTTAGCATGATTCAATGTCATGTCATATTTTACAATGTCAATTGTTTGAACGCTTAACAGGAGTGTTTTAACGTGAATTGAGTACAAATGCTGTCCCTGTTGTTTTTAGGTTTGCCTTCCCCAAACTGTTGGAGCAATGCAGTCAAGGTAAACCAACAAGACACACCACTCTGGAATCAAAATTAACTTAAATGCAATGCTATTCCTACTTTGGCTTTACACATAAAATAATAAAAGGTTGTGATTTTGTTCTCCCTCTTGCTGTTCTTTGCTGTGTGTCAGGTATTGTGAGCACAGTGGTGTTCACTGGTCTGACAGCAGAGCAGAAGCATCCTCTCCTGCAGCATGTTCAGCAGTTGGTACGCTCTGCCAACCCCACTGCTGCCTTCATCCTGGCTGAGAAAGGAGCTGTCACCAGGTAGGCGCTCACTGAATTATGATCAATGCACAAACAGTCACTTTACTGCCTTTATCATTTCAAAATATATTCACTACAGGCTACATCTGCCTTTTTCACACAGGCGAGTGTCTAAATCTGCCCATTCAAAGCTTTGTGAAAGCCTTTCAGAGTAGACTCTTTACATAAATGACTTGGAGGCCTGTGTGAACAGGGTTTTCTACTTCTGCTACCAAGGTTCAGGTTTATTAATGTCTGTTAATTATTTTGTTAGTTTAATAGCAGGATAACTGAAAAAGTAATGGTAAAATTTGTATTCATTATTGTCTTTTAATTAAGTTACATTCTGAGTACAAGTCCATATACAAGCAAAATGTTCAGCAAATGATTAATTTCCCAAACTAAAAGATCTCTCAGAATTGTTCAGTTATTTTGTACAATATATTTAATTGTCATAATTAGATGACTATGTGTTCTCTCTCCTGTAGGAATGAAGATGTGAATATGATATTGTCAGACAGCAGCTTTAATGAAGTGCAGATGCTGAGAGCACGTTACGTCCTCTATCCCGGCTGGTGAGGCTCCTCAATGTGACCCCTGTGTGCTGTCCACTCAACCTTCAAGCCACAGATTGGTCCTGATTCCTGGCGCAGAGTTCGCTTTTCGCGCTGCCGCCTGGATTCCTCCCTGTGGTTTAATTGCCTGGCGGCGGCAGTGCTGGGGGTATCGGAGGCTGATTGCTGTAAAGCCCCTCAGGACGGCTTGTGTTCTCTCACCAGCTGCCTCCTGGAAGCACAGTAACAAGCCACGGCCGTGTACACACAGGGGGTCTGCTTCCTCTGGAGCAGGGCTATGCCTCAGTGCTCAGCTCAATGTGAACCTCAGCTAAATCCCATATACACTATCCACACACAGACTACGTTTACCGACTTGTGAGCTTTAATTGGGGTAAATTTGTCTCTAGCAGAAGGAAAACCTCTGTATTGAGAAGCTATTTTTATGCTGACAAGGGTTTATTTGTAGTCATATGTGTCAGATTTTGATTACATTGTCAGGTTATTTAAGACATTTGTCTTGGTTAGCTTTTGATTAGGACAAGGAAAAACATTTGGTTCCAGATGGACAGAATTTTTTATAAGCATTGAAAAATTAGGCCTGGATTATTATTATTAATAATAATTTATTATTAATAATAATAATTGCACGGTAGCAGAGCGGTTAGAGCTCCTGCCTTCCAATAAGGGGCTCATGGGTTTGATTCCCAGACCAGACCAATATCATGTTCTCTCTGGGTGGTCCCGTGTTACCGTGGGTTCTTTCCAGCTTCTCCAGCTTCCTCCCACCGTTCAAAGACATGCATGTGTTTGGTAAATTGGCAACTCAATTTTAATGTGATATATAAAAATATATAGATATAAAAAATAGGCTTGAAAAAAAACAAAGAAGCACATTTAATCAGTTGCGCTGCCTGTAATTCTGCCACAGTTGGAATGTTGAGGGTCCTTTTTCAAATGAAATCATGTAGGTGCATAATCTCTACAGAAGTTGACCTCTAAATTGAAAGTTTCAACTAAGTTTCAAACTTAACTTTATCTCTGTGTTTTCTGTTTCAGGTGCAAAGGCCGGTTCTTCACTGGCGCTGGGTCTCTGGTCCTATCACAGCGGCGTGTGGCATTCACTCGGCCCCTGGAGAGGCCTTTATTTGTCGCACGCTGCAAAGGTGAGATGGAACAAAATGCCTGGCCCTTTTTTACTTTTACACGTGACAGAAGCCTTAGATACAGGCTGGCAGTTTGACCAGGGTAATATAACCTCTATACCACTAAATATGGACACAACTCCACTCAAGTAATGGTCTCTGCAGCATTAGAACTAGCGCATATGTGTGAAAAAAAATAACCAAACAATTCAATGATCACAGTCCTGTATCTTTCAAACACTTTTGAAATCTGTATATTGATATGTTTTTATTTGCCTGCAGCGTTAAAGTCATCTTTGAAACCCAACCCCTTCCATGGAAATGTCTACAATATTTCAGGCAGAATGTGCTTTTCTGGTAAGCAGCTAATTATATATACTTAAAAACATTATTTCTGAATTTAATTGCTTTTGCTTTTCACACTTGATTAAAAAAAAAAAAAAAAGTTTTCCCTTGAAGACTATATGGGCCTGATAAAGGTAGAAATATTCTCTATGCATTGTTCTTGATGAGGACTAGATTCCTACATTGGTTTCCTCAGAAACCTTTGAACTCCTGAATAGATATAGTTAGTTAGTATGTGTCTTTAAAAAAAAGTACTGTCAAATATTTATGTCCTAAACACATGCAATTTCTGAGAGCTATTGGGGTCACTTAAAGATAAAATGTATGGAAACACTGCTCCGACAGCCGGCTGGCCGCATTTAAAGCCCCTGTGGCAGGTGTCATATGAGGTGTGATCCAGTCTTTGTTCCTTTGGCCTTTAGACTCGGACCAAATCATGGAGGTCACTTACAACACGGTGAGCGGGACCCTCATCATCCTTCCAGTCAATGACCCAGAGACAATTTCCTCTTTCCTGGTTTTTGATGGTGTTGGTCTCACCGAAGATGGAATGAAAAACTGGCTTCGTCTGTGCACAAAGAAGGTAGACGTCTTAACAGCCTTAGTGAATTGTAATATTGTAAACACAGCAAACAAATTAACATTAAGGAGGACTAGATCATGATTACTGTTTAAACAAACAACAGGCTTAAGGCAAGGCAAGTTTATATGTAGGTCACAGTCCGTACACAAAGTAATTCAAAGTGCTTTACATAACAGGAAACAATGCATTGAAATCAGAATACAAATAAGATCATATTTTATTGAGATGAGTCTTTGCAACTACAGTATTATAACACTGTGTAAGGCAATAAAAAGAGAAAATTATATTAACATTATCATAACATTTTGCTCATGGTGTCCGCTAGCTATTAGTCCGCTACTTATCATAAATCTAAGCTTGTTTTAATAATTTCTTACTGTTTCAAACAAGACAAAAACTGAATTGTATTGTTTGGATAGAAACCTGTAATGAAGACCAGGAAGACCAAAGCCAACCTCACTTTACAAGAAGTTAATAAAATACATGTGAGTTTTTGCTTTTCGCCTTTTCATCCGACTCATTGATAAACATTATGTGGAATAATTTGTTTTATCTGAGAAGGCAGCAAAGCATCTGGATCCATTACCAGCAGGCTACTTCTACAACGGTTACCAGTATGTCAGCTTCTTTGGGGAGAAAATAAACCTACATCCCAGTATCCTTTGCCTCCAGCAGTTTTTTGTCGTAATCATATAGTAAATGCATCATTCATTTTTATTAATGCAGTGGTTCCCAAACAACATCAGAAAGACACTAGCCACTTTTTTATTTGAGTTGCCAGAAATGTCATCTGGACATTGTTTTAGTTAAATTAGTAATGCCCAAAGGGAGGAGTTATAACTGAAACTTGCACTGCCCTTTTGAAACCTTTTCTGTCATGGACCACTCCTGGATGAATGAGTAGTAGTTGACACTTAAAATGACTTAAATTAGCCCCATTGTTCATTTGTTTACACATATATATTCTCTTACATCAGTGTTTCCTCAGACCTGGACCAGTTCATTGACGAGTACATCGCCGAAGCCAACGACGAAATCGAGCATTTCAACCGAGAGCTGGAGTTACACAGGCAGCCCGACCTGTTTGACCCCTGAATGAACCGTCCGTACGTCCACCACAAGGGGCAAGGGGGAGGGCAGGGCACTGGTACGATACACTCTACATTCCTCCTGGTAGCTGCAAGGGCCCATCCATTATTATCAGCTACGACACTGTGTTTCCCGCTCCCGTGCAACGGAAAAGTTAAACATCGCTTAGTTTCAATTACATCACCCTTCAAGAGGCAGCTGACATATTGAGATTGCATTTGTCGCCTTGAAGGGGGGAATTGATGTAGTTCTTGTAGATATAGACAAGTTATGAATTATTACAAGTGGAGACAAATGTAATGAAATCGCTGAAAATTTTCACTAGGCTGAAGGTTACAAGAAGAGGTGGGTAGGATAAATAGTCAAGTAGCAGTGTTCAGAATAAACCATTTCCACTTTTATTTACAATTTAAAGTTACTCAAGTTTATATAACAGAGAAACTAAAGCTTTTTACAATACAAAAAATAGTGTAGAGGAAATAGTATTGAGGAATCTTGCACAATTGAGGGGAATTTCCGAATGCGTGCTTGCAGCTTTCTGTTTATCGCAGTTGGCAAATTAAAGCCTCTATTTTGGGCCTGGCGTGGAGGGCCGTGTGACACTCGGTGGACTCCCTCATGGGTTTTCTCAAGAAGCACTCCTCCTCTGTTGTCACCCAATACGGGCCCCACCTGTTAGCTTGTCTGCCTGCCACGGCAGAGGCAGCACTGGGCCTTGGAGCGCGGTAAACACAATGACAACTGACGAACGGAGCCATTTATCACATCCCGGTCTTTATTTTAAGACTCCTAAAGTGAATCTAATGAAAGTGCAATAAAGCAGGCGCGACTCCCTGAAGCGAAACGTCATTGTCAGAACAGCTGCGGCCGCCGAGTTACACGTTACATCACTGAGGGTCTTCACACACTAGAGATGTTTGCAGAGGTCCAAGTATTCAGGCTGTAAAGAAGAGCATGACTTTAACAAGCCATTTAAATCACTACATGGAGTCATTGCATTTAGTTTGAATTCATTTATCACTGTTTATAGTGTTAGTTATAGCATTGAACACCATAACATAAGCCATTCAAATTATATATTATTTACTTGATTTAGTTCATTCTTTTGTGCTTGTTTTTGAGATTACTTGGTTTTAGGATTGTGTGCAACCTTGGATTGCGATGTGGCAACTGGTGCATTGTTACATAAATCCAGATGTGTGCTTGTTTTTGAGATTACTTGGTTTTAGGATTGTGTGCAACCTTGGATTGCGATGTGGCAACTGGTGCATTGTTACATAAATCCAGATGTTTGCTGTGTGGATGCTGAAGTTTACTTGTATGTCTTCCATTCGCCACTCCAGATGAGGTTAAATAACACAACAGCATTACTGTATTTTCTGCATATATTTCACATTCATTGGAGCTTTTAAAGTACTTAACTCTTAATGGGTTCACCTGTTGACATTTACATTGATGTAAAAGACTAATCGATTTATTATTGATGAGATTATTAGCCATCAGTCATTGTCCACACATATCATTGACTATGCATAAGAGGGTTTCTATAGGAAAAAGTTGAAACATTTAAATATAGTATATGCAAGATATTTATATATATATATATATATATATATATATATATATATATATATAAGTTAATTTTGACAACTAAATGTCAAGTAAAGATATTAGCTGATTTCTTGATATGAATAAAACATTCAAATATAATCGTATAAGCTGTTTTAAACCTCTATCTAACAACATCTTTCTGTCTTAATGAATAGGTTTCTTTTCAGTGACAAACCGTTAATGTTCACTCTATTTCCGTCTACACTTCAAATTAAGCCAAACTGGTCACATGCTCCACTGACTTGTCGATGAATAAATTTAGAATTAGTCCATTTTCACCCTTTTATTGAACGTTTTTTAAGAAGTGCAATTCTAACTTGTTTCTATGTACTTGTTCTTAACCGTACCCTCAAATAGATCTTTAAGGACAAAGAGACAAATGAGCTGCTAGATTCTCAGTCTTTCACAGCTTGGAGTATGGCTTTACTCACAGAACCTAAAAATACTGAAGCCATTTTAAAAACAAGAGGTGATTTGGGGTAAGACATTAACACTGTACGTGTTTTATACCAAACTAGATCATATTGAAAAGATATCTTATGTGTTGACAAAATTATGACATTTGTGTAGCTGTGGATGCAGTGTGGCTTTCGATCCAGTTACGTAATACTGTGGGGAGATTATTTGATTGACAGTGCAAAGGGCTGTTGGGGCTTCTGACACAGAAGAGACGTGGAGTGTCTACTAACAGCTTAGTGGGATGCCACTAACACATACTATTACTGTATATTCTATTAAATGTAATGCTATACTAGATGTTAACAGATCAGGCATAACAATATAACCACTGACGATGTAATAGCACATGATTTTTATGATTCAAGGGGAAGATAAGGCAGCAAGGAACCATTTATTTTAAAATCTCAAATTGAGTCAATTTTCCAAAGGCTCTATTTTGAACTGACCAGAGCTTTTTTATGTTGGGTTCTTCCCTGTCTTCAGTGGTTAGTATCTACCAATGTAAGGAAAAAAGTGTTGAGGAAAAAATGTCTCAGGTGGTTAAAATATTATGTCTTATCTACACAGTACGACGCTGTTTTGCATGTTATGAGTCGAATAACAAATACAGTACTTTGTAAATATCCTAACCTTTGCCTTTCACCAACATAATAGAGTAAACGCGTCTATTTTAAATTACCTCAAAACAGAGTATTTTTTATAAAACTGAATTTGCATCAGTTACACAAAAACGAACAAGATGCAATTTTTGAATCAACAAGAGAATCTGATTGGACTCACATCGGGTTTCTCTGATCCAGCAGTGCCTCCGCAGCAGACTGAAGGATCGGCCTGAAAAAGTGTTGGTGAAAGGAAACCATGAGTTGTTCTTCTAAAACAAAGTGCATTTGTACTTTTGCTATGACAGAGAGTTAAGTAGACCAGGGGACGCTGGAGGGCTCAAAACAATTCAGGTACTTGAAATATGCAAAAAAAATACCAAATATTGTCTGGGTTCAAACAATACTTTGTGCAGATATCGACCATACCATCACAATGATATCAACGTTAACGTATAACTGGTACTTTTGATATCCAGCCTGGAGAGACGTAAAACCAGCTTATATATACAATGCAATTTAACTAATCTAAAGTTTGACCCATGTTTATTTCACTCTGGGGTCACTCTGAGCCCTCCAAAGCCTCTCAACATGGCTCTGCACCGCGCTCTGTCAAACTGCACCTGTCTTCACCTGCGTGTGTTTGGACAGACTTCTGTAGCTGATGTTATGGGACAAAAACAAGTTTGGTGACAATATTTATACATGACATGTTGTAATGCAAAGGCTCAACAGCAGTGAATTATTGTTGTTATCCAATGGGGATTTTTCTTGTGTTGGTAAGTTTTAAAGAGACACAATGGGGTTTTGTTAATGATCTGTCTTTACAGTACTATTTGATGTGAGACAATTGTTTACTTGGGAAGCGACCAAATATCTCTAAAAACCTCAGGGGGCTTTTGATTGTAAACGGCTGCTCCGTCCCATTGAGGTCCAAAGGGAACAAAAAGGCAACGTGCAAATATTGATATTATTTAGATTTGCTACAGTTAAATATTTATTTTGCTGTTAAAATGATTGATAGCAGGATTAGATATGGGACTAAATCAAAGGGCTCATGTCTTTTCCTCTATATTCATCTGCAAGTTCCTAGACATCTATTGTGAAGAAAATGTAAAGTGCCAATTTGACCTTCACATGTTCAGAGGGAGTGAACGCTGTTTCACAAATACTACTGTAACTTGTGTTTTTCCTGTGACTGAAGCTTTTATAATCTGTCCTATTAATTGACTGTCTTTAATTCATTAAATATTTATATGGTTAAATTATAATGTTTCTCGTCTCTTTAACCTTGAAGAGAAACAGGGTTGTTAGGATGCAATAGTGAGTTTGTAGTTTCCTAAAGAGGCGCGTAATCAAAACAAACCTTTATTGGTCAAATGGAAACTGAACCAGCTGCACTGCATTTACCAGACACAGCTCTCCTCATGGCAACTATAACCATCCATTTCCTTTTATGAGCATCTTTTGGCGCGCAGATATTTTTCAGTTTGTCTGAGTTAAACAGGCAGCTGGACGTCACTTCTCAGAGGAATCCCACTTGACACTGTCCCGCTGTGGCACACTTTTATTTCGGTTGGAACGCATAAGGAGCGCTTGTCCTTGTATTGTTGCCAGGCAGATCCAGCAGCCTGCGTGTCTAACTTCTGACATCAATACAATCTCTACCCAGCGACTCAAGCAGCGCCCCCTCCCTTTGGTAAAAAGCACTGGCAACATGTCTGTTTAGTTACACATTTGTGCCCCCTTGTTTTGATGTTGTGTTTTAACTTTAGGCATCAGTGAGTGGCTATTTGAGGGGTATTATTATGACAGCCCCATGTAAACAGCCATCACTCTGAAAGCCAAAGCTGGGTCACTGCAGTAATAGTGCCTTGTACAAAAGAAGGGATTTGTACTTTCAGCTTTCAATGCATGACAGTTTAATGCTGCATGAGCTAAAGAAAGTCCTCATTAGATCATTAATTCATTCATGAAGCTTGAGCTGATTTTGATATGTGTTTAATTAATCAGACAAATTTGCTGCTCTAACTTGTCTTCCTAAGGCCCAACGTAATTTACATCTTTTTGGAATGGGAGGTAGGTTATAATTGGAACTGTTTCTGGTTTTTGTTTTGCCAGGAGATCAATATCTAGCTTTAAAAAGACAAAGAGGATGCTAGTGCTACTCGTAATACTTACTGCCTATTACAACATATTCCTGTAGTTAAGATGGGTGTCTACAATATAGCCTATGTTTGCAGTTTTGTTTTGCATTCCAACTCAGTGACAATTGTGCAGAGTTTCTATGTTTCTTCCTGTGACTGGGTGAGTTTCCTCTGAGCATTCTTGTTTCTGCCATCAACCCAGAACATGCACAATTGGTCAAATCCTCCTGTTCTGAACAAGCCTAGCTGAAGATCTAGAGATGGGTCCCCGACTCCCCAGTCGCAGCGCCCACTGCTCCTGACCGGTTGCCCCAGTGTATTTTCAGTCTATCTTTATTTCGTGTCCATTGCTGCCACAGGGACGTTTGGATAAATGCACACAGTAATATCTTCACGGTGTAATTTCTTTAAAATAAACATGAAATTCAGTTCATTCTTGTGGTCACTTTAGCTGAACTTTATCAAGCTAAAGTCAAGGCTATAGCTTCAAGTATGGCCCCAATAGATGGGGTGCATAAGTTTTATATTTACAAGTCATTAAAACCATGTAAACTATGTTTGGTATTCTGGTTGGTGTTTAGGCATATCTTTCCATTTTCAATTAAATTTATTTTTTTAACACCCAAAATCCCAACAGCAGTTGCCTCGAAGGACGACAGTGAAATAGAAAAACAGATTGAACATGTTCACAGGAAATTAGCAATGGATGAATGTCCCTGCATCCCTTGTCCTTAGACCCTCATTCTCGGCAAGAAAAAAAAAAAGCAAAACCTTTTGGGAAAAAGTAGAAACCTCAGGAAAAACCATAGTGAAGGAGAGATCCTACTCTCACAGATGGGAGAGAGGGTTCATCTATATAATGTATTATTAGCCATACATATTTGATTATTCACATGGGCCACATAAATTCAATGATAGTAAATTATAGGCTACTGTCTACATCTGTTAGGAACCCATATAAAAATCAGAAAAATTGGTGTAACTCAATTTTGTGTAAAATTGAGTTACACCAAACTTAACATTTTTACATTGCTAAAATGTTCCAAAAATGTGCTAAATCTTTGGCATGTTGAAATCTAATAAAAATACAAATGCCTATATAACATGAAATGTTCCATTGCCAAAGGGCTGAAGCGCAAATATCTGCAGTAGAATTAGAAGTGTACTGCCCCTGCTAGGTTGTATGTGACTTTAAATAAATGTTTAAATTACTATGTTGTGTTGTTAATTAATGTCACATTTATCTGTAAAAAGTGATCTGCAAATGCATGTACCTAGGTAATTGCCAGCTCAAAGTGTCTCTTCTATAACGTAAGAATGTCTAATATACAGCAGGCTAAAAAGGCTATGTTATATTGTTGACTCAATTATTATTCCCATTTCCAAGGGCGATGCCCTCGCTGTAGGGGCATAGTGTTCTTTGTGTGTATGTCTGCATTAGCACAAACAGTAAGCAAATGGTCTTATATCAAGTTTATTCAATTTCACATTTAGAAGCAGGTACATGTCAAAAGTCAGTGACCTTATAGTCATTTTATTTACATAACTTTGGAGATGCATCTCGTCATAATACAGGCAGAATTACATAACGAAGACCACACAGTATCGTTGTTTAGCACCACAGCTGAGCACTATTGACAACCAGCACTAAGCTCTCTCGGGATTAGGCCGTAGCTTTCAAATCATCTTTCAAATATTTACCACTGTTGGTCGGATCTAATCAACTTTCTACTGAAAAAAACATCACATAATTCAAAGAAATAATCATGTAAGTACAGATATGTTTTCCCTTTTTACAAATGACAAATATTTTTGTTGCCTTTTGAGCCAGTCCTTTCTACTTCCTGTGCGATGCGTGTGGTCTTGGCAGTTGAAGAAGAAGAAGGTGTGAGATGATGTGTATGTAAACCTGAATTAATCACAGTTTATTTTGTGTACTTATTGTCTCTTCCTGTCATCCTATAAAGATGCATCAATGTGTTTTGACTATATTCATGGTAAGTTGTTTGTTTCACAACCAGTCTCTACATATAGGTTCGCAGTAGGCTTCGAAAGTGGATTGCATAAAGTGAACAAAATGTTCCTTTAAAACTGGTAAAATACATTTGAAATTTAGTACCTAATTTTAGCATCAGCTGCGTTGATTCACTTCAAATATTTCAAACACAACATGCCTCTGGCAAGTTGATATCAAAGCAGATACATTCATCTATACATAAAAACAAACTAAATTTAAACAAAAACACCAATGAAAAAGCAAATATAATTTTTAAATTCATGGCACTGAGACTGCAGATATATTTACCTAGTATCCTTTTAGATTAAAGATGTACACTGCTTGTCCAAAAAAAGTCGCAGCCAAATAAAAGGGGTACACGCTCTTATATTTGATATGACTGCCTTTAGTTTTGATTACAGCACAGTGGCATAGTTTCAATAAGCTTCTGCAATATTAAAAGATGTATTTCCATCCAGTGTTGCATTATTTTTCACCTATTGACCACTGCACAAAGCCTTCTCCAGCTCGTCCTAAACACTCACTGGGGTTCGGATCTGCAGTAGATTAGTTTGTTCTTCTCCTTAAATGTTTTCTCTGCTTGATACCAATGATTTGACCCTTCTCAAACATATTGACATATTTCCCATGACCACAGGATGTGTCTTTACACATGGTTGTTTCAGAAAGGAGAAGCCGCTCACTGCATCGGTCAGGTTTAAATACCGTGTTGCAGCTGAAAGATCATCACTCATGCAGCAAGAATCCAGTAGGAGGCTCGTACTTACTGCATTTGCTTATTTTGGACAGGCAGTGTATATCAGAGTATCCTGGGCCAGTCAATTTTTAATTTGCCCAAATATCTCAATTATTGATCTCTCTGATTCCTGATACAATTGATTAGCCACAACTAATTGCTTATCAGTCAGATAATCATAATAATTATATCATTGCTATATTTGTGCATCCTTATATCCATCTAATTCTGTTACAACAGTCATTATCTTTCCTTCACTCTTCCTTCTCTGGCAGCCTGATGTCAAAGGTCATCATCACCGCCATATCTGTGCCCTCTCCCGACCCAGCTGCCAGTTTGAGTTGCTGGACATCTCCGCCTGTGAAAACATCCGCCTCCCAGACTCTGCTCTTGTTCAGCTTCAGATCAGTCCTGGCCTCCCCCACCACACACACCCTCTGCGCTCCCGGCACCCTCACCCTGAACCGCACCCACGACCCGGGCTCCAAGCGTCCCATTCTCGGCTCGAAGAGAACGCAACCTTTCCTCCAGGCCGAGTACACGCATGGGAACGGAGCCCCCTCTTGATCGCAGCTGGTATTCAAAACGAAATCGCACATGGGGTTGAAGTTGTCTCCCGGGGTGGTCCTGGCGTACAGCCCGAGTCGGTACACCCCTCTTTCGGGCAAGGAGGCGCTCACAGTCACCTTGGTGTCTGTGTATGTGCAAAACAGGTACCGGGACAGAGGGAGGCCGCTCTGTTTGGTGATCTTCTCCTGACTTAATACAGTATGGAGCTCTAAGTCTTGCTGGTTGTGAAAAGTTATGTTGCACTTTCCTTGCTGCGTGCTCACTACCCCCGTTGTGTGGCTGAATTTCGTAAACCCAAATTCAGACGTACGCAACCCGGGACCGCAAGCTGATCCTAAATTTGGCGGGAACAGCTCATCTAGGCTCGTCAACTTCCCTTTGCAATGTAGCAGAAAGTTGGCGACGTTGTGAAATTTGACCTCTGTTTTCTCGTAGTCGCGGACAAACACTGATAAGCGGTAAAATCCTCGTTGAGGGAATAAAACGTGGCAAGTTAAGGCGTTTGATTGAATTTGCGTGGCCAAGCAGCGTTTTGCTACAGCCGGGTCTAACTCGGGGTGCATAAGTTCACACACTAACATTAACGGACGAGAGGTTTTAAGCACAACTTCGCACGATCCTTGTTCTATTTGAACTACCTCGCTTCCCAAGCTGCTCCCGGACACACCTTGCACCTGTGCGTTCGGCTGAAGACCCCAAGATAAGAAGGGGTTCTCTGGGATCTCCTCCATCGCTCTCGGTACAGGGCACTCTACTGTGAAAGAGCAAACCCACTTAAGAGGAGTAGTGGCCGCTTCAGGACGGGCGAAGATTCTTACATCATATGTTCCGCTGGCAGGAGGCAGGAGTTGGAGCTTCATGGTGCGGTGGGATACAGTTAAAAGTCCGAATGACGATTTGGTGGAGTCGCGCTGCTCTGAGGACCCCAAGTGGAGCAGATCCTGATGAGCCGTGGTCTCAAAAGTGAATATTGTAGGACGAGAGAAACCGAGGGAGATGTTTGCTTCACCGTCATCTGAAAAAGAATAATAATAATAATAGCTGATTGAAATCATGTCACTTTCATGTCGTTTTCAAGATCACAATTTCAATTTGATCAAGATTCATAAAGCACTATCTTAGGCTGTTTGCTTCTTCTGAGAGTTCACACTTCATTGTAACTGGTTAAAGCACAGTCCTTTTTTCACCGAGGGTCGCATTTTGAAACTTATACGGAGCAACTCGACAATGTCAAATTTGTTGAATTAAATTTTGCATTTGACATTGTTTCGATGAGCCTCCACACCTTTAATAAGACTTGGGACATTAGGTTGATATAACAAATTTTACAGTAAAAAGTACTACTCTTTGTTGTTTGGACCAACAACAGGAAGCCGGAGGGCCAACAAAAAATGGTCTGAGGGACATGCCTGGGTTAAATTCAAAGCATAACAGAAGCTGACCATTGGGAGTGTGTAAAGTGTGTTAAAAACAGAATTGCTGAATCCAAATATGACTATCTCCTAAATTGCATATTGCCCAGCACTAATACTGATGTAATAGTAATGCACACTGTGTCTCTCTGTGGATTTGTAAAGCGTCTTTCTATCTAAGTACTTAATTATTCTGCCATTCAGTTGCCAAAAGCCTCTCGCTCCCACCACCAATCGCAATCACAGCAAGCTAATTAAACAATTATTAAAACTCATCCAATGACTTCCTGATTACAAGTGTCTGCAAATCTTTTTGAGCTCTTTGGAAACACTTGACCTCAGCCCAGTGTTTCTCACTTGTGTAAATATTACTTAAGAATGCACAACATCATTGCATACTTTTTGTCCAGTCAAGGTTTTTTTTAATAGAGATGTCTGTTAACACTAAGATTATGACTATTTTTCTCCATTGTCTTATTTTACACATTTTATGTCATACGGTTTTGCGTAAAATGTCAGAATTTTTTTGAAACTGTTCTTCTTTTCTTATGTTTAATGTTATGTTAGTTAATGATAATACAAGACATAAATATAATAACTTGTTAAACCAATGTAGTGTTGTTCTGCTGTACACTTTTAGATTGTGGGAGAAAATTTGACACGGAAAGACAAATGGTGATGGTAAACACTGAATTCCTTACTAAACCCACACCTGTGACTATATGACAGTGGTGTGGCTGCATGAGTCTCAGTCCCAGAGTGAAGAAGGCGGAGGTCTTGAACACTCGTCTCTCAAACTCTTCGATGGAGATGGGACAGTCCAGGAGCTGCCACTTCTCCTCATCGGGAAAATGTGAGTGAATAAACTCCTCTGCGTCCGTCAGGAAGTAGAAGTCATCAAATCTACACACAACAAAAAGTATGAGATAAGAAGTTTTGATGCAACAGTAAAAGTCTGGTTTCTATTTTAAAGGAGACGTAATTTGCTTTTTTTAGTTCATCATTTTGCATTTTGTTCATTGTAATCCGCAATATTGATCTAAAATAGTGACAATTCACCGGAGCAAGCAGCGATTATGTTTTTATTGTGGAAAGTGGTTATCTGACGTTTCATAACCCTACATGTGTCACTCTTAATTTTTCAAACATCCAACTAAATACATCGATTTAGGCGGCGGTAGAGGGTAGGAGAAAACAGGAATTTTCTGAGCCTCAAATGCAGGGCAGCACAGGATCACTCAAACATGCAGGAATGGGGAAACACCGTTGTAACCAGTTTAAAACCTTGAAGTAAATTTTACGTATGTCCCATTTAAAGATATTGTACTTAAGGTTATAAAAACGTAGTTCTAAATTCCTATTATCATTATGACCATGGTAAGATTTTGTGTTGATACAGAAGTATAATGACAAACGGCCCAGCTACTAAAACAATTTGGTTGGTGGAGTGCGTGTTAATGAAAATAAAAGACAACAAGTAATGAGCGATGTAAAGATTATTCGGTTAATTAATAATCATGATTCATCAAGATTATAATATAATATAAGATCATATTAAAAATAATAATCATGACCATTTTAGAAGCACAATTTTATATTTTGAATTCAGTAAGTTTGATTTTGTAAAGCTGGTCACAATGTTGAGAAAAAGTAGTGTGTTAGACAATGGGATTTTTTTTTTTTTTTTTTTTTTAAAGGTGCACAATAACAATCAGACAATATCACACTGTATATTTTCTTTTTTTCTGAGACCGTTTAACGAAGCTCTCGTGCTCCATATCGACCCGTCCTGCCCCCCAGCAGGCGTCCAACAGAAACCACTGTCCCGACAGCAGCACAGCGTTCCACAGATGATCTGACTTCACGCCCCTCAAGCTCTGGCCCTGTCTGTAGCCTACGCCCTTACTGTGCCCGGGGACCTCCTGGCACTCGATACCCACCTCCCTGGAAAATAGGAACACAGTGTTTTCAACAATAAGAACCAATAAGTCAGAATAAAGCATAGTTGTAAATGTGACTGTGAGAGTAACTGCCTAAACAGAACTTCTGAACAAACATGTTCCTAATTGGACGGGCAAAACCTGCACTTTTTATTTTATTTATTTCAAATAGATCACAAGAAAATAGATTAAATATTACAGAGAAGAAGAAGATACACACATTTTGAAATTATTTAATACTGTCAACATAAAGCTTGTCACTTGTAGACCTCCTGATAGAGGGGAGAGGAACCAAAAGCTTTACTCAAGTAAGAGGTACTGTTATACTGTTATACTGTCAAATATATTATTCAAGGAGGACTAACAGTATGGTCTCTGAAAATTACTCTGAGAAATACAATTTTGTTTAAAAAAAGTTAACACATTTAATACATTTTGGGCTCCTCAACATACATACTATTTTACAGAAAATACTATTCAGAAAGTAGGCAAAGAATATACTTAGGGGCAAATGAGTTTTGTATTTGAGTTTGGATTTCAATTTTCTACATAAAGTTTATAGCTGACATTTCAGTTTACTTGAATACAATGGCAAACTTGGCTGGACACAAAATAACACAAATAATGTAAAATACAGAAATTATTTTTTATGCTAATTGACCAAACATGTAAAGGTGTATGTAACTTTTCTAGTATATGTTCTCCACTTTCTTGTCTTCATGGAAATGTTGCCGCTTTGCCTGAAATGTTCCATAGTATTGTAATAAAATGGAACTATCTAGCATTCATTTATGAACAGGTATTTGTATTGCTTACAAATTCATTGGAATAGCATACCTTCTTACTGTGAGCTGACCCGCCTCTCCACAAATCTGACCAGTAACTCACCTGCTTGTGTCCATGGAGATAGATAAATGAATGCCATACTGTGGAACAGTCCAAGCTATGCAATAGCATTTCCATGGAGACCAGCAGGTGGCGTTACTCTTCACCATAAAAGTTACATAGTACATACATTTATTAATTTTTTTCATTTTAGCTGTGATTTACTGGTGCCACCTTTTCATGTTTAAAGCCCCAGTGCAAAACATTTTAGTCAAAAAGCTGTCATTTTGGATGTATTTATTGCATCCCAAAAACCTCCCAAAACAAGTGTTCTTACTGTGAGCGGGCTTTCATCTCCACACATTTTAATCTTACTTGGTCTGTGGGAGCCTCTTCCTGCTTGTTTCCATGGAAATGTTATTCCTTTGGCTAAATTATTCCTCAGCATGGCCTAAAATTAAACTGTGGCTTTAACTTTCAATTTCAGTAGGATCATAAAGGTGACTTGCCACTTCCAGAAAGTTACATGCTGTTGGTTCAATGTATGAAAGTATGGGAAATATGTCTATTACATTATATCCCATAGGTTTGTGTTGTTATGTACCTGCACATCTCTGAGCACAGACTGGAATATCCACAGCACACGCCTCGTCCCGCTGCGATCACCTCTTCAGGAGAACTCAGCTTTTCAGACCGTCCCAGAAACCCACTGATGTCATACTCTGAGGAGAAACACAGGTAAACATAATCGCTTATAAATAACATCTAGCCCTGTTATTGACAAATGTTTGTAATGATGAACTGTAAACTAAACTTATATTTAGTTTAATTTCCTTCTGTCAACAAATCTTGTTCTTCTGCGCACCGGTTGGCCTTATTCTGTAAAAAACTGAACTAATGAAACTAAAATGGCTCTGATAAGGAGGACTAGCTGCAGACTAAACCAGAAGAATGACTCAAACCAGGTCTAAATCTGAGACTAAACCAGGACTGAAGTAGGTCTTAATACAGAATAAACCAGACCAGAGATCGGGTTTGTTTTGGTAGATGACCACCAAGGACTAAACCAGGATAAAACAAGGATATATTACAGTTGAACCAGGACTAAAATAAATGAGATTAAACAATTGCTAATCACATAATGCGAATTATTCAATGTCTATACCTGGGCTAATTTAAGTAAAGTAGAAGGGTTAGGGTGGTAATAATGATATTAGTTGTAAAACTGGCCTGTGAAATATGACTTAGTGTGGAATGTTCACTCATTTTCAATTAAAGCTCATAAACAAAATATGTAAGTTTGGACATAGATTTATATCGTTACCTTAGACACATGAGTCAAATAAAACCATTACAGCTATAGTGACAAACCGTGGCTCTGAAACTGCCACTATAATCTAAAAAAAACAAGTCAGCTAGACACATTTATTACTTCCAACTTGAGGTGGCACCACTTGCTTGTCTCCATGGACATTGGAAAGTTTAATGCCATACTGTGGAATAATTTGGGCAAAGCAAAAACATCTTCATGGAGACGAGGCGGGGGCAGATCCTCCACCAGAAAAGCTACATAAAGCAGCTTTAAGGCATCGCTTAATGTACGATACAATGCAGATTGCAAGAACATATGAATGCAATGAAAATTTAGATAGAAAAAAAACTAATAGTAATACAGGACTGTAACAGACAACTGCGTATAACTTAGAGCTCGGTTTGGTCACCCCTGGGAAAGCGTGGTTGATCAAATAGTTTTTTTGACAAGGCATTTGGGACATTTAGTCACTCACCAATGTTGTGACAGAGCCAAACCCAGATGGCTCTGAGTCTCTCCAGCTCCGTCCTGGCTGCCTGCGTGACACCGAGGGCTATGGTCTTCACATCATAAACACACTTCTCCTTCAGCTGCAATTAAGTCACATTATATAACATAAAAAAGACACAAGAAGGGGAAAAAACATGTGAAGTCAACTGAAGAAGCAGATTTTGGGTGATTTATGTGCTAAGCCGCGTAGATTTTGTCCTTACTCCACAGTGACACTATAACTAAGATGGGTTACCCACTGAAAAATAAAGAAAAACATTATTTTTTTAAAAAATATGAACTACAAGTTACTTTCCATACACAATTTCACCCTGTTCACATGTCACGATTGTCTATTAAATGCATATAAAGTAAATTTCCTTGAAATGAAGCATATAGTATCCTTCAACATCTATCTACGCAAACGTGAAAAGCAGCTATTTCACCACTTTTTCCCAGCAGCTTTTGCAGCTTCGATTCCTTTTGCCAGTTGCAATTTAATTGAAAAGGCCGCATTACCCATAAGCCCCAAGGTTTGTGAGCCCTGAATGAAAGCCACTATTTTTGTAACTGAGCGGTTCATTGAGTATTTTTTTCTGCTCACTTCAGGATCACCATGACCCAGCTCTGAATCAGTTCTGTGCCACATAAGCTCTCAGCCTCTTTCCTGTTTGTTTCTGATATACTGTAAAAGTGTTTTGTTTTTGTTAACAAAGATTCATATATCTAATTTCTATAGAAAAAGTGTGTCAATTCTATGTAGTTTATTTGATATATAGACCTATAAAACAGGAAAAGCATGTTAAGATAAATACAGTTTAAAATACATAATACATTAAGGATATTTTGAAATTAACCTTCATCTACTGTAATAAACTTTGGCATAATTAAATAATGATTGATTAAATACTTTCTTTCTAAATCCACCCATAAAATTCCCCATGGTAAAACTGAACCTGCTGTTATGTAATATCGCACACATTCTCAAATATCTTCTGCTCAAATATAGTGGCTCCTAATGTCCGACACTCAAAACTGCAAAATAATTTAATTGGAAAAGGATTACAGCTAAATCCCCCATATGTCACTGTCCTTTTGGCAACGGTTGCTGCCCATGTAATCTACTAATGCTATAAATAGTGTTCCTAAGTGGGCTCACCTCAGCTCCCACCCGGATGACACGATCGTCCACCCGCTGGAAAACCTCAGAGCTGCTGAAGAGGTCCTTTCGATGCCTCCTCCTCCCCGTCCCAGTTGTGGCCAGGCCCAGCTTTGCCCCCGGGACAGTTTTAGGTTTGACTCCCTTGGTATTGTCCTCCCCATCCTTCCTCACAGCGCTCTTCTTCACCACAGTTATAGTCCTGGCTGCACTTTCTGAGGACAGCTGTCTCTTCGTGACGGGACGCTGGTCTTCTGTCTCTGCTGTCAACTTCTCAAACACATTCTTCCGGGACATTGCTGTACACTGGTCTTGTTCTGAATTGGAACCCGCTTGGACCTCATTACACACCCCAATCACTTTAACTAGGCCTGGTTCGCTGAGGTTTTCCTGGAGGTTGTGGAGCTCCAGTGCTTTGACCTGGACACAGGTGTTTGGGGTGATCTCACTGCGCTGGGGGAGACCAGGACCGCCGCAGGAGAAGGGGAAGGAGAACTTCTGCATGGCAACCTCAGCAGACATTATGCTTTAATCATAGTTTCCTATAAGACAAGGGAAATACTGGTTAAGATTGAAGTTTATTTTAAAAAAAAGAAAGAAAAATAATTTAACAAGCGTTCAAGCTGTCTTGTATTTCCCCCTCTCCATAATCATTAATCAGGATCTGATGCAATTGTATTGGCTCTCAATATAAATTCCTTGAAAATAAACAATACAGACTAATCCTAACACCTAACATAGAAAATGGTCACATTTTTCCCTTCAAACTCTGAACTCTGCTCCAAGCCACCAAGCACATCACTGACAATTACAAAAGACAGAATCTTGATCTTGATTCAAATTTGATTATTGCTCAGCCTTTGCAGCAAAGTCGAGCCGTTTGTTAGTGATATTTTCAAAGTTACCAGAAATTTGATTTTTGTTGTACCTAAACCAATCAACATTGTAATTCAGTCAAAGTTAACACACATAGATGCATGATTTACCATACTGTATATATGTATATATATTATATGTATATATATACAGTGTATATACAGTACATATATAGTGTGTATATATATATATATATATATATGGTAAATATGTATGGTAAATATATATATATATATATATATATATATACACACCATATATATGGTAAATCATGCGTCACACCTCAATCCTACACCATATTCTAGTGTTTTAGCTTATTAGCAAAGCAGCAGGAAGTACATTGTATAGTCTTGTATGGGTCCCGGACAGTGATTAAGCGGTAATTACTCTCTGTCTCTTTGTAACCAAGAATGAACACAGAGGTTGGATCGTCCATCACTGTCATGGCGCAGGGCGAGGAAGGGGCCACGGCTTTTTACCAGATTAGTGTGACCCTAAAACTTTATGTATGATGAACATGCTAAAAATAGACAGCAACTGCAGACCACACTGTAGTGAGATCATTGTTTTATTGACATTAGCGCTGTTAAGCTAAGCTAAGCATCATGCTTCCATCACAGCAAAAAATACTTTACTTTTCTATTGGAAAATGACTTAAGCTTATTTTGGCCAACATAATCATTCTATGGAAACAATGTCATAGTCTAAATCCCTTCCAAAGCAAACTACTATGGAATATTTGTATTTTCTACACACACCTTTTAGCAAATGGCCAATGATACTAGCCTTTGTACATGGTACATTTTCCTGACAAAAATGCATATATATGGCCATATCTTTCTAATACTATTTGATCAAATTTAAAAGTACATAGACCTATTAACTCAATATGTCAATAACTACATGACCTTAAGTTGTAGTAATATTCGAATCAAGTAAGTTGTGACATGAACAATATTTAATAATCTCTCTAACCAATGTTTCCAAATTATTTTTGAGTTTGGATGATGTGAAAGTTTCCAATCTAAATGCAAAGTTCAATATAGTTTAGGCTTTGTTTACTGGGTCTGCTTTCCAAGAATGAAAACCAGGTTCACCCTTGACCTTGCATAAACTCTTCATATTCAGGCCACTCGCTGTTCATGCACCTTAAAATAAGCACCACAATCTCCTCTGAAACTTCACTGTCAGCTGAAATCATCTTTAAACTCTTACCATAGCAGCTGTTTGGCCCAGAGATTTGGAGGAGATCAACTGCCTTGCAACAAGATGACCTACACTCCAGCTTTATGTTGGCACCTATCCTCCCAGCTCAAGTCTCCTTCACAAAATCAATATTTCCTTTCAGCGCTGCAGGAGAAAGTGCCACCTGAACTCTGATCTTTCATAAAGGCAACCTCTATCAAGTTCAAGGAACATCACTCTTTAATGTCAGGCTCAAGCCAAATCAAATGTACTTTACAACCGTATATTCAAAACAAAAGTTAATTCAGCCTAAAGTGCTTAGTTGAATATGAATTGCTTTTGTGGGCCAACATGCAACAATTGAATAACCTTATTTCCCATCATAACCTGAAGCCAAGATCAATTCTAAACTTCTGTGTTATACTGAATACTGAATATACTGTGTTATAGTGAATACCAAATAGTTACAGTATTGTCAAAATCTAAATAATTCTGCACAAAAAGAAGCAAGCATTAATTTACCAGCCAAGTGTGAATATCACATTTCAAAACACATTCTTGGTTCAAAGGTCAATGAATACCAATTTATCATGACAGACATTCATGTTTATTCAAAGTTCGGAGTGGATGGAGGGGCCATTGTAAACACTTAGTTCACTTTAAGTTAAAAAACAAAATTAGGCAAGTACCGGTCGAACTAAAATCAAAGCACAAAACATGAGTAGCAAAGTTTAATTTTGTTTAACTTTTTTGGTCTGACTCTCAAATACTTCATGCACATTGGATAGTTACAAATCAATCCACTGTCTTACCTGAGTAGTATGTTTTAAAAATGGTGGGGTAGAGTTGGGGCAGCGATGTTTCCAAAGTCCTGAGTGGTCCCTTACTGCAAAGAGGGGGAGGCTTTTATACTCACACATAGACTTGCCAGTACAGGGCCCAGAATAACAGACCTAAAAATACTACAAAGCAGCTAAGTCCAGCCAATAGAGTAGGCCCAGTGTGACGTACCAGTGTGGCGTTGTGTGAACTTGTAGGTTTTTGTTAATGGGTGTCTATGCATACTGGTCACCCCGGGCCTGTGCAACGTGTGAATGCATTATGAGGGGCGGCTGGCGCTGGCACGTGTCCAAAACGGTTTGTGTTTGACGGCCCGGGCATAAAGAGGCAGGTGGAAAAGTTGGCGCGTCGAGCAAGTGTTGAGTGCAACAGAGCAGATACCCCGAAAGAGGGAAAGCATATGGAGAGAGTGGCGGAATGATACTGGGCACTTCAAATTAAAGGGCCTGCTGATTTTCAAAGTCGTATGGACTAATCGGGCTTGAAATATGCACTAGTAACTATAACTTCCTACGGCGGTACGAAGTGAACCCAATATGGATGCAGGATTTTGTTCAACCAAAAACGGACTTGGAGAATGCAGACCTCTATCCAATCATATTATTATTTGGCTTATTGGTAATTTTTTTCTGAAACTTATATTGACATGAGTAATATTTCTGTTGTTTCACTGGATATGAATACATGCATTGCAGCTTTTGACGAAAATGAACTTCATGACATAGGCTAATAATACTTATGCAAAGATCCAAGCACCAGATCTGGAGATGGGTCCCTGGGTGCTGCGCTGTACTGTACTGCTGAGGTGGCTAAGCAGCACTACAAGTATATAGATTGTTTCTTGAATAGTAACCTCAAAATAGGGCTGCAGGATATCCATATTATTGCAATATGTGAATACACTTTGATGCAATTATTTCAATTATATCAAAACAATTATGCCTTCATGTATTAGTCAAACTCTTTCAAAATAAACACATAGCAGAAAGAAAACTGGGACTGAATCGAGGATAATTGGGACGAAATAAGGAAAATCATGAATAGAAATAGTTTTAATTAAAAAAAACAGGCAATTTCTGTCAGATGGACAACCTTGGTGTTATTGCAATACATGTAGATTTAGTTTAGTGCGATATTGATTATTATGTCGACCAATATTGCGATATTGATACATTTTCAATATATATCATGCAGCCCTACCTCAAATAGTTATAATGTAATAGATGCATATATTATAGGTAGTATTAACAAATAAAACATTGCCAACTAAAGATGATTTGGTGTCTGGATCATATTTGCTGTATGAAGAAGCTCAAAACACTTTTACATCAAAAGCATACGGTAGGAAGGTCAAACGCAAACACAAGCCTATTCCAATACAAACACAACCCGATTCCTTGTTAATGTGCCAAATGAAAATGAATTATGGATATGTAGTATTAATAAATGGTTAACGGTGGCCCAAAACAACAAACGACAAGTATCTGGTTCCAATCATGTTTGCAGTTTAGATTTAGAGTTACAGGAGCAGGGTGTTGAGTACCGAAGATATACTACAGCTCGGTCCGCGGCATCGCTTTCCTGTTTATCACAAGTGCTTTGAACCTGAGCCGAACCAATCCTGGGTCTTTCAAGTCTTTCTTCGGGCTGTTTCCGTCGCGTGGCTCAGCATCAAGGTCTTCTCAGCCATATATCAAACTTCAGCATTGATTTCTCCACCAGTCGGCAAAAGGAAATATGAGAAATTACTGCAAATCGTTCCCAGCAAATGGATACTTACTATATTAGTCTTCATCATTATCAGTATCACTGCTTGTAGATAGTTAGTTTTAATGTGACAAGCCAGAGCACTTCTAGGGTTGTAAAAAGTGAACTGTAACACGGTTAATCATTTTTGGTTTAAAACATTCCCATTATTACAGCTTAAGTTTGTTTTTTGTTGTATTTCATGAGTCCCAAAGCAATGTTTATAAGTAACACAACATTTGGTCTAATAATCTCGCATTAAATGGTGAACGTTTGAAGCATCCTGAGACTTGCTGCTATAGCCTTGGGCAGGTGTAGCCTTAAGACACAACAGTTGATGAGTTAATCCACTGAAGCCTGCGCACATTTTGTTTTCAGCTGGATCTTCTTTTTAAGCACTTGTTTTTATACCGACAGCATGCAGACATTTAGACTGTCGTTGCAGTGGTCGCACAAGTGAACATAGAATAATGGTTATGACTCTGACCCTACATTGTAAATATATATAAAAGATATACCTACATGCATTCTCTAATCTTCAATTTAAAACTGTCGTCAACTCATTGTATTTTAAGAATGTGTGTATCCTTTCACCAATTAGTCCTCATCAACACGTGCTAAAGACATGTGAGAATTTGAATGAATGAGAATTTAATAGGGGAACTTTCTTGGCTGGTGCATGGCAACATACCACCACCACCACCACCACCACCACCACCACCACCACCACCACCAGCAGCAAATCCCGTATTACATAACACTACCATATGCCAGTGTTGATGTGGAAGCCCACAGCTCCTGGTCGGACCTCCTCCTCTCTCCTCTCCTCACTCATCTCTCCCCGCTGCAGTGGTGAATCCTCGGCAGCCTGCTCGGCAGTGAAACGGCAGAGTAATAATAATGCCATCTGGTGCAGCTGTCAGCCTGGCACTCTCGACCAAGCTTATTAGAGAGCGTGGAGGAGCAGAGGGACATCCTCCATCAGCGCAAAGGGAGGTGAAGAAGCACATGGACACAAGATGAGAAGTATGGTGATCACGCTGGGACGGAAATGAGATGCAAAAAAACAACAACATTGAAATAGATTTAAGCACTGAGAAAATGATTTTACTTTGCATAGATGGCTTATATTTACTGTGTTACATTCTAATACAGATGAAATAAACTATATTGTCCTTTGTGGCATGGAGGAGAGGAGAAAACTTTTAAACTGATTTTGAAGCTATATAGCAGTAGTACAAGGCATTAGATGAAAGGAACAGTATTGATAATTGTAGTAGGCAGCTGCTTTTGCAGTAGTATACCTAAGAGATAAACCATGGGGAAATGTTCTTTCCCCAATCATTATTTTGTTGAGGTTCCTCACGAGTATCTGTTCTTGCTTATGGTAACATTATATTTGGAGGGGGGAAATTCATGTTACAATATAACTTCTTCTGGGTCTAGCTGTGTCGATTTGAATCTAGAGGCACAAGCCTTTTTACCTTGAGATCTGAGCATCGGTGAATACATAATTTCAAACACATCAAAAGCACCTCAGCCATATTTTATTTATGTACAAACAGAATGCATCTTTGTAATACTAAACTGTGGCTGCTAGTAAGTAAGCGTATGATAAAAGAATGATTAAATTATTAACAAAGTACGTCCACACATAGACCTATTATTGACATGTTTAACCTGCACAGCCATTCAGGCCTCTGTCCATCGTCCCATTTATGAAGAGAATGTCTCCCTTTGCTGTGACGCCTCTTGAATTTAATAAAAGTCAAGTCAGTCCCGACTCTTCCCCGCTTTTCCTCTTCATTCTCTTCCGAGGTTCTGCCGTTCTGCCGTTGCCCCGGTGACGGGTGGTGAAAGTGGGCGTAGCACTTCACGGCCTCGCGCTGTCATTAACACCTGAACGCCGTTAATTCACGTTACAGTCGAATTTCCTTAGCCTCAGCATCACAACGCAGCCTTAACTTTGACTTTCCACACAATTCGAACTAATGCCATTTTCTTCGCGAAAACTGTGAACAACGGCGAGGAAGAGATGACAGAGGAATTTCTCCAGTTCGATATCGCAGGCAAGAGTGGCTAATAAAACATATTATTGTAGCTAGCCGGTGAGCTAGTAAAGTTTTATGTTAGCTGAAATGCTAACTTACGATTTAAACGCTGATTCACAACTTTTTTTTTCTTTTGCCCTTTCAGAAACCAGTGCCAATGCATTACTTGGAGATGTGGAAATGACTGAGGTTTCTTATGACGCAGGTAAGTTTTTTGTTATGTAGAAAATGAGGTGAACAGATATTAGTTCGCTTTCCTGACACTGTCAAGACATGTTTCATCCAATACTCTTGAGAAGACATGAGTGGTAAGTAGTTCCCACACGCCATAAGGAAGAGGCAGAAGCAGGGGTAAGTGACAGACCAATTCTATTATCATGTTAGGATGGCTCCAATTGCTTTCTTTTGCATCTCCTCTTATTACATTTTTGAGTACTGGTTCTGCTGCACAACTAGAACAACATTTGCCTGCAAAATATGAAGTGTGTGTGTTGATACATTGGAATATTTGTAATACCTATACAAAAAACACCCATCTTGTCGCTTATTATAATCCAGAGGAACACAATATAGACAATTAACTTAAAAAACGAGTATTACAAACATCATAATGCATCCCCAGATACACTATAAAGAGCTTACAAAAAAAACGAGTTTTACAAACATCATAATGCATCCCCAGATACACTATAAAGAGCTTACAAAAAAAACGAGTTTTACAAACATCATAATGCATCCCCAGATACACTATAAAGAGCTTACAAACGTGTTACTGCTGCAGGATATCCACAAACTGTCAAACTCTAGAGCACAAGTCATAATATTTTATTCAAATTGCCTTTTACTAAGCTGTACTTTATTCCTCACTGTGATGTGGTCGTATAAGGACCTGTTCACTGCCTCGTATTCTATTAATCTTATGAACCTTCCTTTGCTTTATCTCCTCTTTTTAATTGGGCCTTTTCCATCGGTGGCATTAAAGTCGTTTGAAGAGTGACCTTGAGTTTGTCCAAGCCGCTCTTTGCTCCTGCCGATCGTCAGTGCGCATTGTGTGTAAGAGGTGCTTTTTTCCTGTGCCATTTGGCTGGCACTTTGAAGCAGCCCTGGTGGAGTGCAGAGTGCATGCAGCAGGACATGTTGTTGTTGAGCTCCTTTGGGAGAGCAGCCTCTATCTGTGGTGCTGTTAACACTGCGCTACCGTGTCCCGAGGTTCCCATGGGAATATGCCCAAGACCCGTCAACATGGAGGGGTCGCACCATTAAAAGTAAACAGCCAACGGTCATCACCGGCATGTATGGTTTATTTAAATCTATACAGCATTATATAAACAGTTATTTCATTAAAAGTTAACACCAGGACTGTTGGAAATTAGGCTTGTTAAATCTGTCTGGTTGTAAGCTAATCTTTATTTGCATATTCACGCAATAATATGTACACTAGCATTAGCCAGCTGCTAACTACCGGAAATAAACAGTTCACCGCTCTGTATTGAGTGATTTTTTTGTAAGTCCACTGGTCTCTCCTGACGACAGTAATCCATTTCTGGTCACAAATGGGGTCTTTGGGGATGTTACAGAAGAGGAGTTGTTCTGAGACTTTTTGTTTGCACGGTAGACACGACGTGTAGGCTGATTTGATGTTTACTATGACCCCTAAAGCATAGATATATGATAAAAGAAGTCAGACGGAAAAGGTTGCCCTCCGCAGTGGTGTGTGTGACCCCTGAGACCAAGGTTTAGTGTTAATTGTTTTAGTGTCACTCATTAAATTTTACTGGTGGAGCAGTGAGCAGAGAATCGATAGATGAAGCTGTTAATCAGCTGTGATGGAGCAGCCAGTCACTTCTGCTGCCCTCAGAGACCTTTTATCTGACAGGTTAAAGACATTACCCACTGCAGCAAGACACGCTGCATTACATCACTCAAACACTTTGCAACATATTGATTCATGTTGTCTGTTAGCCGTCACAGATACGCCTCAGCGTGCTTCAGATCTCCGGCGCTATCAAGATATTTAGCCCGCTCACTGACAAATTCAAATTAACCCATGCTTTGGTTTTTGGTACTTCATAACCACAACAAATGCACATCTCGGAAGAACAAATTGGCATTATCAAGCCCATCGGCTACATCGTCTTGTTTATTTTTCAAAATTTGTGCAACCTTATCCCTGGGTCTGGGGCATATTTGTCTTGGTTTGACACGCAGCAGTGACAGCTCGCTCAGCGCGCAGCTCAGTCTGACAGATAACAAGACGCTTGTGTGATCTTATACTCTCTGAAACATAAAAATATATACAGCTGACAGCAGCAGCAAACATGTTTAAGGTACTGCACTGGGTCACCTTGGTCTACAGCAGAATGTTATCTCAACGTAAAAAAAAATCATGCTACCACAGGCCAATGCAAAAGAATACTAAAACGTTTTTAAATAGTGTATAAGCCATTTTAAAAATAACGTTTCTTTGAAAATCACACACACATATATGGTTGTAATTTGGTGATAGATAATGGAGAAACATTACTATTATCTTTTTTGTAAATAGTGAACTTAAATAATTTACTCAGAAACATACATGATTATATTTAATTATAATTTACTGGCATGTTAGCTATACTAATGATAAAGGTGTAAGTAGCACATGGCATTTCTAGCCTGAATAGTAAAAAGCAATACTTTAATGTTTATTCTATAAAGAATACAGGTTGTTGTCTTTGTATATTCTGGTTCTAAGTGGCATGGTGTTGCATGTATAAATAATAATAATAATAATTAGACAGTGCAGGGAAAAATCACCTTGGCCCACATTCAGGGGCTGTGTTTAGTGAACCATATCATACATTTAGTTTGTGCTGTTGGTGACTGTACAGTTGAACTCTAACATTATTGTGTTAGAGATCCTTTTTTGGCATGGGTGTGAAAATGGACAATGTGGACAGGATATCCCACCCACCGTTTGTCCACTCAGTGTCTGTGCTTTTTTCCTGCCCTGGGACGCACAGTACAATACAACAAGGTGCCCTTTGCTGTTTATTGTTCTGTTTTAATGCACCCTGGAGCTGGGCTGAATTTTAAAATGATCTCCAATGACATTTTTAGAAATGTTCTGTTCAGCTAAAAACGAAGGACTTTCTTCTTCTAAAACAGGCAAATTAATCTATTTTTGATAACAGTGACACATGCTCCTGGAGAATTATTAATAGCACAAAGGAGTCATTGTAAAGTGATGAGTTGTGAAAATAATCTCCTGCCTGAGAAATATTGAAAAATATATTTGAGGTGGCTTCATACTGCTTCCACAAGATTAGTGTCACAATACTACTATTTCTACCTCAATTTCAACACTGCACTAGTTTTAGTATTGATTAGTATCTGATTGACAACCCTACACAAGATACAATTGAGAAATGTCATCCACAATGAATGAGACATGCTTGTGCCATTTTTCCATTCCGTATGGCCCTTTAAGGTACCATCAGGGGCCAAAATGTGGGCTTGTCCTTATATGTGTCCAGTGCTTCCCATCAGACTCAAATTGGATGCCCCTCCATTGCTCGTGTTGAAATAACCCTCAAAGAAGCGCTGACAGACAGAGACTTTGTACTTTTGCTTAAATTATATCAATGAGAAAATTTCTAGTTTTCACTTCATGCAAAGATATGATGATACAAAGTTTTGATTCAAGGACAAGGCTTGACAAGGCTTGATAGTCAATATACATATTCCAATACAATAGACTAGTTCGAATTATAATAGCAATAGTAGTTACTTGAGTATTATCACATGTTGAAACATATAATCTGGTGATTCACTCAACAAAAGGTATAATTTCATGTGTGCCTTAAATGTAATAAGAGCCTTGTGTTGATGTGCTGTCATGTCTTATTTTGCTGAGAAAATGTGCTTTTTGAAGCTATTACCAAATGGCTGCATATGGAAAGTGAAAATGCAAAGCACATCATGGTTTTGTCAAAGTTGCGTTTGAAAGTGGCACAACACATAAGTTGTCCTCGCTGCTCTCTTCTGCACGTCTTCCTTCCTCAAATTGTCCAAACTGCTCAGAGGATGAAAGCCTGCTCCAATGTATTCACTCTGTTTGTGTTCATTCAACCCACTCGGTTAATTAATGAGCAGAACCACGTCAGTGGCTAACATTTCCAAGAAAAATCCATTGATCCTATAAACTAGATAGATTTGGTCGAACTTCATATTACCAAAAGTCTTTTTGAATAATGAATTATGTATAGTTATTATAAACATATATTTATTATTATTATAAATAAATATATTTTTGACACAAAATTATGAACAGATCAAAATTTCAGATGATCTCTGTGATCGGCCTCAAATATCCTGATTGGAGAGACCAAAGTATTTATGTTTTTTTATGTGTACTTGTGTCATTATTTTGATTAAACACACTGGTGATTTTGTTTTGTGTTGAGTTCTGTTCTATGTTTATTTGTTTGTAAAAAAATTGATTTTAAAAATACACTTTTAAAGGAATTATTATTATTCTGGATTTATCCAAAGTGTTTATGTGTTTTCCTTAATATTCAATTGACTACAGAGAACAATTAATGCCTTTTAAAAATGTCTGTAATTATGAAATAAGTATCTGTCATGGCGAGTATTCCGCCTAATGGATCAATAAACCACTAACAATTCCTTGTTTTAAATCGGTTTCCAAAATCTAATGCATCCAGTGCCAAAAGTAATAAAAACCCTTCAAATTAATTGTGGTGTATTAAGTGTGGTATTTTGATAAAGTTTCAAAATGAAGTGTCATTTGCCTGTTACAGGTTTGACACAATAGTTATTCAAACACTTTTAAAAGCCCTAGAGGGAGTGTATTTTGAAGAGATATATATATGTATTTTGAATATATATATATATTTATTTGTTAAGTAAAGTAAAGAGCCTATCAATAATAGTAATCTTATCTGGTTCCAATTGACATTTTACTTGATCTCGACAGAAGTGAAACTAGCAAGTTGCTTTAATGCCACAACAGTAAATCTTAAGTGGAGAGATCTAGAGAGGTGAACTCAGGGTCCAAAGTGTCTTTGTCAGTCACTTCCTGTAGATGACTTTTGAAACGTAAAGACAACAAACATTTCCTGCAAAGTCGTGTGGCCGAGTGCCACATGAAGAGGAAACACAGGTCAGAGGATATGGCCGCTGCTCCTGCTTTTCTAATTCACTACAAGATTGGACTGTGTTTAGAAAGATAACAACAAAGTATTTTATCAGAAGAGTCCGCCAACTGATGAGATATTTCCTTGTACTTCCTTAGACATTTCCTGCTCTTGACCGTCCTGTTACCAGCAGAGGGCAGTGTCCCAAAAACTTCATCCTAACATTTTAGAAACGATGAACTTTTCACGGACAACCAAAGGGATTGTCATTTGAGCTGGTTTTCATAGATCAAAGCATACATTGCTTTTGTTATGTCTGTGGGATTCACTGGCTTTCATGTGTTCTTCAGTTGAGTCGTGTGGACAACAATAACCGGTGTGTCTCGGTGTGCATTGCAAGTTCATTGTGAATTCTCCTAGAACATAATGATTTATGATAGTTTGGGCTTAAGAATCTCCCACTATAGTCAAGCGATAGTTAAAGATGGCTGGGAGTGTGCTGTTGTCGACTGCTGTTATTGTCTGCCAACCTGAAGACAATAGAGGCCAAAGGTTCAAACATGGTGTCAGTAACGCCAACAAAAGTATAGACCAGAGAAAATAGCACACACACAATTATTCTCGCGATGACAAAACTATAGTTAAAAGCACATGAAGCTAATTTTGACCTCCTTAGAATAATACGTCTACATCCCAAACTGTACTCTACTTGTTCCTGATTTAACATTTCAATTTATGGCACATTTTCAGTCAAATCTGAACTATATTTTTTGGCTACACTTGTATGCCAATCAGGAAATAAGTTTGGAAAGAAACAGTGCCATCCTCATGACAGTTGTTGTTTGACTTGACAAAACAATTATTATTGCAGATTCCTTAATGGCCTGTGTTTAAATTAAGTTGCGGATAGTTTGTGTTGGTATGAGTCTAAGGATGTGAGCTCTGTGTCGTCTATCTTTACTCCCGCCGCTTTTGCCTCAGAGAGCCTAATCAAGTTGCTGGTCTCCAAATTAAATCTGGAGCTTGTTTGTGACCTGAAATATGCCCCCATCCCCACGGCAGCAGCGGAGTCCTGAACACTGACTCTCATAGTGGTCTGTGTGTAGGCATGAGTAAAAATTAGTTCTTATTTTTGTTTTAAGATAAGAATTACATCTTTAACATAAACAGCGCCTCAGTCACATGTCAAACGGGTACATCACGGGTTATAATTTGGTCGCTGCAGCCTTATCTATTGTTTTGGCTAAATATGAAGAGAATGCCTTGTCCGTGTCTTCAATCCAATGCAAAAGTATGTGCATTTCGAATACTTAAATCACTGTCAGCATTATGGGTAATTTAACATACTATGCAGTTCAGTTTATTCATATGCTAAATATATTAATGGGAAATATAATTTTCTTGCACAGAAATTAAAACAGAAGAGTCCTCTGCTGATGGTTTTGTGAACAGGAAGACATAATATGAGTTTTGTATGCGCCGTATCCATGTACGGCGCATACACTGCACACAGACATCTGTCGCTAATGAAGGTTGTTTCCAGTCAAAGCAGTGCAGGATTCCCTGTCTGACTGGTGACTCACAGAGCTGTCTCTGCTCCTGTTTGTGCATCATTAGCCGCTGTGTTGCCTTACCGTTATTATATTATAATCGTGTGGCAGAGGGAGCTACCTGTCGAGCATACAAACCCAAGTGTCAGTGTTAAACAGTGTTAAAGTGAAGATTGTGTCTGGAGCTCTAGCATGTTGGCATCCTAATGTGTCGTACAGCACTTAGCTGACATCTACGACAAGGACAAAGGGACACGCTTGCTGCACTGTCCCTGACTACAGAGCAGGCCACCAACCAATATTGCAATAAGCATCTCTCGCCGTTACATAATATCCTTCAAAATTATGCAAGCCATTATCATCATTATGAAATACTGGGAAATGATATGTTATGCACAGTTTGAGCAATGCATTGTACATTTTAAGCGCTTCGTAATCAGCTGTGATTTATAGTAAATCCAAGTTGCCTCACAGATGTAAGAATAGAATATTGAGTACATGGGATAAATCAGGGATGTTAACGTTGACCATTTGCTATATTACAATATGATTTCATATGATTTTTAGAGGACATTTATTGTTGTTTATTGTGCTGCTGATGCTATGTTATTCACATAGCCTAGAGTAAAAGCACAATCTTAAAACAGCAGAGAAAACCAACCTAATTTCCAGTCTTTATTATCTTAAACTGTACAAACATTAGCTCATACTTACACATAATAAATGCTGTTTTTAAAGTGAAGATCTTATGTGAAATCAACTTTTATGACCTTTTATCAGTTGATATGTTTAGATTGATTCATGCATGGCACATAGTAATTTTTCCACAATAAAAAGTCTCAGTTCTGCAGTTTTTGGAAGTTAGTGGACTTGCTTTTATTAATTAGCCGCTATGGATCAGTATTGCAGTTTACAATATACAAAATGTTAATACTTTTTAAAATGGACTAATACAGTTGAACTATCACACACAGATCATTATTTTATATTGAGTAAATTGTAAAGCTCAAGTGAGTTGATGATGACTTCCTGCTGATTCTTGTGGGATGAGCCAGGGCTGCTCGCCTCTTTGTGGCAACTCTGCAATTGTGTTTCACCCTACGCACGCGTACAAGCTGTGTGTTTTACCAGCAGTAAAGGTGAATGACACAACGGGCAAAGTGCACAACTGGAGCAGCATATTGTGCGCCCGTAGATTCCTGAAAATAGAATCCAATAATTTTTGGCTCTAGCCATTCCATGGAATGGAATGCGACAAGTCTTTGTTCTCACCTGGTTTCGTCTTCTTCTTATTATTATTATTCATGGTCATTTTGCCACAGCTCGGGCATTTTTGACCCCCTGAACATCGATGAAAAGTCCCACATGGGGACATAGATGCGATCGGCTCGGCCCGCACTCAAACTCGAATAAAATGGAGCTTGCAAGTACGCCCGTCGCAACAGTGCCAACTAGATCAAAAAAGAAAAAACATGAAACGCTTAATCTTTGGCCTAGGCACATGAAACTTGGGACAGTGATAGAGCTACCTTTGACGAGTAAAACACACCTGGAAGCATTGCTCTATGATAAACAGGAAGTCAGCCAAGTTGAATCAAAGTGGCAC
This sequence comes from Eucyclogobius newberryi, assembly GCF_026437365.1. Taxonomy (NCBI): domain Eukaryota; kingdom Metazoa; phylum Chordata; class Actinopteri; order Gobiiformes; family Gobiidae; genus Eucyclogobius; species Eucyclogobius newberryi. The sequence continues at coordinate 10,758,332 of NW_027315846.1, forward strand.
CGCCACGTTTGACTTTTTTTCTTTTCAAAATTGTACTTGTCCTAGGTTTTTCGTCCGATCGAGCTCAAAACAACACTTTTTGCATCTAAAGAGATTGACATTGTATAAATATTCCCAAAAAAATGTGATATTCCTTAGGGTCTCCTAATGGAATTGATCTACAGAGCTCATATTTCACTCACTAATGCGTTTTTATGGTCTGATTGGTAATAATTAATACCCATGTAACAAATTTACTCTATAGCGCCCCCTACCCATTGTGTGAAAAACTCAACATTGTCTGATTTGTTTGAAACTCATGGGTTATATTCTCCTCAAGACGCCATGAAAAAAAAGTGCATAGCAGATAATGTGTCTTTTCACAATTGACCAGCAGGGGCGCAATTAATGCCTTCACTTCCTCTTCCTCTTTCATTTTGATGGAACATTTCCTCTCGTGCCGTGGTCTTAGCATTAGCGTTAGCATCAGCATTAGCGGCGGGTCTCTGTTGCTAAGAGATGGAGGTACAGGGAGGAGGGGGTTTAAAGAATAAAGTCTAAAGAATAAAGTCTAAAGAACAAAATAAAGAATAAAGTCTAAAGAATAAAGCAGTGTCGGGGCAATCGCGATCAAAACACGGTCGCGCGGGTGGCGAGAGCCATCATCACCGCTAGCGTGTCTTTAATTTGTTTTATTCTTGACATGAGAGTAGGGCATGTATACCATTAAAAATACATAGAAAAGCATGATGCATTTACTGTTCTTTTCAACATCAATGTTTCACAGAAGGACCGGATTTAGACTTCATACACATTTATCTATCTTAGGAAAACCTGGACTTTGCTGTGATCCATACATAGATTAGGGTTTGTATTGTTTCGAGTTTAAGTGGGTTTTATTCTGTAGTGGTGATTCAGCGCTCACCAACACACACCCACGCGCACCCCCCCTCACACACGCACGCACACACACACACACACACACACGCACGCACGCACACACACACACACACACACACACCAAGCCGGGAGATTCCTCCTCTGGCCATTCACTGTGATAACTGCTGCCATAGAGAGGCTGCCCTGGGCACTCTACATCACAGGAACTACACCAGATGGATACACATGCCTACCACTGCAAATGTTACGAGACTACTCAACCTTTGGATAGCTTCAGGGGAGTACATATTTCATTGCATTAATAGTGTTTTAAGTTATTCTAATTTAAATGTATTCATCTACTTTTTGGTTTAGAAAAATAATAGCAATATTATTATTATTTTATTGTATTATTATAATTATTATTATGCCGATACCAATTGGGCCGATTGGGCCAATATTTTCTTTTTAAAAGATTTTTCTGGCCCGTAGGCATTATTAGAGGACAGCTGGAAATGGGGGATGAGAGAGAGGGGAGGACATGCAGCAAACTGTCGGAGTCGGGAATCAAACTCACAACATGCCGCATGCCGCATTCGGAGCTCAGTACACGTGCACTTGGTTCACTGTTTGGGTTAGAATAAATTAGTATTTTCAACAACAATTTATAGCTGTATTCTAAAATAAGAATTAAATATATTTTAAAATGTTGAGTTAGAACACATTATACTCTTCATTTGGAGAAAAAGTTTGACAGATAAAAAGTTTTATTTAGCTCTGTGTTATAGATAAGCTATAAGCTTTAATATAAGATAAGATAAGATAAGATAATCCTTTATTGTCCCACATGGGGAAATTTCATTGGTGCAACGCAGGTAGATACAGAGGCAGATACAGAAGAAAAGAACAGATCACTTATAGGAAGTCTGAAAAACACTTTCAGTAGAAGATCTCCTATAAACAAAAACTCCCATAGACAAATAAATAAATACATAAATACCATTGCATGTGATCACGACAGTAATTGCACATGAATATGTGTCACGACAGCACATAGATTGCACATGAATCACAACAGTAATTGCACATATGACAGAATTGCACTTGGTTAGGTCAGTATTGCGAGTGTTCAGGACTAACAGTGTTTGTTATAAAGTCTGACAGCAGCAGGAAGGAAAGACCTGCGAAACCTCTCCCTCCCACAGCGGGGGTGGATCAGTCTCTCACTGAAGCTGCTCTCCAGAGTGGACAGAGTGTCCTGCAGGGGGTGAGACTCATGGTCCAGCATAGATGTGAATCTAGCCAGGACCCTCCTGTCCCCCACCTCCTGCACCGAGTCCAGAGCGCAGCCCAGGACAGAGCTGGACTTCTTGATGACTTTGTCCAGTCTCTTCCTCTCCCTCTCTGTGATGCTGCTGCTCCAGCAGCCTACACCGTACAGGAGTGGCCTGCTGGCCTATATGATTAAAATTAGCCTTTACAGTTTTCCATCCTGTGAATTTCTTCTTATTTCTTAGACAAAAGTGTCTCTCTGAACCTCATGTCGTGTGTCTAAAAAGTTCTAAAAGTTTAAAGTTTTCTAGAGCTTTCAAAAGTCTGTACCATTGTTTTATTTGACTGGATTAAAGTTCTGTTGGAATATAGCAGCAGAAAGCCTCTGTCCACCAAGCTATTGTTTTCTTCCTCTTTCTGAAGGAACGGCAGAATTAGATCTTTCATTACCAAGGCGTAACATCGCGAACTGACCCTCCGGGGGGATCCCGAGGTGTCCATAGACCTGCTGAGAGACGTAGTCCCTTCATCATGTCCTGGGTCGGCCCTGTAGCCTCCTGCTGGTGGGACATGCCTGGAACACAGAGCGGCGTCCAGAAGGCATCCGCAACAGATGCCTGAGCCACCTCAGCTGGCTCCTCTCAATATGGAGGAGCAGAGGCTCCACTTCAAGTTCCTCCCGTGTGACTAAGCATCTCCCCTTATCTCTAAGGAAGCGCCCAACCACCCTGAGGAGCAAACTCATTTTCGCCGCTTGTATCTGCAATCTGGTCCTTTCAGTCATTACCCAAAGCTGATGACCATAGGTGAGAGTAGGAACGTCGAGTCACATTCTCTATTTCGTCTGACCACCTTTAGCTTTGATTAGAGCACACATTCACTGTGGCATTGTTTTAATATGACAAAAGATTAATTTCATTTCAGTGTATTTTTTCATCAGGTTCTTTAATGATGTTAGAGTGTGCCTACTGCGCACAGCCTTCTCCAGATCATCCCAAAGAGTCTCAATGGGGTTAAGATCTGTATTAGATTAGTTTCTCTATTCTCTTGATGCCAATGATTTGACCCTTCTCACACATACTGACATCTTTTCCATGACCATGGGATTTATCTTGCCACTTGGTTGTTTCTGAAATGAAGCCACTCACTAAAATGAGTCAATTCGGTTGAAATACTGTGTTGCAGCTGAGAAACAAACACCCATGCAGCAATTATGCAGTAGGAGGCTTAGTTGAATCCATGTGGGGACTTTTTTCTGTCAGGGACTACAGATGAAAAATAGCACTGCGGTTAATATCTACATTGAAATGTTGATTAATATGTGTCTGAAATAAATACATAAATATAACATGTTTGTTGCTTTAGCAGTAGTTGAAGTCTGACAGTGTGTGTGTGCATATTTAAATGAGTTGTTGTGCCCCTTGTGTTTAAGCGCACGTCTCAATCCAGATGCCGGGCCGCAGGTTGGCGCAGGCCGAGAGGTGTCCCGTGGGGCCACTGTGCTCTTGTGTCTTTGACTGACACATCCCACCACACAGTGCCAGGGGCCCCACAGCCCTATGCAAATCAATGACCTTTCACTCAGCATTTACATCACTGTGGGAAATTAATGCTTTGAACGCCTCCATATTATGGTTTCAAGTTTTATCAAACTATCCAAATTCTTTATGGAAACATTAATTGTAATATATTATTCTATCTTGAATAAGTATTATATTAATTATCTGCAGTAACCTTTCAAATTTAAAGACATAATAAGTAATCTATGAATAGATAAGAGCACTAAGGACGTTTTATACTTAAGGGTTAGAGCGTCTGAGTGACAATTTTGGAAATTTTTGGCAGAAAAAAGAAGCATGTGTCACAGAAGACCTCCACCAGAACCCTGTCACTTTAGGTTGATTTAACGCATTAATCATCAGCAAACATGCAACACACAAGGGGAAGGTGAGCAATGATGTGAAAGGTATGCTTCGCCCTCTTTTTCCATCACACACTGTTCGCAGCACAATACAAAGCTAAAACCGTCCCTGCTACTGAAGAGAAGGAAAAGACACCATACTATTTAGAGCTGTCATGTGGCTTTGTTTGGAGCCAAAACCTTGAAAGTCAGTTTGGTGGACTGTCAGCCGCTTTGTGTTTTACCCTAGAAGAAGGATCAGAAATAAGCACAATCTTATTTGTTCATGATTCAAATAAAAACAGCAGTAGTATAGTATAGTAGCGTTGAATGTTTCACAGGTTTGGAAAACACATACCTTGCAGTTATTCTATTTTTTATTGATTGATGCATACATTATTATTGAATATATAAATACTATTGGGATTAGGTCTATAATTGTAAGAATAATAATGGCAAAACTAATTTGAAAGGTCACGCTGTGCAATAGAAAAAAATAAAACAAATATGGATCCTGCAATGTAAGCATGTTTTGTTTAACCAGTGGGTGTGGAGCGGTTTGAAGTTACTAAACGGACCTCAGCATTAGTTCTCAGTTCCACAGTTTGTTAGTTGTAGAATTTGATCAGTTGTTCACTCTGAAGTTAATGTATTGATGGTCTGTTGCTGCACTGTGGCTTTGACATTGACTTTGATTGCAGCCGGAGCAGAGGACAGATGTGAGGATGTCTGTGTGGTCAGAGTGGACACTGCCCAGGTGTGTCGTGCAGCCAGTGTGTCACATGTTGCTTGTGGGACTTGTGCGCTCACTCAGTGTCGGGAGGTGTGTCGTGACGCCTGTTCAGGCTCTTTGAAGAAGGCTCACCATAGGCTGCTGAGTGGTGGGCTGGAAACAGAATGTAGAAGCCTCTAGGACCCAGCAGACGGATGGAGCGCAGGCAGGCTGAGCGGCTGAGTCACTGCATGTGTCTGAGGCAGTCAGAAACAGAGCAGAGCAGGAGCAGAGGTGATCTCACACTCATCAGCACAGGATAACACAACCATGATGGGTTGACTGGGGGAACGCTCCAGAGGAAGTGTGCATTCGGCCACCACTCGCTCTGCCATGGAGACCAACAAAGTTCTTCATTTTGTGCCTTCGGGTAAGTGTGCAGAGCTGCTGTGCCGTGTGCTGTATGCATGAGTCTGTGCTCCATGGGAGAACCTTGGGGTTCCCTACCTGTAACCTGAGAAGCTCAGTGAAAACATGCACCACCTCCACAGCATTCACAGGGCAGATGTTTGACCGTGCACGCTCCCGCTCTCCCACTCATGTTTTTCTGCTTTTCTTTCCGTGTAGTTTGGAATGTGGCTGTTTTCAATTCCTGTTTTCAGAAGAGGTCGGAATTTTAAAGTGATAAGAAAATACTAATATTTTTGTAAATTTTGGAGCATGAATATGCTTCCTTTTTTTCTTTTTCTTGTGTATGTGGTATGCAACAGTAGAACTTCTTCAGATGAGGAACTGAGCCTTGAGAGATCAGGCTTGCATTTGAAACCCACCCAGAGACAGTGCTTCTATAGACGTGTCGAACATGGACAGCTGGAAAACATTGAAATCAGGCAAATGCACTTTTTCATGTGTTACTGACAGAGCTCGTGCAGAGGCATGTAAAGGGTTAACCTTAACGCTAGCAGAGGAAACAGCTTGCATAGATATTTGTGTTGAGGGCTTTATTATCTTCTTTCAGTGAAGGACAAATGGAAAGAAGAATGTGTTGTTCTGTGTCAGTTTGTGTTAAGCACCCTGCAACATGTGTGAGCTGGAAACACGCTGCAGTAGATTAGTGTTTGTGGCAGCTACAGGAGAGACTTGTTCCCGCGTTCCTGCTCCTCTGAGATCCAGAACCTATTTGGAGGTATAATGCTTCAGCATCACTTTCATTTTGTCTGGACCGCCTTTGTCTTATCAGGATCTAATATGGCTCTGTATGCTGTGGGCTTTGTGTTTTCTATTGAAGAACTATTCTTTGCATCAGTAGAAGTGACGGACCTGGCCATGGCTCATCCTCTGAAGAGTAATTTGCATTAATTTGCTTACGAGCTGATTAAAGGTGGAGAGGGCATATTTGATCCTCACTGCAGAGCTTATTTATCAAGAATGAAACATACTCAGAGCCTTCACAACATGTCGGATTAAGACATTTTGAATGTGTTCGAATGGAACGGATCTGTATTATTATGCCTTTGAACCTAACCTTGACTATAAATCTATGCGTATTGGGTTTTTGGGTTTTTGTAATTCAACTTAGTAATTCAACATGCACAGGGAAAAAATGTATATGTCATAATAACATTCAATGGACATTATCACGCTGCTAAGCATTTCAATTTTTTATGTCTATTCTATTAACATCTTAGATCTTAAGATTTGTTTCTTGGGGAAACCTTGGGAAAAGATTGTTTGAATCTTATCACCATATTCATGGGTTTCAGAGAAATTAACATCTAGCGTAATGTTAACAAAGCAATTGACAATTCAAAGAAAATCTATATTATGAATATGCAAATGTCCTCCAATTATCCAATTAGGAAGCTGAAATATCCATCCATTTTCTACCGCTTGTTCCCTTTCAGGGTCGCGGGTGACTGGAGCCTATCCCAGTGACTTCAGGCCTTAGGCGGGGTACACCCTGGACAGTGGCCAACTTGTCGCAGGGCTGACACAGAGACATTACAGACAGTTCATTCTCACATTCATTCACTAGGGCCAATTTTAGAGTCACCAATTTTTGCCTAACACATGCATGTCTTTGGACGGTGGGAGGAGCCGGAGAACCCGGAGAGAACCCACGGTAACACAGGGAGAACATGCAGACTCCACCCAGAGAGATCATGTGATGTTGGTCTGGTCCGGGAATTGAACCCATGATCTCCTTCTTGGGAGGCAAGAGCGCTAACCGCCTTTGCCACCGTGCACCCTAAAGCTGAAATACTATACAATAATTTTTTTTTATTATGACTTTAATTTATCAAATAAATAAAATGTTTAACCCTCAATCATGTAATCCTATAATGTATGTTGATATTAATGGAATATTGCCAAAGTTTGATGTACCTGCTCATCCATTACTTGTTGTAGTAGACGCATCACCTCGACCTGTTTGATTGGGAAAAACTTCACTAATTTCTCCCTGCCTCACAAAGCTTGCAGCCGCAGCAGAGCCAGGGCGATACTCAACACAGTGAGTAATGTGAGCCATGGTGCTGTCATTGTGTGAGGAAACCTGCTGACAGGTGAAGGAGCAGCTGCTGTTGTGGGAGGAGTTCAGGCTCTTGTAAATGAGCACACAGCTTCCTCGTGTAATTACACTCTGATGATATAGCAGCAAGTTTTGAAAGAATCACCTTTTGAGATGCCTTGGAGATGCCCTGCAAAAATGCCAGCTGTCTATAAAACGTGCAGCGTGGCTAAACTTGAGCTTTGGCTTTGGGAATAAGCTCTTCCTGATTCACAGTATTTCCCTGGGGTTTTGTTCATGATTCATTACATTTCATAAAGGGATTACTCCGAGCTGCAGATGAGCAGTAAGTCATTACAGTATCATCATTATTAGTGAGTATTGTAATGGCATTAATTCCTATTATGTCCAGGAAATATCATGACATTTAAGATTTTGTTCATTTACATACTAATGCGTATGACACAAACATTTTATTCCTGCCACAAGAGGTCTCTCAGCCAAATCAGTTGCAAAAGATGTATTTGACAAGTCAAATAAAAGTGCTACTTGTAATCCTCCATGATTCACCTCATGGAGGTGGAGGCTCAGTGGCGGCTTTAGTCAAAAAGGCCTATAAATTTTGCCAAGAAGAATAGATTCTTATCTTATCTTATTCCGATAGATTCTTATCTTATCTTATTCCGATATTTTTGTAACAAACATCCTCAAATGTTTTGTCCAGTATTTTATAAGAATAACTTAAATGCATGAACAGGATTCTTAACCATTGGGTCGGGGCCCAAAGAAGGGCTGCAAGCATCTCCTTGAATGTCAAGGAGATAGTAAAATAGTAAAATACAATGCATTTAATATGATCGGGCCCCAGGTTACTTTGTACTGAAAATTCCAGGCCTCTTGGTTAAAAAGGTAAAGAACTCCTGCTTTAATCCATTATTTCCATAGTCACCTGTTCCAAACAATATAACCTCCTTTATAACAGTTAAAATGTGTGCTGCTCTCCATGACACCACTGTAGTTATAGTCAAAGTAGTTGTCCAAATGTAAACAGACACTGGAAGTTGTGTGATTAAAATAAATATAATATTCAAAATGTATGTTTGTATGTTTAACTTCATCATTCAAGTATAGGCATTGCATTCATCTTTAAACACAATTGAATTACATTTTGACTGGTTGTCAGCTCTTGGACACAGAGAAGTGTAATGTGGTGCCCCGGAGTGTCAGTCTTCAGGTGTGACCGACAGACAGGCTGATTAGCTGCGCTGCAGCTGTGACCCGCCACATCAGCATGGAGGCCACACTGCGCCGTGTGAATTAGCAGTTGGACCATGTGGAAGTCCAAGGTGTGTGCCAGGCAAGATGGATGACGCCTGTGTGCTGTAGATGTGACAGTGATCTCTGATCAGTATTCACCGCTGGCAACAGATCGCAGAAGCTCCAGCACCGAGCTCACCATCTGGGCAGAGGAGACACACACATGGACAAACAAATTATTATACAGCCCCCAACACACACACTTACAGACAGACACACAGGCTGGAGCACTACCGTGTTGACGACACAGCAGCACCACATATCTTCTTCAGCTGTTAATATCTAGCTGTAATGATGTTTCTGGTTCAGAGCATATTGACATTTAAAATATGTCTCTGAGGGGTTAGTGTGATTTATTAGCTCATCCAGTAAACAGGTCTGTGTGTGGAATGGAAGTGCTACTCTTTTTTTTTATGTTCTTACTGTGTTGTTTACAGGATATTCATTAATTCATTTTCTACCGCTTGTTCCCTTTCGGGGTCGCGGGTGACTGGAGCCTATCCCAGTGACTTTGGGCCTTAGGCGGGGTACACCCTGGACAGTGACCAACTCGTTGAGTTATTTACATGATTATTTTAAGTTTCATTTCGTTTCATTGGCTTTGCTAAAGGACTGAGTTCTGGCATTTAGTAGTGCACTTACACCTTGATCAGCTGCAGCTTTATCTTGTTGCACATGATGCTTGTGATTACAATACAACTCACGCACGCTGCATAATTTGTTGGTTTACACAAACACAACAATTGTTTGGATGTGTCAACATGGACACTTATGCACAGTTCAAGGAGCACCGTGAAGACTCACTGACTGCTCCTCTGCTCCTCTATATGTCTCTCTTTACCCAGTGCTGTATCACCCACACACCTCTACTCATTTTATCTAGGTATTGTTTCGACTGAGCTGGCTGTGCGGTAGTATCATGTCACACATCACTTTGCATTCCTCTACATAACCGACCTCATTTGCATAAAGGAGACAGAGCACAGAAAACACAAAAAACACAGCCCTTGTCTAATACAGAAGTGTGCTTCAAAATGTGCAGACAACACACTGCTACACAATGTACTTACAGAGGTTGAGGCTGTGTAGATACAGTATATCATTGTCTGTTTATGGCAGTTTTACACGTTTAACCATTCCTTAAAAATCACATTGTTTGGACATTTATTTTTATAAGCATTTTAAGATTATGATAATAATGTTTTAAGGATTCAGGACAGGACTGGTTGCTGGTATTGCTTAAAACAGGTGTTGATTGGAAATGTAGTGTGAAACATGTGCATGAACAACATCAGATTAGTAGCACTATAGAGTTCTCGCAGCTATAACACAATCATTTTAATAAACTCACATGGTTCTTGTAAGTAGTGTTTTACTTCTGTGTTTACCTCTACTGATGCTGGACTCATTGTGTACCATTAAGGAGCACTTTAGAGAGCAACTGCATGTTACCCTTATCTATCCACTTGCTGTGGATTGTGTCACAGTATTTAGTGATAAGGGGTTTCCTGCATTAAGTCGATAGTATCAAAGAATTAAAGGAACACAAATGTACTGGCTTTACATATATTATTCATGTTTGTAAGAGGATACTTGCAATATAAAAAGTTACCCAGATACTAATTGACACTAAAACTAGCAGAACTATATACTATGTACTAGATATTATGTATTGATACTGACATAAATGAATTGTTTTCAGCTACATGTTTATAGGTACATGAGATTGGTGCTGGATTTTCATCACTCTGAAACACATGGAAACACATTATTTGTAGAGCATATTTCGTGCACAAAGTAATTAAAAAGGCTTTACAGAATAAGTAAAATACATTAAAATTATTATAACATTTTAAAAATTAAATCAAAACACAAACAATTTATTTTAAATATATTTTATCCTTTATAATCCTTTCAGTTATGAAGAAATAAACAGAACCGTTATGAACCTGGATTTAAACACCTTTCGAATTCTCAACCCCCATAGGCAAGACTAATCACTGATATAGAGCCTTTTCTTTAGTATAAAAATTTTGTTTGAAATGTCACTCTTGTAACAATATAAGCAAAAGTATTACAGTATTAAGATTATTAAATGTATACATGTTGAGTAATTTCAATCTCACAGTGTTGAACTCTACAGCGTTGTTGCTTATCACTTTTTCTCAAATATATAGCAGCATGGCCTGATTTTCTGCCTAGATTAATTAATTGCAGCTTTAAGATGGCCAGTTTCCTAAACTGGTCAAGCATGATGCTATATAAGTCGCCTCCTTGGCCTTCCTTATTATCGTTTTGTGAAGCTTACTAAAAACTGAACCGAAATGACTATATATTTCTCACTAAATGGTGAACAGCTCTTCATGACTGTGGGGTCACTCATCTTTACCCAAGTGATCTGTCAGCTTTTTATTGAATAATTTACTATTATTGATTCACTGAGAGCCAAGTGTGGTTTATAGTTAAATCTACGCAGACGTCCCCGGCAGCCAACTAGAAAGCTTGCGGTGCATACAGGGCAAGAGCTTTGTAATTGGCCGCCGTATGCATCAGTGAGGCCTTTATAAAAGAATGCTTTATAAAAGGAACACATTTGGTAACTAGTGTCTCCAGAAATAGAAGAAGAACAGAAGAAGGGATGGCATAGAGCATGTGCAGAAATAATGCAACATGTAAACAGAATCGTGAGATTCATTGTAAACGTAGCAGAGATTCTAATGTAGAGCCTAGATGTGAAATCTACTGAAGAAATGATGAGGAGAGCAGACTTGTGCTTCACTTGTCACTGGAATATAATGTCAAAGCGTCAAAACAGACTTGATGGAGACAATATTATATATAAGGTCATTCTTTTATGCAGAATATATGCAACGTTGGTGCTGTGATATCAACAAATTAAAAATTGGCAGATAGGCAGTAACAACGGAGATGCCTAAACTGTTTTTAAATCTTTGCACTCTGGGACCTGGTTTCAAAAAGTTCAGTTTTCAGAGTCCTGAAACACCAGCTCCATGTGAATAATACCTGACTAAATATTTTTGTGTGGACGTCATCTTGGATCCAACTCAGGTGTATAGCCCCTTCCCCCACCTGTGCTTGCACTCACACACCTGCCCCTCTCTCTCCTGCTACACCTGACTGCTACTCATCGAGTCGTCAATATGAACAGTGCAGCATAAACTGGTGTATAACAATAATGAAAGCATTTCTTCAAGACACTTGGAGTATTAGTATCCTGTGTATAAACTGTGTCCTCTGAGATTTGTACCTGTAATGTACTGATCCAGTGTAAGATTCTTTAACATCACACGAGCCAAGTCAGGCTCCTCTCAGTGTTCACAGGAGGAGTCTTTAGGCTTGTTTAAGCAGAGCAAGGTGGTGAAGACGGACGGCCCTACGACACCTGTAATATTCTGAAATCAAGACGAGATCAAGTTGGCTTAATGCGCCTTGCAAGGTGGTGCAGCCGGTGACAAGCAACTGCAGCGCCTCCTTTGTGTGTGAGGGACACAAGATCATTCACAAAGTTTTATCTAGTTTTATTCAGAGCCACACTTCAGAGAAACGCGAGATCTGTCCAAATCCCCGAGATGCTGCGTGATCTGAGGACGCCTCTCTGTTCTTGGGCTCGTGGAGCTTGATTCCAGTTGATTCCAGGCTGTTTCACCGCCCCTCGGCTTCAGCCACCTGCTCTCGGCTGCTTAAACAAGCCTATTTGTTCAGAAAGGCCATACGTGGAATGGGCGGGTCCCTCAATATCATACCGTGACCTGGACACACCCTCAAAGTAAAATAGAACAGTGGCCCATTGTTGTTGTTTGTTGATTTATATTTAATCAGGAAAGTCCCAGTGAGATATTGCATCTCTTTTTCAGGGGAGCCCTGACACCTGGGCCTATTGTACATGTTGTTAGTGATAGGGGAAACTACGCAGACACAGGGAGAATATGCAAACTCCACACCACCCGAAAATTGATCCGAGGACCTTTTTGTTGAGCAGCAAGAGCCACCACTTTGCCACGTGCCATATCTAATATGCAAATGTCATGTTCCTTACTAACTGCAGGTGAATACATTTTTTTTTACAATGAAGCTGCAAAATATTCTAATGCTTTATTGTGGAATTGGGTAAATGTCTGTCTAAGACTAACCCGTTGTACAGGCGTTTTCATCAGCAGCTGCTACTACAGAAAAACCCTGCTTCTCCAAAGTGGTATTTAACGTGTTACTCCACAAACCTTTTAATTCCACATGTCTTCACTGCTTCAGAGTTTCTTGAAACGGAAAGCATATATTAGCATGGAGCTGTCCTCTATTTATAAGACGCATAAAGCATCACTATCCTACGCCTCCTAGAGGAATCAACAGCCATAACTAATCTGAGGGCTGGTCCACAGTACACAACAGCCATTATTGTCCTGTTGGATTCACAAAACTGCAACTGTTTCCCCGTCTGCTATGTTTTTGGCCTCAGATTAAGACAGCATTAATGGATATTACAAAAAAATGAATCCAGGCATATATTATAATGTCAATGTCATTCACTTTAATTAAAGAGGGGCCACATCTCATTGTTTTTTCAAATGTAATAAATGCTTTTTGTTCGGATTTTCGGCAGCTTTTGTCTTTTGATTCAAATGAGAGATGAGCGGTAAAAGCATGCACAGTCATTGCTTTGCTTTTAATCCCTTAATCTCATGTCAGGGATGATGCAGCCACTTTGAGCGGCCTCATTCGCTCACATGTGAAGCGTTGGTGGTCGTCTGCAGCCATTATGACATGGCGCTTTGCTGTTGTGTAGTTAGAATCCACTGCCTTGGCAACGTCTGATGTGTTCATCTCAGAGCATGAACACTTCCTCTGCAGGTCACACTCACTTTCTTTGTTTCACTTCCTGCTTCACAAAAAAACAATACAGTAGCAGTATTGTACCTTCAAACTGTACTCCAAGAAGTCTAGCTAAAAAAAAGAATAACTTCAACAGAATGGCGAACCACACGCATGTAGTAAACACCATTGTCAAAGTTGGTATACTATCATTTCTCTTTTTATTCCTTATTATGGCTAGGTACGATTCAACAGCTATTACTTGTACGGGGGAGGAAAAAGCTATTTAAAACATGCAAAATATTTTTCTAATATTTATCATACCAAACTTTGACTAATGAATCTTGAGGCAGTGCTCTAGACAGTTACTACACATGCACAAATGATACAATAAAAAAAGTGAATAGTGAAAGTTTGTTTTATGATTAAAAAAATAAATGCAGCATCGGTACAAATATGTATTCATGTTCTGGCTGCAGCTATCAATTATTTTAGTTATCGAGTAACCTATCGATTCTTTTATTTCATTTTTTGTACATTCTGTAAATTATTTATAAGCATAATAAATATTTTAATATATTTTAATAAACGTTATAGTTTATTGTAATAAACATATAACAAATAAGGAGTTTCTACTTCTCAACTAATTAACTTGTGAAAACAGTTACAGTCGCTATGAATTAATTTGCATTTATGTCACATAACTTAAAATAAGAAACTTGTTTGTAAAACTTTATGTTAGTCAGGCCAGTGATCCCTGGCATTTTGAGCTGTAACTCTGCAGTAATTTTGCAGCATCTGCTCACATCTGTGCCGTCGCCCCATCACCGCAGACTTTCTGTTTCATAATCGCGTTCCACTATGCTGTTTCCATGGATGTATTGGCTGTTTCAATGCACAGCAGAGGAGAGAGCCTCGTGTTTTAAACGTAGAAGCAGAGTTTTGTTGTGTGAAAGAGCGCAGAGGACCGTCAGTATGAAACAGAAAGTCTGCGATGAAGGGGCAAAGACACAGAGGCTAACGTGAACAGCACACGGAGCTAATGCTGCAAAATGATTGCAGAGTTACAGCTCAAAAACACCGTGCTCTTTCACACAACAAAACTCTGCTTCCTAGTCACACTCGTAAGTTTAAAATACACTCTCTTCTGTTGTGCTTTAGTTGCGGCAGATCCGCGCAGAACAAGCTCCGTGTGAAACGAAAGCGCACGTTATGTGTGACTGATGTGTTTTGAGCAACAAGAAAATGCCCAGTACCAACACAGGGTTAATCGCTAAATACAAGAGAGCAGCAGAGTAGTGGGTAAGCCTCTGTGCCCCTCACACACGTTGGCCGCGGGTTTAGAATGAGTCATGGCTTTGGCTTCTATATGTGCAATATGCGCTCTCTCCCTCCACGCTCCTCTGCTCCTCTCCGCCTCCTCTGTCTCTCTGCGTGACTTTACCCCTCCTCTGTCTCTCTGCTCCTCCTCTGCTCCTCCTCTCTCTCTCTCTCTCTGCGTGCCTTTACCCCTCTTCTGTATCTCTGCATGCCTATGCCCTTCCTCTGTCTCTCTGCTCCTCCTCTGCCCCTCCTCTGTCTCTCTGCCCCTCCTCTGTCTCTCTGCTCCTCCTCTGCTCCTCCTCTGTCTCTCTGCGTGCCTTTACCCCTCTTCTGAATCTCTGAGTGCTTCTGCCCCTCCTCTGTCTATCCGCTGGCAATTCTGTCCTGGTTCCCTTCGCAGTCGTCTTCTCCTTCCACTTTTTGATTGTAACTTTTAAACTTGCTCTGCTCCTTAGTGCTCATTTGGAAAAAAAACATATTCCCTGTGGATTTTGTCTCGAATGTTAAACATAAGTGCAACGGTACGAGTCTGTGTGTGACGTGGCCGTGGATGCGCAGTGGTAAAAGTGATCCACAGTAACTGAGAAGTAACGAAAGTGCGTCTTGGAACTTATCTTTCACTGCAGGGAAGCGTCATCTGCGCTATCGCACAGCAGACAGGTGACTGACCTGCACAGCTGAGGCAAGGGGAACACTCAATGAAGAATGAGGCTCTATGTTGTGCCCTTTCATACATACATACATACACAAACACACAAACACACACACACACACACACACACACACATACATACATACATACATATGGATACACACACATTGGATGACCTCTGCTCACAGCAGAGGCACAAAGACTGTCTGTAGGAGAGTCAGACAGCTCTGTACCACCTCAAGCATCTCTATTAAGTGTCTCCTCGTGAATATTCTCTCTGCACATTCTGCACACATAATGTCATTACAAGAGATGGAAATGTTCACCACGTGCTGCCCAATGGTCGAGTGATTGGGGCCAGACTGCAGTGTTGTGAGTTCGAATCCCGACTCCGACATTTACTGCATGTCCTCCCTTCTCTCTCATCCCCCATTTCACACTTTCCTCTCCTGTCAAATAAAGCCTACGGGCCAAAAAATCTTGAAAAAAAAAAGAGGAAATGTTCACCGTGACATCCAGCCAGACTTTGTGCGGGCATTTTCTCTCCTGCTGCCTCGGACCGATAGCTTTGGAAACATAGTGTATGTGTGTTTTTCAGTGGGGAATACCACAAATGACAAGCAGTGATGTGTTGTGGGGATGGCAGAGAGGCACCAGCACCATACAGTAAAAAGAGAGCATCAAACCAGCGTGGAGACGGTGGCCTGGCTTTAATCGAATAGAAAGAATGTGCAAGCAATTAGCAGGAATCCCCAGCACTGGACATATTCTCGTGCGTCTTCCCCCTCTAAGATGAAAATTCGAGAAACCAATTTCAGTCGCGAATGGTGTTTGATGGTGGATGTGCCTCACGCTATTTGTGTGAGAAAACAACATCCGCTGTCAAAATGAATTCAGGGAAACCTCTGCTGTCGCACCTGAGCAGAACACCTCATGTGAATGAAGGCAAAATGACCCGAGTGAATCATAAACAAGATGGAGAAGGACTCTGTAAATGCACCTTCAGAAAATGTAGAAATATATATGAGGTAAATGGGAGTGTTTTGTTTTTGTGGTGGAGCCTTAGTCACGACACTGCAGACGGACCCAATTCATCTGTGGAGCTGAGGAGTCTACTCACTGTAACTATCAATCCCTCTCAGGTGAAAGGACTGTGGGATTACAGCAGCCACCCACGCGTACGCTCCTCACCAATGCTCCTCGCGCACACTCCCATTTAGGTGAAAGAAAACCGCACATAGTTTGTCTGAGATAACCTTGAGCATAAGTAAAAATGAATGCAGTAGTTTCCCTGCTTCTATCAGTCATAAAATGTAGTCATTGATTTAATTAGAGCCTTTCCTGAATCAACACAGTTTTTTTTTCTGGTTTTAGTACGGCTCAAGCTCAATAATTCTGAGGTATTTATTTTTTATGCATGTTTAACTACCGTATTTATCATGTTTTATATTTATTTTATATGAATCAGGGCAGAGTTTATTTCAGTATGTATAACACCATCTTAAATGCATGTGAAATGACTTACAGTTGAACTTTATATTAGGGCTTATTGTGAGATCTAGGGATGTACTGATATCCAAATCTCACTGTACTGATACTTTTTTACAGTATTTATTGTGATATTGTGGGAAAGGTCACAGTATCATAGACGGGCCCACAATATTGAGGTTATGCTTTGCTTTTTAAGCATAAGACACATTAACCAGCCATTTGTATGTCAAGAACGGCTACATTTTTTACAACCTGGTGCAATATAATGAAAGAGCTTGGGAAAACTGAGCAGTACATTGTCTGTTCTAGTTCTTTGTCAACATCAGTACACATACGTGGATCACTGATTGTGTATTCAGCAGCGTAGTGTGTTGTGTCTGCGCTGCTGCTCTATAATTTTTTAACTTGGACTGGACTTCATTATTATTTTTTCTTTTCTGTTTAATATTGTTTTTGTAAAATATGATACACAATAAAAAACAACAAATCGAAAAACAGAGAGCGAGAAAGCTAAAACATGTTGTCCAAATAAAGTCAGTCGTGCCCTTGAGAGTACCGTGTTATACTAAATTAGAGCTACTGCCCATTGTTGTTTGTCTGTCTCCTTTTCTCCTTTAGCGCTTGTTGTCGTGGCAAAACTAAAATGCATTTCAGACATAAAAGCAATGGGAGGATCTCTGCTCTGCTTTTCTCTCTATCCAGAGGTTATGTTAACCAAGATTCTTTCATTGACTCATTATTTTCAGCTGTGATGGAAAATTCTGAAGACTGGCTATAATTTTTACGGGTTGTAAATCAAGCAATTTCCTATATTTTACATAGGGTGTCAACATACCTTGAATAAACTTCAAATAATGTAGTGCTTCTTGGAAGTATTTGTCTGAGACTGTGTGTTGAATATTTGCTAGAGATATAGAAAGATGAATAAAAATAGCTCATACTCTGTTCTTTGCGCCGCTATCCACTTTCTACTGTATTGTTGTCTTAATGTAAATGTGGAAAGCCTGTAGCATGACATCAGAATCCTGCACACTGAACAAGCCCTCAAAGGTTTTAAGAGCACAAACTTTGTATGCGAGTGAGTGAGTTTCTAAATTATAACTGATCAAACTAGCTAAAAACTTGGACGTAAATGTATGCCAAGGTTTGTTGTGCCAAGCTTTCATTGCTTTTAAGTCTTGTCAGTGACTCGCAGCTGTAAATAAGGATTAAAGCCAATAACTGTCTTCTTGAAGTATCAACCCTATTCATTTTCAGCTTTATGCACTTTTTTTCATGACTATCTAACCTTTGGAGATAGGCAACAGCATGTGGTGACATCTTCAAAATGGGGGCGACAACAAATAAGTCACGCGACTGAAAGCCCATGAACAGGTATATCATCTTTTGATACAAATAAATGCTGTTAAATACAGAAAATAAAATACCACAATTACACCCTAACCCCCAACATATTACATGCCTGGTTAGATCATTATAATTAATTAAAATTAATGATAATTAATTAAAAAAGGATTGTTTTTTTATGTTGTTTTTGTTATTATTTAGCACAAATCTGTGGTGAACATGCTCCTAACAATGCTAACAAATATTATGTTTTATATTATGTTTGATAAATGCCTGTTGAATTTTAGTTTTGGGCACATGATAAAATTATTAACATAATACCCTATGATTCAAAAAGACTGAAGGACACACAGATTTGATTGAGTTTATGATGGTCTTCACCATATTTTATGAAATTCTTCCCAATCACTTGTCGCAGTGCTTAGTTTGGAAACATTTATGCTCTCATTGTATCTTTTAGCGGAAACAGTCTTTGCAAACTCTCATCATTACAGCCTTGAGTATGTATAAGGATTTCTGCCAATACAGATCACTGCAATGAAGGTCAGAGGTAGATTGGTTCCCTTCATATGATTCATTGTACTGCAGTGTTTACCTGGGATGGCAGTGCAGCTCCTTTCTTTAGGTCAGAATTTTATGAAGATTAAAACCTGCACCAGACAGAATTGAGTAAAGAGTAAAGAGTTATGATTTAGTGCAAGTAAACAAGATGGCAATTACAGTGGAACATTGAAATGAGCAACTCACAGTGCTTGTCTTTTTTTGCATTTGAAGTTGCATCATATTTGGAAAAGCTCTGAGTGTTGGTTTTTGTGTGGAAAAAATACTGCTACGATAATTTAACTTGATTTTCATACAATTATAGTTTTATTTCTGCATAGATTTGCTGTAGTTTAATGGCATGGAGAGAGACAAAAATACCTACATACCTTCAAAAAAACCTGTATGACAGATACCAAAATTAACACAATTTATTTGATACATTCAGATAAAATACTTTTGGATTTGGGTTTTTGTGTGTGTGAAAAATGTAAATGCAGGGCCATTTAGTCTGTATTCAGTTGTTCTTGTGCCATGTGCAAGTCTTTTTCTCCTCATTTTGAGCTTTAATCTGTGGCCCCTGTCTTGCTGTATTTGTAGCAATATAGAAATCCTTGCAGAAAAAAAAAAAGATTATATGGGAAATAAAGAGAAGAGCGCTTTCGACAGAATGTGCTTGCCCTGTGAACCTGCTCTCTGGTGTATTTAGCTGCAGCGTTTTAAGAGAATAGCCTGAACCACCTTTGCACCTGGCTCTGGGTGTTCATTGTGGAGAAGATTACAGTAGAGTGCCCCTTCAGTGCCACCGTGTGCTGTGCTAAATTGCAGGGCTTCCCTGGCTGCTGTACTGCTGAGTAGCCCACACTTTTAAAGATGGAGAAGATAACGCAGCACTGTTGTCGGTGAATGCAGCTGCAACTTGTCCAGGACGGTTTTGATTCAGACCGATAATAAAAAATGACAGCTAGTTGGTTTGACTTTTGTAGTATCAAAGATTTCACTATGTCTGTTCTATCAAATAATGTTCTCTAAAATCCAAAACTTAGAGACTATATTAATTGAGGGGTCTCCATTGAATTGGATAAAACTAACCAAATAGATTTTTCTGGTGGCTCTAACTGTAGTTTGGAGTTTTGCTTTCTAGATGTAACCTTTACACGTACCGGTCTGCCAAAACCCTGCTTGGCACATCCTCATATTTGCTTTTCCCCCCACACTCTGCCACTGACAAACTACACTAGAATGTGGCAGTATATGAATGCTCCACTTCAGTCTCTTCTTCACTTTAAACACTTATAATAATATTATTTAATCATTCCCCTAAAGTTTCTAGAACAAAAACAAGCCCTTGACAAAGCCTAATTAGAGTTATAATGTAGTTAAGGAAAGTGCGTCCAGTTTTCATTGTGAGAAAATTAGCTTAACTTTTTTCTCCGCCTTAGCTACAGGCTCTGCTTTGGCCCTACACCTCTTGGGAAATACCATGCTATTGCTTACTTTAAATTGGCATTTACAATGTGTCCGTAATTAGAGTGCCTTCTAGAATTCTTTTAAATTCTTTGGAAATAAAGAGAAGACAAATGTGGGCCTGCTGTTTAAAACGTGTCTACAGGGATACATGTGGCTGAGGAATTCCCTCTGAACGCTGCAGATCCACTTGGGACAGGGCCAGGGCCGCCTGCGGGTACAATTAGTCAGCACAAGGCCCAAGCCCCCTCCTCAGAGCTGCTTCAGTCCTCGTAGACCCACCCACAAACTCTGCTTAATCCAGCCTGGCAGCCTCACCTCTCCCGTAAATACCAGTGCTCGTCCCTCCTGGGCTCCGCTCATCTGTTTTGCATGTACCTACAGTACAAAGCATGCATTTGCTCAACATTTTACGCTCTGTCAAAGTCATATAAATTGACTTCCTGTTGCATTTAATACACATCAAAACACATTTTTGGATGTAATTTAGAATGAGTCTGTGTGGGGTTAGGCCAATACTGATACAACTGATACTTTAAGAAACCTTTTCAGAAGTAGTTGCCTGCAGCTTCAGTCTTTACACGAGATAGTTGCTCAGATGATTTGAACTAACCCAGTAATGAAGACTGATCAGCCCAAATGAGAGGCGCACATCATTGTTTGGAGTTAGACATGAATGTTAAACAAGAGCTTAATCTTCATCCAAAGCCACCCACTTGTGGGTATATATGTTTATTATACAGTTTCATTTGAGATGTTAAGTAGCTTTTTATTTTTGTTGTATAGCCATTGTCCATATTTGTGCATCACAGAAAGCTACATTAAAGATCCTATATTATGCTATTTTTCCCTTTTCATAGTCTACCCTAAGGGTTGATAATAATAAGGGTTGTGCAACACCCATAACATAATAGTTATAAAATATCACCCGTGTCTTGGATCCCGCTCCTCTACCCGGAAATGCAAATGGTTTAGTGTGAGATTCGCCCCCACCCTCGTGAAGAGCGATCCGCCTCCCCCGCCCACCCCGTGACGTAGCCTAGAGGGGAGATGGTGGGGGTGTAAATAGAGGCAGAGGCGTGCGCCGGTACACAGCGGTACATAAACACTTTATACATCATGGTGGTGCATCATGCTGAGCCTTTTGTCCTGGACCCAGAGTCAGACCTAGATATTGAAGTGCACGCAGCAGAAGTACCACAATGACTTCAGCAGGACTCTGTCGTTTGATAAATAATAAACAAACTGTTAGCTAGTATCTTTCGTATATCATGTTATTAGAGTTTACAGTTTAGCACTTGCTTGGGTTTGGCTCATCTTGTTTAGGTGTACCTGCGGGACATGTCGGACTATGCCCATGGAAACAAAGAACGTTTGCTGCAGAGAAATTCTTAAGGTAATTGTTTTATTGTGTAATTAATTAGAATTGTTACCAGTCACATGGGAAACGTAAAACCAAATGTATATGTATGTGTAGGCCTATATTTATTATGTTACACAGTTGTATCCATTTGTTGGACTGATTCCTAAGTAAATACAACTATGCTATTATGAAGTGAACAATAAAGATTTAATATTTATTTTTGTTTTATGTAATAATTTGTCAGTAGTGATATTATGTAATACATAAAGCACACAATACAGTAATATTGTGATGTACTATGAACTATTAACCTTGAAGTAAAATCTATTCAACATTTTTTAATTACATAATGTAAAATTATATTAATTATAATTATATTTATATTATGACATTCAATCATTTTTCCTACTTCCATGTGTAGGTTGGAAGGAGGATTAATCAACTGAAATGCAGCAAGGAGGAGTTCCTTGCTGCATTTCTGTACATCCTGGCTTTCATGCCTAAACATTTATGCTTTACAAAACATCAATAACATCTACCGTGCAGACTAGAGTGAGTTAATGGAACTTTGATAATAAGCCACTCTATGCACTATTAGTTACATATCAAAATATAATTAAAAAAACAACAACAAAGTAACAATAGTAGGTACAAATAATATTTGTACCTACTACATATATACATATATATATGTATATATACACACACAAAAAGTCAATCAACAAATCGTTTGTCCTTTTCTAGGCGTCTCAGGTTTGTGGCCTGCAGAAGTTTTGTGAGCTGGTGTTGGGGACTTCTTGGTGCCAGGGTCAGGGTGGTAATTCCAGCGTGTGCCGTGCTCAGGATACACTAGGAGTTTCTAGATCCTGATGGGCACTATGTTGGATTTCTGCATCCGGGTTGGGTCCGCCCCCCTCGACTGAACCCACTTGCTTGGGTCTCGGAAAACTTTCATGTGCCCTAAAACAGTAATAAAATATAGTGAGTCTCTGCCAAGTTATCAAAGAATAAAAGCTATAACCACATTTCAAGCACTTGCACAGTAATCATAATAAATTAAAAACGTCACAAAAAAATGTAATAACAAATACCTCCTCATGAAATGGTGACATCACTTGTGGCTAGGCACATTCATTGTAGCTAGTATGGCTTTGGCTAAACTATACGGTCAGTGGGTCAGCCGGTCAGCCATGATGAAATTGTTATTGCCATTTTGTCATGACTTTGCTTTGCGCCAAAGTCTGATGTCTTCCCTCACCACATTGTAGAAATAATGCACATAATTTAAAGTATACATCGTGTCCTCGCTGTGTAACATATTAGGTCATGATACGTCACTCGTCATGTAAATACAAATAATGATACATGTTCAGTAAATGTGCATGAGTTGCACATTTACATGTACCTGTAGCTTTAATACTGTACTTACAGGTCTCGGTACTCCATCGTCTCCTTTTATCATGGAAATAGCATCAGCACTCAGCTTCGTTGTAAGCACAGCTTCAAAGTGGCCGTAATTCTTGAAGCAGTCTTTAGTGAAGTGTCGTGGGCAAACAAAAATGCTTCTGTGGTGCAGTTTGCAAGATGCCAAAAAACTCCAGCCACCTTCCACGTACTGTTTCCTCTTTCGGCAAATTTAACAGTGTAAAGACATAGTTACAGCCGAAAACACATTTTCTCCAAGAAGACATGGTGAGAAAAAATGAACAAGCTGTGTTACCGGGGGGGAGTGTAGGGGGGCGTGTTACAGGTACAGAGTGCTTCCTGAAACGGGAGTGTACCATGGCACTCACCAGTCATCCAGGCCCCCGTTCGTCTGCTCATCCGAGGGGAAGGATAGAGACTGTTCTCTAGCTAAATACTGCAGGAATCAATCAAAACACACTTTGTTCACATGTTTGAGGTTCCAATAGCACTGTAAGGAGGTTAAAAGCTCTGAAAAGTCAATTTTGCATGATATAGCCCCCTTTAGATCATAACCAGTCCATCAAATCGCAACAGCTGGATCTTTCCATACATGGATTCCATTCCTTTATTAAATGCCTGCCCACAGACACATACATAGATAATTATTTCATATACAGTACATCTGCATTAATGCGTTTAAACACACACTAGACTCTGTGCTCCCCTCACTGCCCCAGTGTGCACAGTCCGAACAGGAAATTACCTTCAGAAATGAAAGTATGGCTTTTTGGGAGACCTGTTAAAAGATTTATAGCACCAGCTGAAATGAAGGAGCTCTGGACGGACCACAGACAAGTTGAAACGATAACTCTGAAACTAAGAGAAGAAATCTTCCCATCACTCACAAGATTATTATGAACGGTATAGTCAATGAAGGTCAAGTGAATTTTTTGCGCATTGGGGCTTTGGACGAGCTTTTGGTTCCTGCTTCATGGAACATTAACTGCTGTCAATGGCTTGTGTAAAACCAGTGTAAATGTAGCAACTATTTGTAGACATGTCATCTTGAATACCTTTTAATACATTTTGAGACTTTTCTTTTTACTTTTAAATATTTTTGACAAAGATTGGTGTTAAGATATTGTAGGTTTTGTACAAATGTAAAGTTGCTTAGTTTTGCAATGGATTTGGTAAAGAGACCAGAGAGGAGGCACATTTGCGTTGAAAGGAAAGTGTTTATTAAAATCATGTGCTTGTAAATAGGGCTGTTCTGTGTGAATGTTAAGCAGGTAGGCCGCCGTATTAACTCTTGACTTAAGCAAATCATGTTAGATGTACTGGCCAGGCTTCACTTTGCCTGAGGCACCCATCACCACAACCATCCTTCAATGTATTGAATGAGACGTTTGCTTTCAGCCCGGACATTGGGAAGTCATGTTCTCTTTACATTTTCCTGCTTTTTCTGAACGTCGGGATCCAAAAGGGGATTCAGAGCAGAACTAAGAGTCAGAAGGTGTTTGATCCAGAGAGGACTTTGCACTTTGCAGAGGCAGAAATCCTCATACCATCTCCATGTGCCCGGTCGGCCTTTGTCAAGCTCCTCTCTGTCACAAAACTGATGCAAAATCTCAAATGCTGCAGAGACATCAATGAGAGCTGCCATCACTTTATAGATAGCTCTTCCTATCACCTACTATTGAGACATATCACAGAGAGACACCAGACAACCATGTTGTTTGTGGCCTGCACAAGCCTGCATGTGACAACCTCGATAGCTGATGCACAACTCTACTGTGTCATACTTCCTATTGGCAACAAGACAACTTCCCCTTTAATATTTATACTTTCAGGTGGTGGTTGATATGACAATAAAAATCTCATGGACACAATAAGACATATTGCATTAGCTGCTCATATTTAATCTGTCAATGTTTCTTGCTTTTTGTGCTTGTGCATATTGTGTGTATTTGTAGAACTGCTCAAATCTTTTCGTTTTTGAAGTGCAAAGAAAACATACACACAAGAAACATTGAGTTCCAAATATATTGTTAGCAATATAGTAATTATCGTGACATGCCTATGTTTGTATGGATTTTCCCTGACAAATAAACCAATCAAATTCAAATCACAGTTGGAAACAAGACTTCCAAAAGGCCTGTACCACAGTAACGTCGGGGTCAACCCTAGTTCAACGGCACTACGAAATTATGGTAACATGCGGTAAACTCATAACCTGCTACAGACCAGGTTAAGTTGCCAATACAAAGAGGATTCTTTGACCAATCAGAGACGGGAATCCACCAGCCGAGCGATGGGTGTGAGCGAGAGAGCGAAGCGCTGAGAAAAGAGGAAATGCATAATCACAGCTCGTATTCTTTTATACCCCAATACACATGGATTTATAAAGAAGCATTATATTAAAATAAACTACACTGATCACTGCAGGTGATTCCTAGTTGGAATATTTCCTATTCCTATTTCTTAAATCATACTGTTTTTCATTATACATGCTAAATGTACAGAATTTAACGTAACTGCATTTGGCTGTGCGTCTTTACGCACTGCTTGGCTCAGACTGAGAGCCATCTTTGACGCTGTTTCATATCATTCAGACATTATTCACATGTCAGTCATGACTAGCACATTTGTGCTACAGTAAAATATAAAACAGCATTTTATCCATGAATGCTATTTAATGGAACTTTCTCTGTGGTGTAACTCTCATGGCTGTGATCGGCTGCTAAGTGCCAACTCCACAGGAACACACGCAGCACCTGGGTTTCCTTTGGTTTTTAATGTATGTCTTATTTCCTCATATACAATTATGATTATGATTGACAGTTCTTTATGTTTGAAATCCGCTGCAGTTTCCGTCTCCATTGTTATGATTGGTCACCTGGCGTTCACCCCGCCCCCTGCTCTGTGAACACGTGCGGCTTCATTTGGAACATCTTTGGTTGACAGAGCCTGTTTTGTAGTACAACTTCCAGAAATGCTCATGTGTCGGTTACTCCATCCATGTTAGAGAAACCTATCCAGAATACGTTCCACCAGCTTTGTAGTACAGACCCCTGTTGAAATCCATACCTTTATTTGTTTGCTTTTTGGATTTCAATTGAATATGCTGGTTAATTTGGGCCGAGACAAACATACCCTAGAACAGTAGCAGTTGTCCATGTGCTTTTCATATACACATTCTTTGTTGTCTTTCACAGAAGAGGCTCCAGATGTCTAATGAAGGACTGTCAGAGCAAAAAGTATATAAGGTTTAATCTGCTGTGTAGCAGATTTACAGTATTTCCTTTTTAAGTACTGGTAGTTAAAAGAGAAACTGTTAATGACCACTGTCTGTTCAAACTCCCCAAAACGCATCAGTCCACATACTCTTCCAGGACTGATAAATTTAAATTTAAATTGTTGCGTACACATGCCACATGGTTGAGTGAATGGCACATGTCGTTTGACACACGCCTCTGCTTCGTGAGTTTGAATTTGTCTCTCGACGGTGTGCTGCATGTTGTTCCCCAGTCTTGGTTCCGTTTTCCGCTGCACTGTCCCGTAAAATAAAGCCTACTGGCCGAAGAATCCTCAAAAAAATATAATAATACAAAGAAAATTGTTGTAATGATTTTAAATGGAAGAAATATTGATCATGTCGTTGTTAGCTCTTTCAAACACTTGGGCGCCAAAATAGCCCTGACTTTTCATAGTTTGTGATGTTTGAAGGCAAATGCTAACACCCGTATAGAAAATGGATCAGAGCCAATGGAACAGTACCAGCCTTTAGAATGCAGATGTTGAGTTTACAAACACCTAAAGGGTCTTTAGAATCCCATAGAAAATATGTTTTATGATTTGCTGTATTGTTTAAATTTAGCCCAACAGTGTGTTCACAGACAGAGTGTTGTTGTCTCATACAAAGTAACCAGTGGATCTCATTCATTTGGCAAAGCCATCACACATCTCACTTGAATCCTCCTAAATCTCTTCATGCATCTATAGGAGCCCCAAAGCCTTGCGCACACAGAGTTGATCTGAGCAGCGCCTCGCACTGAGCCTCGGCCCGAACCGCAGGATGCTGAATAACAAGCCTAATAAATACATAGATCTTTCACAATGTTTTTTTGCATTGAATTAGTTTTTTTTTTTTTTTTTCATGTAAACAAACAAAGTATCCTGAACTTCATATCCCTTGAGAAGAAGATCAATTTCTACCTATTTTACTTGATCTGCAATGTTTCAGAGATCTGGTATCTTTGGTAGTTTATATTTTTTTTGCTGTGTTGCTGTGTGTGTTTCCTGCTTAAAAGTTGATAGAATAACCCTGATTGATCTATAGTTTTGTAACTTTTCGTAGCTTTGGATTATTAGGCAGATAAATTGTTGCTAGTGGGTCAAGTTGTTAATTACTTTATTTAATGTTTATGCAAAAATGTGGGTTCTTCAGTACCTGACAAATTTCCGTAATCAACTGTGGCATGGACATGTTTGAACTATCTCCTTACTTTTGCTATTTTTAGTTTACTCTTCCCTGAGTCAGATGAAAAGAGGAAACTGTCACTCTTGCACTCTTGACAGTTCACACACAGCATCTTACTCCCTCTTTTTTTTGTGCTTTAAGTGCATATGACGGATGTTTTTACAAATGTCTAATTTCAACTTTATTTGGTGTATTTATACCTGTTGTAAATATAATTGGTTGTTTTACACCAATCAAGTAGCTGTTTGTGGAGAAAAGTTGCAAAATCTGTTGGAAAATTACTGGTACAGGAAGTGACAGGGTTAGGGACACTCGATCCATCCAATGTTTATGCATATTATTCAACAAAATAAAGGTGCTCTCATATATATTTACATTTTTATTTGTCAAATAAAAACAATTGTGACATTAGATGAGTTTTGGCTCAGCGGTTGCTGGGTAATTTTGTAGTGTGATGTTATCAATTACAAACAACAAGTAACATTTTAAACCATGTCCTATTCTGGGATAAAATATGTATAATTTTTTAGCAATATCCATCCATCCATTTTCTACCGCTTGTTCCCTTTCGGGGTCGCGGGTGACTGGAGCCTATCCAAGTGACTTCGGGCCTTAGGCGGGGTAGATTTTTTAGCAATACTGCATTTTAGTTCAATTCGTATTCCAACCAGTCAGTGGCACTTTAAGACCCGTCCCAAATAAGGGGAACATGGCTTTTTAAGAGGCAGAACACAGTCAAGGCCTAACAACAGTAAATATATTAAGTTATAAGTATAATAAGTTCAGCCTCATCTACTCCAAAGATCTCCAAAGACTTTTCCAATATGCTGTAGTATACAGTCATGGAAAGTGTCTAAGCTTAATTGATAGAGCCTTGTAGGTAATTGAATACTTGATACAGGCCAAAGTCTGATTCAGAATTAATTTAGTGTTTCCTCTTCTTCTCCCTAGAAAAAAATGTCTCTGTGAAGTCACAAAACCAACATAATGGCTAACGTGCTTTACATATAGCTCAATAGACACACACGCACGCACGCACACACACACACACACACACACACACACACACACACACACACACACATGCTGTAGTCCTTGTTTGCAACACCATATGAAGTAATTGACATGACACATATCTTTTGGAGTTATATGCTGAAAGATATGTGTGCTTGTTTATTAAGGTGGACATATTGCAGAAAATGACATGGCGAAATGAACTGTGCACAGTGCTGAGTGTCCAATACATTTTAGTTGAACAGACAAGTGTTTGTTTTACCAGTGCTATGTTTAATGCATCAGCAGCCGGTGAGCATACCGCACAGCCGCAGTGTGTTGGACCTCTGTGTGTGGAGTCTAAGGATGTGACTGACATCACAATCATCTGCACAGGCGGCACCAAATGTCAGACAAATGTGCCAACCAAGAAGCGCCTCTGAATTTTTGTATTGAATATTTCAGGAAGCAGGTGAGGAGCAAAACTCCAGGGAACCATGGTATTGAGGGATGTTGTCACAGATCACAAACATCTCCTGCTACAACCTGTTGTCACTGTTAGTGTTACCGCTCTCATACAAGGAGGAAGTTTATACTGACGTGTTCCATTTAAAAAATTCATGCTGTCTATCAAATGTTTACAACACAGATACTTTCGGTGCGCTCGGTAGAAAATGTATCTGACAAAAAATGTTTTCAGTTGTTTAGAGTAATTCTTCATTGTCACTGTCTGTTATGAACCATGTGCAATGTAATTCAAATCAAACCAGACTGTTCTTAAATGAAGTAGGCAATATATTTTAAAATAATAATATAATAATAATAATATATACATTTAAAATAATCAGATTCTCAATCTATCTTAACCCGATGAAGCCGAAAATATTTGCATAACGCGATTTTATGACATATTTATTCGGTCTAGTATACAATAATGACCAGTGTTGCCCTCTTGTCATGTCCTTTTTTTCTTTTTCATGTTTTGTATTTTTTATTAAAATGCATAAAAACACAAAATAAACTGACAGAAAAACAAACAAACCATCAATTAAACATTCAAAAACTAAATTATGGCATATTTTATTAAAATATGTTCAAAGTCTGTCAAATTTGTGCATTTCCTCAATTAAGTCTGAATGTTATTTCTTCCATTTGTTAGAAGTCCGTTACTATGCCAGTCAAGTCCTTGATTGTTGGTGATGTTTGTGTCAACTATTTTTTTGTGATGGCCTTTTTTCCTGTCGCCAAAAGGATATTCCAAAGCTATCCTTTCATTGTGTCCATGGCAGGAGTTTTGAGGCCCAAGTACATAGTTCAAAAGTTCAGAGGAATATTTTTGAGCAACAGGACAGTCCCAAAACATGTAATAGTAGTTTTTTGCTTCCTAGCTGCCAAAGTTTCTCCAACAGTTAGCATTTCCTTGTGAATAATGCACACTTAAACATGGTGACACATTTTCCAGCAAAATACCCTCCAGACATGTGATTTTTGTGGTCCACTGAGATGTACACACACGTTCCCATTCTTCATCTGTCAAAACAAGATTACCTCCTCTTTCCCATTTGTTCTTAATTTATTTAGTAGATTAGTAATGCATTGATATACTTTTAATATTATTCTCCTTGAAAGTTCTGATTTATAAGCCTTGACTAAAAAAAAACTCTGTCAAAGAGATAAAATAGTCTCTAGTTTGTTAAATTTCTTGGTTATAATAACTCCTTATTTGGAAGTCCCTGTTCTCAAGCCAAATGATTCTCTAAACATGTCAAAGCTTTTCATATGATTATCTTCTGTCTGGTGAAAACCTTTTATACCTTTTGTAATCCAGACCTTGAATCTCAGGTCAGTTCTATTTGGTACAAAACCTTGGCCATAAGCCAACCAGTTTAAGATTGTAACGTCTTGGCTCAACTCTCAATATATTTCCATTGAGCTTCATATTCTGGATCACACCAGTACCGCTCTGAATTGAGCTGAAATAGTAGAGTTTTAATTCTGATTCAAGGTTTCTTGACTTGCCATACAAACCTTGAGATTGTTTTATTCCACTCAGCAAACAGCCGGTTAGGGATGAAAATTGGGAGGGTCTGGAATAGATAGAGAAACACTTTTTTTAAATTACTTTTCTTCTTTTATAGTGGAGGAAAGAGTATTCCTCTAAGATTGTGGAGGACTACACCTTAATATTTAAGGGACTTTGTTTGCTATTTAAATGGGTAAATCTTTCTAAAGGACAGAGGGGGTCACCAGTAAGAGAGAATTTCAGTTTCAATTTGTATCCAGACATTGGACTAATATCATGAAGGAATCGCATTAGGTATGGAAATTTACAAAAGGTGGGACCAAGCACAACCCTGCCTTACCCCTCTCTCCAAAGTCAGTCCGTCAAGTGACTGTTAATTTTAATTCTTGATGTCAGGCTATTGTAAAGAGCCTCAATATTTTTTTTAATTATGAAATCATCTATTCGAAATTTGGTTGACACAAATAAATAAGGCCAGCTAATAGAATCAAAAGCTTTTTCTTATTACAGCGTTGTTGTTTTTTTTGTTTAGTTTATTTTGTATATGGTTGAGTGTTTCTCGTTTGTTAATAAATTCTGTTTGTTAATAAATTCTGTTTGTTAATAAATTCTGTTTGATTATTATGAACTACATTTGGGAGCATTTGTTCCATTCTTTTGGACATAATTGAGGTGTATATTATGATTGTCCACATTCAGAATTGAGATTGGTCTGATAAAGACGGATTATTCCCTCAGGTATGACCGCACCAGACAGACACGTCCGAACTAGCCATCATCTGCACTCTTGTCATGTGCATTGAGGAATAATACTAGTTTACCAAATGTGTCAAACTATCTGATTATAAAGACTTCAATTTAAGGAGTTCTTCTGAGCTTGTCTTTTTTATTACACTAATATATAGCTCTATTCAGAAATATGGTGCTAAGCATAACAGGATGCTCTTAAATGCCAGGAGACTTGCTAGAGAACAGCTCATTGTGAAATGCAAATATCATTTTTAAAAATCAGCGTCTTCATTACATGTGTGGATTCTAAAAGCAAACCGTTAGAAGTATACATGAATCCCCAGACGCATTTCCTGTTTACTAACTTAAATTTGGTGAGCAACAACATAGTGAACGCTTTTGAATGTGAACATTTGTCACTTCAAAGAAGCTTTCTTGATGGTTTCCCTCATTATAGTTTTGGAACCTGTTTAATTCAATTTAGACAGAAGGCAGATGAAATTCTTTTTATTTTATGTGCTGGCTCATGTGGAGAGTGTTTGAGCCGTCGAGTCAGTGAGACCCCCGGGAGATATGCTGCTGATCTTTGGTTATAGGATGAATATGAAACATATTGCCTTACCGCCGGAGAAAAGCTCTCATTCCAGTCTGGACAGCCCCTCCTTCAGCCTGCGCCCACAATGTCTCAATAACCTTCAAAGTATCGAGATGCAGCGTGCGTCTGCTTTGTGTGACAAACACTCAGAGATGTTGTTCTCAGATTCACCGTCTGTTCCTTTTTTACTTCACCAGATTAATTTGAAAATGAGATATTCAGCCTTTTAAAACACTGCTTCATTCCATTGCAAAACGAAGCTGAATGTTGTGTGTCCGCAGATTATCATTGGACACATTTTAGACCTTTGAAAAAATGGTAAAGCATTATTATTCATCAGATAAAACTTTATGTAAAAAAAAACAACCTAAAATAGTAGATTTCACAGTTTTTTTTCAAACAGACATTATACAGTTTTTCAGGACCTTAGTGTCAGTTATACAACTTTGAGTCTGTCTACAAATACTAATCTGACTTGTCATGGTCTGCAGACTCAGATTGGGCAGTGTAGTAAAAATATTCAGAAATTTCATGTTACACACAGATTTCTGTGAACCGTTGACCCATATATATAAGATAAGATAAGATAAGATATTCCTTTATTGTCCCACATGGGGAAATTTCATTGGTGCAACGCAGGTAGATACAGAGGTAGATACAGAAGAACAGAACAGATCACTTATAGGAAGTCTGAAAAACACTTTCAGTAGAAGATCTCCTATAAATAAATAAAAACTCCCATAGACAAATGAATAAATAAATACATAAATACCATTGCATGTGATCACGACAGTAATTGCACATGAATATGTGTCACGACAGCACATAGATTGCACATGAATTTCATAGTAATTGCACATGAATTGCACATGAATTCCAACAGCAATTGCACATATGACAGAATTGCACATCAGTATAAGGTTAGGTCAGTATTGCGAGTGTTCAGTACTAACAGTTTTTGTTATAAAGTCTGACAGCAGCAGGAAGGAAAGACCTACGGAACCTTTCCTTCACACATCGAGGGTGGATCAGTCTCTCACTGAAGCTGCTCTCCAGAGCGGAGAGAGTGTCCTGCAGGGGGTGAGACTCATGGTCCAGCATAGATGTGAATCTAGCCAGGACCC
The DNA here is from genome assembly GCF_026437365.1 of Eucyclogobius newberryi. Lineage (NCBI taxonomy): Eukaryota > Metazoa > Chordata > Actinopteri > Gobiiformes > Gobiidae > Eucyclogobius > Eucyclogobius newberryi. The sequence goes on from NW_027315846.1 coordinate 10,791,261, forward strand.
TCCTGTCCCCCACCTCCTGCACCGAGTCCAGAGCACAGCCCAGGACGGAGCTGGACTTCTTGATTGATAAACATTATTGCTAAACTGGCAAAAGATAAACCATATTTTATGGCAGTTTATGTGCAAGAAAATTCCTCTTGGGGCAATAAAGTTATTTATACATTCATTTTGGAAAAACAAAATTGAGTCAGATTAGTGTCTCAAATGTGTATTCAACCCATTAAAGGAATTATGGAGGATTTTTTGGCGCCAAATCTGAGTCTCATTTCCTCATGGCGTGGACAGCCGAGTAGTTCATTCACATGTCAATCATAGGATGCACCTAGTGCACACCTGTAGCCTCGTTGGCTTGTCCCCAGGAGAGAAGCACGTTTCCTTGGCTGCGCATGTGTGGTTGATATGCCGGTGTGTGTCTAAGCGCATGGATCTATTATAATATAGTGTACAGTACAAAATTAAGACAGAGAAAGACAGTTCGAGCTCAGAAGAGACGGAAATCTACGGAGACGAGAGATGCGATGCGATCCGTCGCGCTAATAAACAAACGCATGTGTAGCAACGAGGCTGTTGTGTGCTTCCGCACGGTGGGGAGTGCGCATGCGCACATCCGCTTGAGTTCTCAAATCGGCAAAAAATCCTCCATTATTCCTTTAAGCAAAATCAGTGATCTTCCACAAACTGGGAAAAGTTCCTATCATTGAGAAATATTTTCAATAGGTCCAAATAGTTTTTTTAGGTAAGCATGTTATGCAGCCAGTCACAGAATGTAATGTGTGGAGTTGGCGGTTCATGTGATTCTGGTGGAGTATTGTAATACAGGCTTAGTTTGGTGCATCTTTTAATGTGTAATCCTCCGTCACCTCTTTTCACTGTTGTGAACTTGTGATAATCACATCTCAAGTTCAGGAGCGTGCCAGACCAAACACTGCTACAGAACGCAGCCTGTTACTGCACATGTCACAGTAAACACTTGCATGCATTGTCTCAGCTGTTCATTTACTATGCAATTATTACATTTAATATTGACAATTATTCACATGAAAAACATAAATTACAATACCAGCATGTAACTGTTGTAAGTTATTACATTTGTAAAATATATTTTCCTGCTAACAAGAGAATCCTGTGCGTTCATGTTTGTTGTGCAGATTAGATTAAGGACATTTGGTAGAACAAACTGATATTGCTATAAATGTTTTTGTTTTGTCTCATGGAAAACATACCCATTGTTAATTTTATTTTATTTGTATTTAATAGTCAGCTCTTAACTGGTCAGCTCTTATTTTTGTTATTTGACTTTGTATTCCACTAGTCCAAACTAATAATCTAAACTCTTCTGCCGGTTACATTATTAAGCTTCTTGCTTGTATTTATACAATTATAGAATTCTAAATTCTTGCCTGTTTCCAACACTGTTAGACCTTTTGTGTGAATGACCAAATGTCTTCTTTTAACTTTTAAATAAACCAGCGTTTCCTCTTTAAATAACTCTAATGACCAGCTCTTGGTTTAAATGTTTGTCATATCTCATTTCAAACATGAAATTCTGACTGTTGCTGTTTGTGTCACAATAACTGAAAATTGCTTCTGTTGCGTTTCCCACAGAGGCGCCTCCTTCTGTGATGTCCAAGAACGGATACTTTTTTCAAGAAATGGGTGAGTCGACTCTAAATGTTCTGCCTTTATTTTGGGCTGAAAACAAAGGTTTCTCTAATGAGGATAGTGTGTGTGAGGAAACACCAGTACATGTTTGACTTCATGATGAGAGGGAATGGTGTTTTTTGTAGATGCTGTCAGTAATTTGCTGGTTGTCTACATTGTGTATTATATTGAATGTGGGCAGGAAAAACTCACATAAGTCAAAGCTTTGGAAATAAATATTGAACTCTGCACCAACTGTTAAGTTAAGCCCAGTTTCATTACCTTCATCCCAAGGATAGAAGCCCAATTAGTATGTGGCGCAGTAAGCATTTGCCACTGAAAAAAAAAGCTCCCTGTCCTCCCCAGCCAATTAATCCCCACCACACCAGTTCACTCGGCACATTCACTGCTTAAAGCAGCTTTATTTGGCAACATTTTATTAACACATAAATGTATTTACAGCACTGTTGGATACTGGCATTATTAGACACTGCATAACAACAGAAGGACAAGTGATGTCAAAACCCTCCTGTCCACTTTTCCACCATGTTGTTGATACCGAAGGAGTTTATTGAATGTGAGCCCCTATCAGATTATAGAAAAATGAAATGTCCATATGACTCTTATGATTCATAAAACAAAAGCCGATTCAGACTTCTCAAAAACAGGAGACAGATCTGTGTTTGGCTGAAGCACTCGTGATTCTGCTGCAAACATAGATGGGCGCTGAATATGGCCCTGTTTGCTTCAGGTGTTGGTTTTAATTAAAATAAGCCCATTGCAATTATACAACAAAGCATACTGTAACAACATGAGAAACATGTTTTGACTGAGAAGTACGTTGAGACTGGGTTTGTCCTTTTTAAAGTTCAGTAAAGCAAGTAACATTTGAAATGAAGGGGAAACTGTCTTAAATGTCCAGAAAGGATTTTTAGTTAGTGTTGTGGTTGTATTTAAATGCAGCAATTAGTTACTTTTAGAGGATTAACTCCGTGTGGCCAACACTGGTCGTGAGCCACACGTGGTGTGACTAAAGTAATCTTTTTATTGTGTACCACACATTGCAATTATCACCTGTGATCTTCCCATCTTCAGAATGTACCAGCACATTACATCCGCCTTGAGAAAGGTCTCCAACCGGAAAATGTTTTATGTTTACCAATTACAGAAGCATGAAGGCTTGGTGTGGCCTTTTTAATGGACAGGGTTTTATCTTTGAAATAATTCTGCTGATAATTCTGTTTTTTTGTAAAATTAAAGCCCAGTTCTAAAAATATTTATACAGAAGCAGCACACAAATTATGTGGATTCATTTACGAAATTTTTTGCCTCACATGAAATAAGGTACTTCAACCGGTCAAACTCCTCTATGTAAAAGGCAAAGGTTATGTGTTTGCTAATTATAATACACTCCTACAGTCTCTGAAAACGCCTACCTTGCCATTAGTCAACACAATAAGTACAGTATTAGCTCTATTTTTCCAGAAGATAAATAATGATCCCAACACCACACATAGTAACTGAGTAAAATTAAATGAAAAGCGGAATAGAGCTCTTTTGGCTCAGTTCAGTCTGTAGCTTCATACAACATATGTGACATCTGAGGCTGCAGCTGAAAATCACAAACGTTTGAAGGAAACACATCAGTAATTTAGTATTTTGAAATCAAACATCCTCTGCTCATCATCACTTGTTTCAGATCGCCTCTAACTTGGTCACATGTACAGCGCATCTCAAATTAATAGCAATAGACACGTTCTCAATAAAACATTCTTGCAGAACGTAGTCATAAACTGCAAAATTATTCCCATTTAGAAGCAAGTTGTTGCGATTAGTTCCCCGCTGCAGTCTTTGTCCCAAGGTGAGTTGAAAGTCAGTGCACAGCCGGTGAGACGAGGCAGAGACGCGGCACAGGTGACAACAATGGAAGGTTCAACTAATGTCAAGTACTCAGGGATGATCCCAATGCAAGGCTGAACTGAAAGGAAACCAAATTGAGGCTTGTTCTGGGATAAGGTCAGCAGATAAAGAGTGTGAGTGTGAGAGATTGCCTGTGATCACAGGACGACATTTGGAAGATATGGCTTTGTGAGAGTTGGGTTTAAAGCACTGTTAGAACAGAAAACTGGCTCAGTCCTACAAAAGACTCATTGCTGATTCTTTTTCAACAAAAATCATATTATGTTGATTGAGTACTTCATACAAAACAGCAATCCATCTGCCCTGCACTGCACTATTTTCACTATTAGTCCCAATCCCTTTAGATTAAACACAAAGCAGCACTAACTCCCATTTAAAGGCATTTCTGAAATGCAAACCAAATAATAAAGTTTGTTTAAATTCTGTCAATAGGCTTACCTATTTTCACCTTACTTAAGCCTCTTTGCTCCATTTGGTACATATGCTGCTCTTTCAATTTTAATTAAATCCTGAACTGCAAAAGAACTGCCAATCTAAACTGTAAATTTATCAAAACTTTGATGGCGAACTCCAATATTATAATAGATCCATTACTCCGACGCAAAAACTCTCCTCTCTCTCTCCCCTCTCAGACCTTGCACACAGCGCTCTAGGCTCCGCCCCTTAAAGGGCCAGCATGACAGTCTCTCATGGAGCCTTTTTAACATATGATTTATATGGAGAGTTATTATAGACAATATATCAATAATCGCGGTATCGCGGCAGTATCGCCATATCGCAATATTATTGTATCATGAGCCCTGTATCGTGTATTGTATCGTAAGGTACCCAGCGATTACCAGCCCTAGCGTGGACAGCCGAGTAGTTCTCCCACATGTCAATCATTCCCAGCGGGAATCTGCATACATACTGGCTCGTTCTGGCTCGTTCTCAGGATATCAGCACATTTCCCTGATTGCGCGTGGTTGATATGCCGGTGTGTGTTTAGCGAGTTCCTTCAGTGTACAGTACAAAATGACAACAGAGAAAGACTGAGTTTGAGCTCAGAAGAGACGGAAATCTGAGGAGATCAGTCACGCTAATAAACAAACGCACGTGTAGCAGCGGGGCTGTTCCATGCTTCCGCACGAGATTTGAAGCTAGGCGGCCTCTTGGAGACAATAGGAGGGTGGGGGGTGAGTGTGCGCATGCGCATTAAAAAAAAAAGGGACTACCAGTTACTTGACTTCTTAAATCGGCAAAAAATCCTCTTTTATTCCTTTAAGGCTTAAATTCACCTAACTTAAGCCTCTTTAGTCCATTTGTTATGGTGCTGGCTCTTTTTATTGTAATTAAAATACATATTAAAAGAGTTTACTTTGTCCGATATACATGTGTTATACATATGTGATAAAATGTGAATATATGAGTATATTTCTGTGATGTATTTTATCTGCATAATAGTGATATTTTATCTGCATCATTAGTCTAAGAGAAGAACGGGCATTTGACAAACTGCATTTGTGAAGGGGTCGTAAAGATGGGCCAAAGGATGTTTACCCTAGGGGGGGGGGTGATAACCCAGAGGAGTCTGGGTAATGTTTACCCAAGGCTTGATGTAACCCAGGTGATTTTCTGCTCCTGGACCGTTTCTGCCTCCGTTTTGCTTGCCTGGTCCCTTTGCTTCATTTTTGCCTGCCTGGTCCGTCTCTGCCGAACTATCGCGAGACTTCGCTCACGTATCGCGAGATTTGCGGCGCTAAGCTCTTTAAAACATGGCCGCGCGCGGTTGTTCGGGAGGAGTGTGGGTCTCGAGGTTGTTAAGCGGCTGCAGATGCCTCTGCCTGTGATCTTGTGTTTTGTTTGACTGATATACTTAAAGTGGACCTGGCCAGGTTCCAGAACTGGATGGCGAGCTAAAGAAACCAGAACGAACCGAGAGAGTGCAAACATCTGCCGGTGCGGTAGGAGGCGCTGCAGTTGCTCCCCACACATACATTATATACTACACAATATCCCCTGCTAGTGGATACACTGATTCATACTCTGAAACCCTTGGAAGTTACCCTTGGATTCTATTTTTGTGGACTGAGCTATGCAGCACTGCACTTGGAACTTTGTTAACGCGTTGAACTGATTAAGTTCAGAAATATGGACCATTATTCTAATTGTGCACAACTGTAAATATTGTATATATTTGTCAATCACTGTAAATAACACCACTCAGCGCTACAAGCATTTTGTCAGTTGTCTCATTGAATACACCTCATTTTCCTCCGAGCCGAACCTTAAACTTCTGGTACTAGTCCAACTCCAATTCTAATGCACTGCAGCATTATATATGCTACATAAATGTGGCAAGCTAGCCAGGAGGAATTGGGTTGTGTTTAATGTGCATTGTTCATTTTCATTTTGTTCATTTGCAAAATATTGTCAAAAATTGATGTATTTTTGAGATATGGCATAAAAATTCCAAATGCTGTTCTGGTTGAGGGCATAACAGAGAAAGTAGAAGATGAAATTATTGACTTTCTAAAACAATATGGCTCTATTCATAATAATGTAATCATTTCTGAACCGGAGTTTGAGTTTGATGGTGCGTTAGTAGTTGAATTTGCAAGCGGTTCTGCGTTGGAAGCATTGCGTCCCATATTACCCTACACTTTTGTTACTGCTAAAAAGACGGATACTTTTTGTATTTCTGAGCTTTCCACTGTTTATACCGAACACTTTGCTAAAACTAAAACAAAGTCGTACCTTTCTGATTTGCATAACATTGCTAAACTCACCGGGGTTGATTTTACTGAAGTTTTAAAAACTATGATGACTCAGATTGGACTGTCTATCACTGATCCCCAGCTGACTGCTCGTGGTGAAGAACTGGCTGACTCAGAGTCCTCTACATCCTCTACACGTCCTTCACCCACCACCGGACCACAACCAGAGATGAAACGCACAATCCCCAGCGTGGACGTCCATCCGCCTGAGATCCAGAGATATGTGGTTGAACACATTGTGAAGAATGAGGAGGGTGCTATACACCATCAGCGGCTCCGGGCATTCTCTGGACGGCTGCCCCGACCTGCACATGAGGCGGATTATGAAACTTGGAGGTCAGGAGTTGACCTGCTGTTAAGGGATCCATCTGTGTCTGATCTCCAGCGCTCCCGGAGGATAGTCGACAGTCTCCTGCCTCCAGCGGCTGAGGTGGTGAAGCACCTGCGTTCCGATACAATGCCCGCAGTATATTTGGATACTCTTGACTCTGCTTATGGAACTGTTCAAGATGGAGATGAATTGGTTGCTAAATTCATGGACACCTTTCAGGACACTGGTGAGAGACCATCTGCTTATCTTCAGCGGCTCCAGGCTGCCTTGAACTCTGCTTTAAAGAGGGGAGGAGTTATTGAGTCTGATGTCAACCGGCACCTGTTGAATCAGTTTTGTCGAGGGTGCTGGGATAATACACTAATAGCTGAGCTTCAGCTGAAGCAGAAAAAGACTCGACCACCCACGTTTGCAGAACTGTTACTACTCTTGCGCACAGAAGAGGACCGGGAAGCCGCTAAAGCTATGAGGATGAAGCAACACCTGGGGTCTACGCGCCAGAAAGTCACTGCCCATGCACAGTTCACGCGTCCTGATCTTGAAGGAGGGGCAGTTGCTGCTTTGACAAACATCACGGAGCAGCTCGCAGAACAACTAGCTGATGTCCAGCGGCAGCTTGCTATGCTAACGGCTGGCAATCAGAGGACTTTTGCCAAGCCACACTTTAATGAAAAAACTATACCACAACAGTCACGTCGACCAACATTTCCTCAGTCCAAGCCCGGTTACTGTTTCCGATGCGGTGAAGATGGCCACATTCGTCCACAATGTGAAAATGAGCCAAATCCTGCACTGGTTGATAGAAAAAAGAAACTGTTTTCCAGAAGACAGCAGAACACTTCCTCCAGACATTTAAACTAAGTCCGGTTCCTGTTGTGGGACAGATGGGAGCCAAGGGGGACCAAACCCGTCCCAAGAAAGAGAAGAAGAATGTTAAATGTGCTGAAATGTTACAATCAAAGAACAATATGCCAATCCAACTTCCAAAGGGGCTGGTGGGCTCGAAGTGTTCCTCCATTGTTAAAGTTTCTGGACTGAGCCACTACTGTCTCTTGGATACTGGGTCACAGGTGACTACAGTTCCAGTCTCATTTTATAATGAGACCCTCAGTGAACAACCCGTGAATCCACTCTACAATTTACTACAAGTGGAGGGAGCAGCTGGTCAGTCAGTTCCTTACCTCGGCTATGTGGAAATAACTATTACCTTTCCAAAAGATTTTTTGGGAGTTGACTTTGAAGTTCCAACACTTGCCTTGGTTGTGCCGGATGCCCATCCTGATTCTAATTCACCTGTTTTAATTGGTATGAACACTCTGGAGCAATTATATGAGCAGTACCTCGGCAGTGATGTCTCCAACTTCCAACCATCCGCCAAAGGTTATTATGCAGTCCTGAAGCTCCTTCAATTGAAATATCAACAGAGCCGAGAGGGCAGTGCCGGAACTGTAAGGTTGCTGAGTCAGACGACAGCTTTAGTTCCAGCGGGGCAGACTGTTGTCTTGGAGGGCTCTGCCAGAGTGAATGACCCCTCTACAGTCCAATGGGCCACAATTGAACACCCCACATCACCACTTCCTGGTGGTCTGTGTGTTCAGAGTTGCCTCATCACGCTCCCGACCCGTGCTCCATACAAAGTTCCTGTTGTCATCCGAAACGAATCTGAACATAATGTGCTTATTCCTGCAGCAGCTGTCATCGCAGACATTGCAGCTTCTCCAACCATCCTTGCCCAACAAACTGTTAACTACACTCAGACTTCATCTAAATCCCAGCAAGACACTTTGGAGTACAATTTTGGGGATTCTCCAATTCCAGCTGACTGGAAAGAGCGAATAACATCTAGGCTTAACCAAATGACTGAAGTGTTTTCTTGCAACGATCTGGATTTCGGTTGTACGGATAAAGTTAAGCATAACATCAAGCTCCATGATGAAACACCGTTCAAGGAACGAGCCAGGCCAATCCATCCCCACGACATTGAAGCTGTTCGCAGCCATTTGCGAGACCTGCTTGAAGCTGGCATCATCCAGGAGTCAGAGTCACCCTTTGCTTCCCCAATCGTGGTGGTCCGTAAACGGAATGGCGATGTGAGGCTCTGCATCGACTATCGGAAGCTGAATTTACAGACTATAAAAGATCCCTATGCCCTGCCAAACCTTGAGGAGTCGTTCTCCGCTCTTACTGGATCTAAATGGTTCACAGTTTTGGATCTTAAATCTGGGTATTATCAGATACAAATGGATGAAGCTGACAAGTTTAAAACTGCTTTTGTTACGCCACTAGGTTTCTGGGAATGGAATAGAATGCCGCAGGGGGTAACAAATGCTCCTAGTACCTTCCAGAGACTCATGGAGAAATGTATGGGGGATTTAAACCTCAAGGAAGTTCTTGTGTTCCTCGATGATATTATAATATTTTCTGACACTTTAGAAGAACATGAGAAGCGGCTACTGAACGTTCTCCACCGTCTCAAGGAGTTTGGTTTGAAGTTGTCTCCTGATAAAAGCAAGTTTTTCCAGTCAAGTGTGCGTTACCTTGGACATGTGGTGTCTGAGAGGGGTGTTGAAACGGACTCCGAGAAGACATCCTCACTCAAATCCTGGCCAGTTCCCCGAAACCTCAAGGAGCTTCGGTCCTTCCTCGGTTTCGCAGGATATTATCGGAGGTTTATCAGAGACTATGCCACAATTGTGAAATCCCTCAACACCCTTACCCGTGGCTATGCACCCGTCCATCGGTCTACTAAAGACAAAAGTCCTACTGTGAAGTACCATGACCCGAAGCAGTCTTTTGGAGACAGATGGACTCCAGAATGTCAAGCTGCTTTCAACAGCATTATCGAGAAGCTAACATCTGCTCCTGTGCTTGGTTTCGCCAATCCAAAATTGCCTTATATCCTGCACACGGACGCTAGTACTATCGGTTTGGGAGCTGTTCTTTATCAAGAACAAGATGGTCAGCTCCGAGTCATCGCCTATGCAAGCAGAGGCTTGTCTCAAAGTGAGTCTCGATATGCAGCACATAAACTTGAATTTCTCGCTTTAAAATGGAGTGTTACTGAAAAGTTTCACGATTATTTATATGGTGCAAACTTCACAGTAGTTACAGACAACAATCCTCTCACTTACGTACTCACATCTGCAAAACTTGATGCCACAAGCCACAGGTGGTTAGCTGCGTTGTCTACATACTCTTTCAAAATGCAATATTGTGCTGGTAAACATAATTTTGATGCTGATGCTCTTTCTAGACTTTGCCATGCAGAAGTTCCAGACGACGTTTACACAAGGAAAGAATGGAACCTCATTCACCAGCTAGCATCTGGGCCAGTCGAGACTGCAGAGCTATCACCTGACATCGTCGACGCCATCTGTCAGAGCAGCCTTGTTCGGACGTTTCATCGATCTCGGTTGAGTCACTCTGACGTTACACTGGTCGAGTCCCTTACAGTTTCTGCAGAAGTCATCCCTGCTGGCTTTGCTGAAGAAGAGTTGCACGGTTTACCTGTCATTCCCTCTTTTTCACACACAGATTTGAGGGATGAACAGCGTGCCGATCCTGCAGTTCGAGAAGTCATCCACCAGCTGAATACTGGAGAAAAGATTCCTCCTGGCGTTCGAAAGGAACTTCCTGAGCTCCCACTGCTGTTACGGGAGTGGAATCGGTTGGAGTTGGAGGATGGAGTCCTTTATAGACGTAAGCGGGAGGAGGATAAAGTTGTTCTTCAACTCGTTTTGCCACCAGCCTTGCGTTCTACAGTTCTGGAAAGTCTCCACAATGACATGGGGCATATGGGCATAGAGCGGACGCTGGATTTAGTGCGACAACGGTTCTTCTGGCCAAAGATGGCAGCCGATGTGGAGCACTTTATCAAGACTTGTGACCGGTGCGTGCGACGCAAAACACCACCTGAAAGAGCAGCTCCATTGGTGAATATTCAAACTACTCGCCCTCTGGAACTATTGTGCATGGACTTTCTATCAATTGAACCGGATAGTAGCAATACAAAAGACATTCTGGTGTTAACTGATCACTTTACAAAATTTGCTGTCGCAATTCCAACTGCAAATCAGAAAGCTAAAACTGTTGCCGGATGTTTATGGAATGATTTTATGGTCTATTATGGAATTCCCGAACGCTTACATTCAGATCAAGGACCAGACTTTGGGTCACGGCTGATTAAAGAACTTTGTGATGTGGCTGGGATCAAGAAGACTCGAACTACTCCATACCACCCGAGGGGTAATCCGGTCGAGCGCTTTAATCGAACTCTCTTGGGCATGCTTGGAACGCTCGAGAGCAAGCAGAAGTCAAAGTGGAAGGACTATGTTAAGCCACTCGTTCATGCATATAACTGCACTCGTAATGATGTGACTGGCTTCACGCCTTATGAACTTCTGTTTGGGCGATTGCCACGGCTCCCGGTTGACTTGGCTTTTGGCTTACCATTGCGTGAATCGCTTTCATCTTCGCACTCCCAATATGTGAAGAGTCTGAAAGCACGTCTTGAAGAAAGTTACAAGCTTGCATCCCAGAATGCCCAAAAGTCCGGTCAAAGGAATAAAAGCCGATTTGATCAGCGTGTAAAACCTGCAAGTTTAGAAATTGGTGATCGTGTTCTTGTACGAAATGTCAGAATCCGTGGAAAACACAAGCTCGCGGATAAGTGGGAGCAAGAGGTTTATGTGGTTGTTCAACGTGCCGGTGATCTCCCAGTCTACATTGTGAAACCAGAGACCAGGGATGGGGCTACTCGCACGCTCCACCGCGACCTTCTTCTGCCCTGTGGGTTTCTACCAGACTGTGTCTCTGAGGACTCCCAAGAATCTGCTCCTGCTCGAAGACCACCCACTCGTAGCCAGAGTCAACAAGCTGATCCTGCGCCGGAGAGTGAGGATGAATGGGAGACTGAGTCTGTCATCCTTGAGTATTCTCCTCAGCTTCCGGTGAGATTTGGTGTGGAAGGAGCCTGTGAACTGGAGCAAATGCCAGAAACCAATATCACTGACTCGGCGCTTCCACTGCCACAACCTTCTGCTGGAAACCTGTCAACTGCAACACCATCTGAGAACCATGTACCTGCAGGAGAATCCAGACCAGCTGAGGCAGAAGTTCCAGCAACACTCAGCAGCAATGAGTCAGAAGATGAAATTGCCTCACCTGAATCCATCGATCTACCTGAGGGCAGAGAATTACCCAATAATGTGCCTGAAGACTCTTTGCCCGGGGCTGAAATACCTCTGGAAGCTGGGGATCTTGGGCCGGTTCAATCTGAGTCATCAGAGGGTGACATAGGGGCTAGACGTTCGCGTCGTAATCGCCAACCACCTCAGCGTCTTGGCTATTCCACACTGGGTAACCCACTAATATCAGTTGTTCAAAACTTAATTCACAGCCTGTCTAATGTTTATGCTGAGGTCCTTAGTTTCACTCCTGCAGCAGACTCCGTCTCTAAATTATAATACTCGTATAGATCCCATACAACGGGACGTGCATGATCTAAAGGGGGGAGGGTGTAACCCAGGTGATTTTCTGCTCCTGGACCGTTTCTGCCTCCGTTTTGCCTGCCTGGTCCCTTTGCTTCATTTTTGCCTGCCTGGTCCGTCTCTGCCGAACTATCGCGAGACTTCGCTCACGTATCGCGAGATTTGCGGCGCTAAGCTCTTTAAAACATGGCCGCGCGCAGTTGTTCGGGAGGAGTGTGGGCCTCGAGGTTGTTAAGCGGCTGCAGGTAGGCGATTAGCCCTCTAAACGTTACATTTTACGGATATTCTGCTTATTCACTGTTATGCCATCGACTTTGCAGATGCCTCTGCCTGTGATCTTGTGTTTTGTTTGACTGATATACTTAAAGTGAACCTGGTGAGTGCTTTGTTATTGTTCGAAGCTAACATGCTATGCTACTGTTGATTGAATCAGTTAACACGGACTTGTCAGCCGGTGCGGGCGCTGGCTGCACTCGTTCATGTTAAATTGTATCATTTTTGCACTTCAACTTTTGCTGAATCTGACACTGAAATCTAATGATTTAAAGTTAAATTATTAAATGTTAATTTCACTTTATGCTCAACACTGTAACTATTTATGCCCAAAACACTGGGAATATTAATTACTGATTGAGATGAACAGATGACATGAAATATTGTATCTAAGCATGATCTAATGTCGAATTATAATTATTATTATTAATTAATAATAATAATTTTGTTGTTTATTCATGGTCCTGTTTTGAACAGGCCAGGTTCCAGAACTGGATGGCGAGCTAAAGAAACCAGAACGAACCGAGAGAGTGCAAACATCTGCCGGTGCGGTAGGAGGCGCTGCAGCCGCTCCCCACACATACATTATATCCTACACAATATGCTAGTGGATACACTGATTCATACTCTGAAACCCTTGGAAGTTACCCTTGGATTCTATTTTTGTGGACTGAGCTATGCAGCACTGCACTTGGAACTTTGTTAACGCGTTGAACTGATTAAGTTCAGAAATATGGACCATTATTCTAATTGTGCACAACTGTAAATATTGTATATATTTGTCAATCACTGTAAATAACACCACTCAGCGCTACAAGCATTTTGTCAGTTGTCTCATTGAATACACCTCATTTTCCTCCGAGCCGAACCTTAAACTTCTGGTACTAGTCCAACTCCAATTTTAATGCACTGCAGCATTATATATGCTACATAAATGTGGTCTCATATTATTATATTATATCTCATATTCTCTACGGAAAAATACCAAGTGCCTTGATGTGAGGCTGACCAATGAGAAATGTGACCCGCCTATTCCAGAATATCTAATAAAACCAACCAGCATGGGAAAAAACGAGGTGAGACGCGGGGGTGAGACGCAGGAGGGTCAGCCAGGCTCCTTACAACGGCCTGGCTGACACAGTCCCCGCGTTTTCTCCCATGCATGCCACACAAATGTCTGATGTTTCTGTGTCGTTTCATATTCTAGGTTGAATTGTGTTCTCAATGTGTTAAGGAATAGCATCGGTGTAATGTCTCATCCCAGGACATTTTCTGGTCCTATCGAGCCGGACGACAAGCAGCCCTTCGCGGAGATTGACGGGTGAATCGGTGAAGTCTGTGCACAGCTGAAAGAAGTCCACTTTTCCTGTGGCCGCCCATCGCACCTCAGTCTCCGCGAGGAGAGCGCGTCGTTTCGAAGCAGCAGGAGAACACAGGCGACAAAGAAGGTCAGACAAAATTTTGTGTGTGAAAAAGAGTTAGCCATAAAACGTTTTATGCATTAGTTTGATATTTACTGGAAAAATATTGTAGGCTTATGGACGAGATAAGTTTCTCACATAAAGCAAGGCAGTTAGGTATTACTGAGGAAATACCCAGTTTCATATTACTGAGGAAATACGCAGTTTAGGTATTACTGAGGAAATACCCAGTTTAGGTATTACTGAGGAAATACCCAGTTTAGGTATTACTGAGGAAATACCCAGTTTAATATTACTGAGGAAATATGTGTGAATGTAAGCGCTGTGCACGAGCGAAGTAAGTAAGAGAGAAGTGTGAATGTGTGAATGAGGATTAATAAGTGATTAACTAACAAGTGTGAATCACAATTAATCATACAAGGGTCACAAGGCGTTATTCTGAGAGATCTAAAATTTGCAGTCACGGGTGAATCTTTAAACACCTAGCATTATCTCCGGTGGAAAATCAATAAGAAATTCTACTAGAAGCTTGAGATATGACCTGTCTGTAAAGCAAGTAGCATTTCTCTCAGACGACCGAGACCACATAATGCCAGAATTATCACCCCAAACTGTAAAAAGACAAAGGAAAAGTCATAAGAGGATTTTGGAGGGAGACTTCCGGTGTGCTCAGATGACGTGGCAGAGAGGGGGAGATAAGGGGGGTCAACAAGGCAGGAGAAGGGAAAGCAGTTCAGAGGACGCTCTGAACTGATGAAATTAGGAATTAAACACAGCTGGTTTCAAATTTTAGTATTTGAGAGCTCTGTAGAACAAATTTAAGGGTTTTGTTTGGATTGACAACAATCAATTATAAAGATTGTATTAAACTTGATAAGAGATGAAGATGAATTCAGATTTTTATAAATGGCCAATATTTTGGGGGAATGTGATCACAGACAGGACATTTCCTGTCCCCAACATAGAAGACAAAAGTTGTGTTTTTACGGTATCGTGTTTTTTGAGTGCACAGAACAAACCTACGTTATGTTTTGTTTTGTTTTATTATTGGACTTGACGAAAATTATCTTTTGGACTTAATGCATGACTAGGAGAAAGTACAGGACGAAAAGACAGAAGGGTTTTTATATTTAGGATCAAATACAGGCACGGGCCTGGGAGTGATAATATGGGTAAATTAGTGACTACTGATGTTTTTGGACATAGAAGTAGAACGGGCAGTAAGTAAAGTGATAGTAAAAGTTATATCAGTAACTTATTTATTTGTATTATCATGAGGAAACCTCGTATTGCATGTAGACGTAAGTGAGGGAATAAGTTAAATAGTGACGTCCGATGTCCTCCTTGGAAAGACATGAATGGGTCATTAACTAAAGACAACAGGACACCAAGTCATAAAAGATAGCCAGAGATAACAGGGGCTATTGACTGGCAAATAATCTGGAGAGGACTCAGGATGGAGCAGATGTCGTTATCTTTACGTATCACAGTGACAATTAAGAGCAACACCACCTCAGGGGGAGGGTTGACGTGATGGGTAATAAGGAGAAGAGTTAACATTAACAGCGAAAGAATTTGACATTCTAAAGGAATTACCTGAAGGATTGTGGAGATTCAATCAAGAATTGAATAGATTTAAATTAGACAATATCATCTAAATTTAGACGTTATAGAAGTTATGAAAACCAGTGATAACAGGAACTAAACATTACAGGACTCAGGACGGAGTCAGGACGGACCCGGGGGGAGGAGTGTAATGCAGTAGAATAAATTTTACGAGACCCGCAGATTACCTGAAGATAGTGAAAACTATAACCAGGGGAAGGTTTAGAATCATTTTGATTTTAATACACATACAGACTTGTTAGAACAAACTAATACACAATGTTTGTAAAGCACCACATGAGCAGGTGTGAGAGATTGAGTTTGAAACTTACCTGAAGCACATATAAAAGATAAGCACATATTACATTAGATGTGTGACTTTATGCAGGCCACACAAACAGAGGAGATGTGGAATTATGAATTATGTGAAAAATTCTAAGTTGTGAACTGAGCCTTATGGCCAGCTCAACGGGGGAATTATTGAGATAATTATTATTGTTTGATGTATTTGAATACATACACCCACACACACATACATACATACGCATGCACACGTGGACACCAGACTTTTAGCGTTTGAGACATTTAGAGTTTGAAACATTTAGAGTTTGAAACATTTGGAGTTTGAAACAAATGGTGGTAAAACAGATTTACAAGTTACAGATCGCAGAGGCAGTGTCGGATTACAGACACAGACACATGGGCCCAGCGCCGTGGAAGGAGGGGCTCAGCCAGGGATGTGACCACTGAACTGTGAAAGGTCAAGAGGTGACATTGCGGAGTTGGAGTGACAGACGCAATTCCATCTCTTCCTTGATTACATCCTGGATTAGTGAACGTTGTAAACTATCTGGATTATAGAATTTTGTTTAAGTGTAGAAGTTTGAGAAATGGGCAAAGCCATTTATCAAATGGAGTAAACAAATATTCCGAATCAAAAAATTCTAAAAAAAAATTGTAAACAAGAAAACTGTTTGAAATATACTGAACTGTCGAAAAGACTTTGTTTATCACCGCAGCAAGTTGGAGATGTGGTGTTTACAGAGACGAGCCAGGTGGACGAGCAAAGTGGACGGAGCCACACCGTGTCGTCCGCACACCGACCATTGGAGGGACGAGAACATGGGTGCTCTCATGGGAAAGTGAGAGAAATGTCTGGACAACACAGCGGCAGATCCATAACATCGCAGACGCAGGACTTTGTTTGTATGAGTTTTGTCCAGAGTCTACGGTAGAGTACGATACTCTGCTACGATGAACGAGAGACAGAGGCTACGGTGCGCAGAGTACCATACTCTGTGAAAAAGAATCAACGAGTTATCATCATCAAGTGATGACGATAATATGGGTGCTGAACACCTGTATTATGCACGGGACAATCGGGACAATCGATCAACATACACAACTGTGTATGCCGGTTAATGGAATATAGAGGGAAGAAAATAAGTGATCAACTTGAAAGGTTATGAAATGCATAATGTATAATGTACAATGTATAATTGACATAAGATAAGATAAGATATTCCTTTATTGTCCCACATGGGGAAATTTCATTGGTGCAACGCAGGTAGATACAGAGATAGATACAGAAGAACAGATCACTTATAGGAAGTCTGAAAAACACTTTCAGTAGAAGATCTCCTATAAATAAATAAAAAACTCCCATAGACAAATAAATAAATAAATACATAAATACCATTGCATGTGATCACGACAGTAATTGCACATGAATATGTGTCACGACAGCACATAGATTGCACATGAATTTCACATGAATTGCACATGAATTCCAACAGCAATTGCACATATGACAGAGTTGCACATCAGTATTAGGTTAGGTCAGTATTGCGAGTGTTCAGTACTAACAGTTTTTGTTATAAAGTCTGACAGCAGCAGGAAGGAAAGACCTACGGAACCTTTCCTTCGCACATCGAGGGTGGATCAGTCTCTCACTGAAGCTGCTCTCCAGAGCAGAGAGAGTGTCCTGCAGGGGGTGACACTCATGGTCCAGCATAGATGTGAATCTAGCCAGGACCCTCCTGTCCCCCACCTCCTGCACCGAGTCCAGAGCACAGCCCAGGACGGAGCTGGACTTCTTGATGACTCTGTCCAGCCTCTTCCTCTCCCTCTCTGTGATGCTGCTGCTCCAGCAGGCCACACCGTACAGGAGGGCTGATGCCACCACAGAGTCATAGAAGGTCTTCAGGAGTGGCCCTGTCACTCCAAAAGACCTGAGTCTCCTCAGGAGGTAGAGCCGACTCTGGCTCTTCCTGTACAGTGCGTCTGTGTTATGAGTCCAGTCCAGTTTGTGGTTCAGATGAACACCCAGGTACTTGTATGAGTCCACTCTCTCAATGTCCCGTCCCTGGATGTTCACTGGTGAGGGGGCAGTGGGGTGGCGTCTGCGGAAATCCACCACCATCTCCTTGGTCTTCCCCGCGTTGATGAGGAGGTGGTTCCGCTGACACCAGTCCACAAAGTCCTGCGCCAGTCCTCTGTATTCCGCGTCATCGTCGTCCGTGATGAGTCCGATGATGGCAGAGTCGTCAGAGAACTTCTGCAGGACACAGCTGTCCGTGTCATGTCTGAAGTCTGCAGTGTAAAGGGTGAAGAGAAAGGGCGCGAGGACAGTGCCCTGGGGCGCCCCCACACTGCAGGTCCGAGTGTCAGACACACAGTTCCGGGCTCTCACAAACTGGGGTCGGTCTGTGAGGTAGTCCAGGATCCACTCTGCCAGGTCATACTCCACACCAGCCGTCTCCAGCTTGTCCCTCAGGAGCAGCGGCTGGATGGTGTTGAAGGCACTGGAGAGATCGAAGAACAGGATCCTCACAGAGCTGCCAGGCTTTTCCAGGTGAGAGAGAGAGCGGTGCAGCAGGGAGATGACGGCGTCCTCCACTCCGATGCCAGACCGATATGCAAACTGCAGCGGGTCCATGGCTGAGCTCACGGTGGAGCGGAGGTGGTCCAGGACTAGCCGCTCCAGTGTCTTCATCAGGTGGGACGTGAGAGCCACTGGCCTGAAGCTGTTGAGGTCTTTGGGGCGCGGTGTCTTAGGCACAGGTACCAGACAGGAGGTCTTCCAGACCTGTGGTACCACCCTCAGCTTCAGGCTCATGTTGAAGACATGCTCCATAACTCCACACAGTTCATCTGCGCAGGACTTAAGGAGCCTGGGGCTGATGCCATCAGGTCCTGCTGCCTTCCTCACTTTAATCCTCTTCAGCTCACTCCTCACCTGTGCTGCTGTGACAGTCAGTGGTTGGCAGGGGGACCGTGTGCTGGGGGGATGGGTGAGTCCAGGCGAAGTGGGGAGCTGATGGTCCGGGGCAGATAAGCGAAGAGGAACAGATGCAGGGCATTGTCCAGCTGTGGAAGAGGGAGCATGCAGCTGTGCAGGGGGAGGGGCGGGTGACCGATCAAACCTCAAGAAGTGAGCATTTAAATCATTCACCCACTGTAGATCCCCCTCTGTCTGGGCAGGGGGGATTTTGAAGCCCGAGATGGTTTTCAGGCTCCTCCACACTCCCTGAATGTTCTTTTGCTGCAGCTGCTCCTCCATCCTCCTCTTGTAGCCGGCCTCAGCCTGCCTGATCTTCCTCCTCAGCTCCTTCTGCACAGTCCTCAGCTCCTCCTTGTTCCCTGACCTGAAGGCTCTCTTCTTCTCCTTCAGCAGAGCCTTCAGTTCACGGTTAGTCCATGGCTTGTTGTTTGGAAAACACCGCACCGTCCGGGAGGGAACAATGTTCTCAAAACAGAAGTTGATGTAGTCCGTGATGCACTCTGTGATGGTGTTGATGTCCTCCCCATGTGGGTCATAAAGCTCAGTCCAGACAGTGGTGCTGAAGCAGTCCCTCAGAGCCTCCTCGCTCTCAGCAGACCACATCCTCACCTCACGGGACACCACAGGCTGCCTGCGCACGATGGGTTCATACACAGGCCTCAGATGTACAAGGTTGTGGTCCGAGCTGCCCAGGGGAGGGAGGGGGGAAGAGGAATAAGCCTCCTTGGTGTTGGCAAAAAACAAGTCCAATGTTCTATTCTCTCTGGTGGGGCAGGTAACATACTGGGTGTATGTTGGTAGGACAGAAGAGGGAGAAGCGTGGTTAAAGTCACCAGAGATGAGGAAGAGAGCCTGTGGATGCTGTGTTTGCAGCCTACAAGTGCAGGAGAGCAGTGCTTCACAAGCATTTTCAGCATTGGCAGACGGGGTCACATAGACTGCGATTAAAATCACATGTGAGAACTCCCGGGGCAGATAGTATGGCCTCATGCCAATAGCCAATAGTTCAATATCCTTGTTACATAGCTGCTCCCTCACTGTGCAGTGTTCGGGTTTGGACCAGCTCGTGTTCACATACACCGCCAGACCTCCACCTCTTTTCTTCCCGGATTCTCTAGTTCTGTCCGCCCGCAGCAGATGAAAATTGTCCAAACCTACAATAGAGTCTGGCATTTCTGCTGTTAACCAGGTCTCTGTGAAAATCAAGACGCTGCTGTCCCTATAAATCCTCTGGGACCGCATGAGGCTCGCTATTTCCGTCATTTTATTTTGAAGGGACCTCACGTTACCCATGACTACGACGGGAACCGACTTCCTGTTTTCTCCTCTCTTCTCTCGGAGTTTACGTCCAGCCCGTCTGCTTCGTTGCGTTTTCCTTAGGATATCCGCCGGGATAACGTGACGATCTCCGGGTAAGACGACAGTTCTCCGCAGTTTCATGAGTTCCTCCTTTGTGTAAACGCGGTGCGGCGCCGGGCGGGGGGCGGGGCCGGAGCCGGGGGACTCAGAGCCAAGACACATCGCAACGACACGACGAAAACACTCAATCCAGCCGAATAAAGTCAAAACAAGTTAATTTAAAGCGATTCCAGTGCGTGTCCCGATCGTTCGTGAAGTTCCTCTTTCATATAAACGTGTATATCAACGTGTACCGACGACACGCCGTACTTTAGCGCGGCCGGAGGGCGCGGGGGGGGGGGGGGGGGGGCTGGTGGGCTCGCTCGGAGCTAGCTCACGTCACAACAACACAACGAACGCAACGAAAAACGCTCAAATCCAGCCGAAAAAAGTCAAAAACAGTTGAATTAAAAAACTATTCCAGCGCGTGTCCCTATCGTACAGTAAAATAGTTAAAATATACTAATTATATTTACAAAATATAGGAGATAAAGCACAATAAGTGTGAGAAAGAAGAGAGAGCGTTTACACCGGGCTGCCAGCTGTACCAGCGCCTTATGACGTATGTGACAGTAGCTGAAGAAACACAATGGCATATTATACAGCCACAGTTGTTTACACTAACTAAGAGAGTTTTTTTATCTGCTACAACATAACTACATGTAATGTTAATGAGATTATGAATTGAGATGGGAAATGTACCAGTTCATATGTGTCATGTGTGACCGAAGCGAGCAGCGGAAGAAGGTCTCTTAAGAAACCAAGAGAGGACGTATGGTGGTGTGGGGACACTTGTGGGACGTTGTGCCTATGTATCTCTTTTGTGGCCAGCCATGGTCATAACAAAGACCAGCATCACCCAGAACCATACCACAGGGTCAAGGTCGAGAGGTTAGTGGACAGTCTGGTCCCAGTAGCACCTGATACTACGTATTTGATTCTATTGGGGTGTCCAGAGAGGTCCCTGACGAGTCAAAGTGACTGACCAGAGAGCAGCGGGTTTAAGGGCTTTCCGCTTTTACTTCTATATTTCCCATCACACCGCACAAATTATAGACAAGATAAATTGTCTGTTTGTCAAATTACAGAGATTAACCAATCTGACTCAAAATTTAGGACAGTAATGCTGTAGACATGTTGTGGGCCGAGAGAAAAGAAGTGTGTTCAATGTTGAGAACTGTGCATAACTTTTTGTGTGTAAAAGTGTCATTTTAACACCAATATGAAAGACATGTTGAAAACTGAAAAGAGTAATATGTTTGGCATATGAGACAGTAGACTAATGCTTTGATAAACAGGAGGGAAATGTGATAAAATGTGAATATATGAGTATATTTCCGTGATGTATTTTATCTGCATAATAGTGATATTTTATCTGCATCATTAGTCTAAGAGAATAACGGGCATTTGACAAACTGCATTTGTGAAGGGGTCGTAAAGATGGGCCAAAGGATGTTTACCCTAGGGGGGTGATAACCCAGAGGAGTCTGGGTAATGTTTACCCAAGGCTTGATCTCTACGGAAAAATACCAAGTGCCTTGATGTGAGGCTGACCAATGAGAAATGTGACCCGCCTATTCCAGAATATCTAATAAAACCAACCAGCATGGGAAAAAACGAGGTGAGACGCGGGGGTGAGACGCAGGAGGGTCAGCCAGGCTCCTTACAACGGCCTGGCTGACACAGTCCCCGCGTTTTCTCCCATGCATGCCACACAAATGTCTGATGTTTCTGTGTCGTTTCATATTCTAGGTTGAATTGTGTTCTCAATGTGTTAAGGAATAGCATCAGTGTAATGTCTCATCCCAGGACAACATATTACTACGCTACTATATTTATAAAATAAATCAAATATTAATAGAGAATGCATAATTATAAAACCAAATGACAAAAAGTAGACAACATTGATCTTGTGATAAACCACCATATTTCCAGTGATTTCCAGTGATTATATTTGTTAAGCTGACAAATTTAACAAATCAAAGCTAGCGCACGTTAGCATCAGCTGATTATTTTTTGTATTTCTAGTGCATACTGCATAAAACATTAATCAACCCAACGCATTTTATAAGGAGACATGTAAACACGGCACCGAGGCGTGCCATATAAACAGATGATAAACCAGAAATCGGATGTTTCACAGTGCTACAAACTTGGAATTATTAAACTTCATTTTGTGAATCGCTGCAATTAGCTATATGATGAAAAAAGTATATTTCAGGTGTGATTTAGATGTTATTTACTTGGGAAACATTTGTTATATTTGGTTACGTCTGCTGCTCAAGGGATGAAGGACCTGGGCCAGTCAAAACGTGGCTTTAGAGGGCATACTAGATGATTCTATTGGATCTTTGGATGCTATTCTTAGTCTTTTGGGCTCTATTTACAATGTATGGTCAGAAATAGATGGGAATGGGCTCATTTTGAAGAGAAAAATAAGAGATGCCCAGAAATCCAGTTTATATTAGGGATGTCTCAATCAAATTTTTTGGCCTCTCAAGCGATACCAATCTTTTAATGTTTGTAATTTTCAAAACTGGTCTCCAATCCAATACTGATCTTCTTATTTTAAATGTTTAATACCCTCAGTTGTGTCTTATAAGCCCTTATAAAAATAAGAATACAATACTGAATTTGGCTCCAGTTTAATTAAATTATTGCCAGTATAAAGATTTAAAGGAATAAAAGAGGATTTTTCGCCGATTTGAGAACTCAAGTGACTGTTGGTCTCTTTTTTCAAATGCGCATGCGCACACTCACCACACTCACCCCCCCCCCCCCCCCCCCCCACCCCCTTGTTGTTTCCAAGACGTCTACCATCAAACCTACCTGTTGTTTATTAGCGCAACAAATCACATCATATCTCTTGTCGCCGCTGATTTCCGTCTCTTCTGAGCTCAAACTCAGTCTTTCTCTGTCGTCATTTTGTACTGTACACTGAAGAAAGTCGCTAAACACACTCCGGCATATCAACCATGCATGCGCAGCCGGGGAAACGTGCTGCTATCCTGGGAACGAGCCAGAACGAGCCTGCAGGTGTGCAGTAGCAGGCAGGGAATGATTGACATGTGGGAGAACCACTCGGCTGTCCACGCCACGAGGAAATGAGACTCAGATTGCATGCCAAATTATTATTAAGACAATAAATCCTAAATGACTTGCAAGGTTTCATAAAAATCATTTGTCCCGGAGTGTTCTATTGTAGAAAAATATTCAGTTGTACAACTTAATCTTTTTCTACGTTTCTTGCTGAATATTAGTTTGTTTATTACAAAAAAAAAAAACACTTTCTAGAATAGCTGATATTGTAAATTACAAAACAACAAGTTAAATTTGAAGGAACATGAGTAAAGTGGTATGGAGCTCCATCTACTTTGCATGCTGCTTAGATGGTTACCCCCCACAAGTCCGAAATTTCGCTAGTCCTTAGGTTCACTGGTCCGAAGGTTCACTGGTCCGAAAGTTCCTCATAGGCTAAAGTGAAGGTGCAGACGGCATCGGGATGTAGTCAGTCTGTGAAATGCGCACGAAGACACGCACTGGGGCTCGTCACAATGTTGTGATAAATAAATAATACGATAAGGAGCTCAGGCTATGCACAGAAACAAGTCGGTTATGGAAAATACGTGAGTTTAATCATAAAAAGTGCATCAACACTAGAAAAGTCCAAAAAGCAGTGTGTGGGGCAAAGGGAGGCGAGGAGAGCCCGCTGCACGGAGACACTGCTTCGGACTCGTGAACCTTCGGACTAATAAACCTTCGGACTTGTAAACCTTAAAATTTCTGTGAAATTTTTAAAATTTCTGTGAAATTTCGGACTGGTGAACCTTCGGACTAATAAACCTTCGGACGTGTGAACCTTAAAATTTCTGAATTTTCGGACTCGTGAACCTTGGGACCAGTAAACCTTCGGACTCGTGGGCAGCCACCGCTTAGATCACAGGTGTCAAACATGCGAACTGCCGAACCTTTCTAGTTTATTTTTATTAATTTAGCATTTTTATCACAATCCTTTGCAGCTGCGGCCCCTCCCCCGCGCTGCTCTGCACTGCTGTGTGTGCTGCTGGCGTAAGTGCAGAGTGCTGAGAAGTGCTGTTGTGCACTTAACAGACTTAAGTACAGATCTGAGCGAGGAAAAAGACGTGTGGTTTTGGGAAACATGTGGAATGAAGAAAGGTGATTTTGTAGACGTTATAGCTGTGCTAAAAGCAGCGCTAAAGTGGAGCTAACAACAAGAAAACAAACTTCTGTGATGACAGCTCTGTGAGGAAAACATCCAAACCAGTGCAAAACCTGGACAGATCAGGGGCAACAGCTAAAAACACAAGTCAGTGTCATAAAGTATGAACATGACAGAGTAAAGCTGCTGCGAAAAAACTAATTTGATTCTCTAGGTGAATAATTTGTCACTAAAATAAGATTAAACTATAAACATGTATCAACATGGTAACACTTAATTTCAGAAATAATATCACAAGTCCATATTCCTGTTCCTGCTGCTGTTGCATGAATATGGACTGTCTTTCAGACTTGTGCACACATAACTATTACTAGAGTATATATAATAACTATTTCTAGGGTATATAAAGGCCCGCGGCCCAAAATGAGTTTGACACCCCTTGTTTAGAAAATCCTCAGAGTTTTAGAAACATCACATACTCAAATGTAAGATATTTCAGGTGCGTGGTCTCAGAGATTACCCTGTGCTGTTGTGTCCCCAGAGCAGCGGGAGTTGGAGCATGAAGAGGGCAGCGAGGGCCGTGAAGAGGGACAGGACTCTCCAATTGTCAGCGGAGACGACATCCTCCTCTATGGGAATCAGCTCAGCCCTGGCCCAGGTCAGTGCTGCTGGAATGCCCCCAATATTTGATTGGGTGGCATGGTGAAACATTTGAAGATTGGTGGCCATACCAACTTGGAAACTAAGCTGGGATGGTCCTTGGATGGGAGACAGCTGGATTGCCATTGTGGCGTTGTATCCTTACGCAAGACACTTTGCCTACAGTGTCCATGTATGCTGCTGTATAAATGAGTGTGAGAGTGAATGCAGACCATGGATGAAATTTAACCCAAGGCTACAATCCAGCTTGTTCACAGCTTTTATAGCATAAATATAGCGCCAGTTGTCTTTTGAACTGGGGTTCTCGCGATGCACCTGCGGTCCGCTGCACAGCGGGATTAATTAGACTAAATAAAACACACAGCATTTTGAAATTCATCATCTGAGCTTTCCCTACTGTCCCCTCGGTTCTTGATTACTCTGTGTGAGCTTATCGAATGAGTGTTGCGTTGTAACATGAAATATTTGCAAAATATGGTCCATGATAGCAATGCACATGTTTTCTTTTGACTTGTTAGGCAGGTAGGGCCAAGAAAGTTTCATTTCAATTCGGCAGGTACGCCGTATATTGCATGTCCGCGCTCCACGTGTGTCTTTGCATTTTGCTGTGTCTAGATTCACTTCCTCATTAGACTCATCTCTCAGTGAATATAAGTCTGATTGTAATAAAACACACATAGTTTTCAAGCTTAAAATATAGAAAACATGATGTGTCCCCCAATGACCACTGACGTCTTCTTTTTCGGTGTGTCAAACGCTTGCGCTTCCTGCTAGAGCACCCCCCGGTGGCCATTAGCCAGTAAAATCGAGAAATTATATGCACCGTTGTAATGACCTCAGGGTTCAAAGCATGAGGGAAAAGTAGCGGCTTAAAGACAGAAAAGTATGGTAATAATAATCAGTTTATCTGAAATCATGTGCAATGCATGAGTTGCTCCGATCGGGATATTTGAGGCTGATACGATCATCTGAAATTTTGATACCGATCACCGATACACTTTGTGTCAAAAACATATATTTTTCTAATAAAAATGAAAATGTTTGTATCAGATATTCATAATGTATTATGTATTATGTATTCATAATATGAAGTTTGACCAAATCTATATACTATATTGCTGAAGCAGGAAAGTTTGTGGTGTAAGTTGAACTAATTAGACTTGGAACAGAAAGGGAGGCGCAAAAGAGCGCAGGGATCTCACTTATTATGCCCATGGAATAAGGGCCAAAAGGAAGCGATCTAAATGCACTCGCTATATCCATTTATCAGATTCTCAAATTGCCATAGCAAAGACATAAGCAGAGCGAGTTTTGCTATTTATAAAAAAGAGGGAGAACCGATAGAGCGCAATAGAGTGAGGGTCAGTGCGAGTACCCAGGCTGATATTGTTCAGTGTGCCTTCTATGAAAGTCTAAATCCATCGTGTGACAGCGTTATAATCAACTCAATCTAATGTCCACCCAAACCACACCGAGAAAAGTGAAGTACAAACATGTGGAGGACTCAGAGGAGCAGCTTATAAAACAATGAAACTGGAACTGTGGCTGCACTCACATGGCCGCACAGTCGGAGGGTGCTGCTCCATTCACCTCCAAATGCAGGACGCATGTGTGGTTTCTGAAAGGGCCATAATTGCGTGCCTCTGCGTTTACATATTCGCATTTTGTAATATCGAGATGGAATTGCAAATGCAATTAATTGTTCAGCCCAAAAATCAAATAACTAGTTACTTCTTCAAGGCAATAATAAGATTATAGATAATACTGTCCCAGAAAGTTTGACTCTGACAACAAATCTAACTTGTGGGCATCCCATGACCTCAGAGACTAAACAGGGGATGTGATTGACAGCAGCCTGATTGCGTTTCGTGCGTTTGAAAATGTAATCCAGTCATAATTTAGCCCAAATGGAGTTGACTGGGTCCCATGGCTGATTCAATGAAATTTGTTGGTTGTTGTTTTGCAGCTGGGCATTTGATTATGTCCTTCCTGTCCCTGTGATGTTGTGCTGTGCTTCCAAACCCCTTGTGGTAACTTTCTGTTGATGCTGGCATGCGTTTAGGATGGTGTAAGCTGCCCCAATATGAAAAGGTTTAAAACTAGATCTGTGAGCCTGAATATGCCTCACCAGTCAATAAAACCTCTGTTTCCCTACGCCATAATCAATAACAGCAGTTCAATCTTCTTTTGCTTCATGTACTTTGTATATCATGAGGCACATTCTTCAAAGGCAATCACTGCACATCTCTGGAGAAGAAAAGCTAAAAAAAAAAAAGTAAATAAATACAATTAAAACATGAACAAAAGCCCTTGGAGAAGTTTAAACTCATTTGCCATTGGGTCTTGCACGGCTTGGCGATGGCAGGTGTTGACTTGACAGACAGGTGCAGCTGATTTTGACCTCATCTCGAAAAACCCCTCCAGGTCAGTGCCTCTCCATGGCAACGGCCACAGGTGCAGCTTTGGCCTGCGAGCAGGAGAGAACAAGTGTCACAGGTGAATGTGTCACTTGGACCGAGTTGCCATACTTAGTAACACTCAGGGCGTCTAAAGACAATGAGAGAGTGAGGAAAGAGTGGAGAGAGAGGTGATATCCCAGCGTCAGCTGAACTAATGCTGTTTAGGTTGAATACCCCCTGTAGAGGAAATTAAATACAGTAGGTAGTTATATTATTTGGGCTTAGTGTTTGCTTTACACTTAATAAAGGCCTATTCTTCCCAAAACCCCTAAAATGAGCCCTAATTCAAACTGAAGCTGTTTTTGAACCCTTTGGAGTACAAACAATTGGCTAGACTCTTTGTGAAGCTGACTCTGGAGCTGTGTGCACTAGCTGGTTGTACGACTGGCCTTAAGCTATGTCCGACTTAAATCGTGAAGTTAAGACCAACTTATAGTTATGACCAGAGCACCAGAAGGACTTAACACCTCTGTGCGATACGCCTAGGTGTATGTTTTGCTCCCAGTGTGGAGAAGGTGTAAGGCAGGGACAACATGAGTGAAGTGTGGGCAGGGGCCAATAAACAGTGCAGCGACGTCCAAAAGCGTCCAGTTTACATTCAAAGTCCATGTTGACGCACGTCTGCTAGTGAGTTTATTTTTTGGACGAGTGCCCGAGGCGTCTGTCTTCAAATGTACAGGCATCCAACTCCTGCGTCGGGTGCAAATTAAATGCCCTGGTCTGAACGCGGCTTTAGATGCACAGTAGTTTAGTTTTTACTTTACCAAATCTTTCCTTAGTTAGTTATGAGGGTAACAAGCACAGACATATAACCAGTAGACCCAACGTTCAATAATTTTGCAACTCGGCTAGTCCAGGAAAATGTTAACATTTTGAAGCTAGTCCCCTGTATTCTTTCCTATCGCCATTATTTTAGATAATAATTATGTGCATTGGAGCAAAAGGCTAACTTACTCTAAGCTGCGATTTCTGGCTTTGTGTGCTTCTAATTAGTATCTAGTGAACACTAAATATAATCTTTTTCACATTAAACATAAACCTTAATATGGAGATTGGCTTCACCATTTATTTAGGTGATGAAACATTTGAAATTACGTAACTTCGGATAGCATCGGCAAGCCAAGTGTATTTTGTGATGATTGTCTCTTATTTTTGCATGGACTTTTTTAGAAACCAATTTTCATTCATCTAAACCCGGCTTCTAATTTGGGCTCTTCTTCAGCTTTGACTCAAGTTAGCACTTGACTGTGATGTCAGTGCTATGAGGTGTTTAATTATTCTGCAAATTGTTATTTTATTATTTCACATTGTCAGATCACTGTGAGACCTGTCCACCGTAACCAAACGAATAAAACATTTCAAAAAGGGCTCTTAATTATGTGTGTCCACTTAAATAAGATGCCGTTTGGAAAAGAAAAACACTCTGTGATTACCTCAGAGTCCCCCAGAATCAGCAGCCTCGACATAAATTAATTTGTGAAAACATCCGTCTTTTATGATCAATTCATTTCTCTTTCTACATTCTACACTTTTAGTTAACTATGGCTTTGGAAAATAAAAACAGCTAGATTCGATTGCTCCACATGTAAATCTATGAAGAAACAACGTTTCTGGGTTTTTGATGAAAATATGTTCTGACAAATAACACTCTTGTAATGTCAAGGGCTTTGTCGCTCCTATCAAATGCACAAAGATCAGCCTCTCTGTTTGTCAACTGCTGTAAAAGTGCTGCTCATGACAAAGGCAGTTGATGTGATTGATGGCTGTACCTGGACTCTGGAGTATTTAAATGTTCATTTGAAGCTGATCGCACAAGGAGGATGTTGTTTGTTGGCACTCACTTTTGAAGCGTGTCCATCCCTCTGTCTTCCCCAGACTTTTTCATACAGCTGTCAAACGCTACCCATAAATAGAATTGATTTCATGATTATATTTCTGCCAGGACCGGGCCTAGTTCCATTTCACTTCAATCAATTTGGCTGAATACTCAAGTGGAAAAGTCATGATGAAGGACAGCCGTCTCTCACTCCAACAACTTGAAGACTTTGGATTTGACCATGGACATTGGCAAATTTTGACAACATTGTTGAGTTTGAAGGATGATTTCTAAATTTAAAAACACAACATTAAAATCACTGATGCAGAGCTGTTGTTTGATGACCCTTTCGGAATTTAGCTCTGATTTTTAAGAAGATGAGAGGTGAAAAAAACAAGAGTGTGTTTTTTACCTGTAGCAATTCGAGTGATGTGGTAATGCCTGGTTTGTGAGCTAAACAACAGCCAGTGTTATGGTAATCAGCTCGATTTGTTCACCTTTAAAGAGATGACACTGGGAAAACTGAGCTTCTTCCACTAAGCACAAACCTACAGCAGCCTGCCTTGCTCCAAACAGGACATGTACAAGACATCAAGGTGTTCTCCCAATCCTGTAACTGCCCTAAACAGTCACACAAAAGTACCTCAATGATAACAGACGAAAGCACATCTCTTAAGAACATTCATTTGCTGAGGTCAGGTTTCTTGTGTTATTCCTAGATTTAGCACCAAATTAAAATGTGTGCTGCAGTCATGATCTCATTTGAGGATAATAAGTAATTGCATTGGCCAAATGTGACCCCCCTTAATCTATGGGATTGTTAAATTATGACACACAGTATATTTCTCGCTTTCGGGTCCAAGGTGGATTCGTCAGCTAATTGTAAAGATTTTTTTCATGCTTTAAAGTAAATTCTGTTTTGTGTTTTATTCACTGCAAAACCGGACGTGCCGTTAGCATGCTAATTGTTGTTAGTTCTACTGGAGCGGTAAATTCTGCTCCGAAAATTGTGCTCAAAATCTCGTCTTGGTGAACAATTAGTTTTTTTTTCATGCTTTAATGACAGTAGCTAAACATTGGGTACAGCTCATTTAATTACAGTTTGTCTGCCTAAATCTTTCTTTTTACATCAGGTGTCTCCAACCAGCCTCCGTGAGCTACTTTCACTAGAACAAAACAACCATGAGCTACTTATGTTACGAAACATTTTATAACAAAGTATAATTTCTATTCCCTGAACATTTATCTCAATATATGATACAAACTAATCTATAGGACATGGTTCATCATTCAAGCTTATTCACCTTATCTTGTCTCGCTACTAAAATAGTAGATAAAAGTAGACTAATTTGTGTAAAATGTCCAATGTTCATGTGCACCAACAAGTTAACCATGCACGATTCCCTAGGCAGCCTGAAATAAACTGTGAAATTTGACTTTGAATATATTCTCATGCAGCTTATTTATATCATGTGTCATATTTATCATATAGGACACAATCATCTTTTACCGTGTACATCCTCATTATCTGTAAACTGGTAAAATCCTGAGATCATGCCCAAATAACAGCTATTTAAACCTCAATTAAACTGTAGGAAGATAAACCCAGAATCAAGACAATACAACAAGCTGCATTGTTTTGCCTGAAAGCCAGATTCCCACTCTTCATAAAAACAGAATGTTTTTGGCTTCTTTGCAAGCCAAAAGTGGCTTCAAAGTAGACTAAATAAGTCTAAATGTATGTATATTTTTGGGAAATTCCTTTTTAGCTACTCAAAATGGGGGCATAGCTTGGAAACCTCTGATCTACTGAATACTGAGTGATGGGGCGTGCTTGTCCACACGTGCAGCCCACAGATGTACAGCGTAATCCCCACCCACAGCAGCATAAATCACTCTCTACAGTCAGACGTATCATTTCCATTTAAACTCCCAGCATGCAGCCATGTCATGTGATGCAGGTCATGTGATTAATGTTGCGCAGAACAATTGATTGAGGTCATAAAAACTTGGTCTTGTTATCATTTATTTCTAACTGTGTGTAGAAGATGTGATCCCATGGATTCAAAGCATTCTCTCTTGAGACATTTGTTCATTTGAAGTCTTGTCTCTTTATATTTCTGCCAACCAAGCACACAAATAATTCAATTTGTTTCATTTTAAAAAGAGATATTTTTAGACTATTTTATTAGATCATGTTCTACATTTTATGTTTAGTTCACACATTCCTTTGTCGCTAAATATTTCTCAGAACACTTTTATCCAACTCTGAAGACAATGCGGTGTAGAGACATTTGAAACTGCTAACCATATATGAATGGAAGTATACCACTTAAGGGCTGACAGCAATTGTACCACCGCATCCCTTCTGTCCTTTGGGAGGAGATCAGCTGAGCCGCGTGCTCTGTTTTGATTGGGGATATTTGATGTGCACAATCACGCCACATCACGCCATGGTCCCATCACAGTGGAGTCTGCTAGCAAGAGTGATCAAAGCCCCCCCTCCCATTCACTACTGTCTGGATTATTGATATTGTGATCCCGTGTCGCTTTCCCAGGGCTTATTGGCTTGTTAAAAAGGGGGTTCCTTGTCCTTTTTCTCCAACCCTGGCCCGAGGGAGGAGTTAAGCACAGATTGATTTGCAGACGAAGCCAACACACTGCATCACACGGCGCAGAGGAGGAAAAGCCCATGGTAACCTAATCACATCCTCGCCACCACAGAGAGAAAGAAAAAAAAAAGGGCGATAGCCGTGTTATGTAACCACAGTGCCAGACCGTTTTCAAGAGATTCAGCTGGACTAGTTACACCAGGCTCGCTTTATGAAAAACTTAATTTGCCCTGATTGTTTCAAAATGTAAAAGTCGTCCTCTTCTGTGACACTGGGAAAATCCAACCTTTGTGTTTTATCTCACAGTCGCCTCAGCTCCATGGACGACGTGTATTAAAACCTTATCAACATGAAACTTCCAATCCCTGTTCAGCGAGAGCTCTTAGACTTCTGCCTCTTGACATTCTCCTCAGTGTTGAAACCCCAGCTCTTATTCTGGTTTATCTTACGGCTCCTCAATGGTTACTTGTGATCCTTATTTTACAGTTTGCGTTGAATGCAAATGTGGCATAGTAATGCTGACTTTGAACGTGCCATTTGTTTGTTCAAACCACAGCTTCTCAGACTTTTTCTCATGCGCCCCCCTTGGTAGATAAAAAAAAGTACCCATGCCCCCTCCACAGCCTGGGACAGCACAGAATTGCGCTTCACTGCTGTAAATATGGCGTAGTGCAAGGGTGGGCAATTATTTTCTTCCGAGGGCCATATTCGACTCGCCATCATTGGTGTGAAAAAAAAAAAAGAAAAAGAAAAAAAAAAAAAAAAAAATATATATATATATATATATACACAGTATACAGACAGTTACAGACAGTTAAAAAATAGAAACTTAAAATCTTTCTAGGGGCCGGATTAAAAAATGCAGAGGGCCACATCTTGCCCCTGGGGCCACAAATGCCCAGGTCTGGCCTAAGGGCAAAAAACAAAACAAACAAAACAACGTTTTTTTTTTTTTAAGTATTACTTGGCATGTTTGGCGGGCCGGATTATAAAGACAAATGTGGCCCGCAGGCCGTAGTTTGCCCAGGTCTGGCGTTAATCCTGACTTGTACCACTACATTTATGTTGTTGTTGTTGTTGTTGTTGTTGTTGTTGTTGCTTTTAATGGCAGCCCGAAGCCAACTGCAAAGGTGCATTTACCGCCACATATTGTAGTTGTACGTCTTCAAAGTATGTGTTTAACGCTATACCATAAAAAAACAGGGAAAGATAGAGAAGGAGAGAAGGAGAGAGAAAGAGCCTGTAGTTTTTCTCTTCTGCACGGTCTTTCTTCCATAGAATTCTAAACTATTTAAACTGTAGTTCTTCTTCTTCTTCTTCTTCTTCTTCTTCTTCTTCTTCTTCTTCTTCTTCTTCTTCTTCTTCTTCTTCTTCTTCTTCTTCTTCTTCTTCTTCTTCTTCTTCTTCTTCTTCTTCTTCTTCTTCTTCTTCTTCTTCTTCTTTAATGGCTATTGGTATCCATAGTGTTACATTACCGCCACCTAATGTAGTTGTGATTCTTCTGTTGCTGCTTTCAATGGCGGCCGGCGGCTTTGCATCTGCTGGATTGAGCGTGGACAGTAGACTAGCGACGCTCCCTAACTCTATTTCTTTACTCTGATTACTCTGATTCTCTAAATGGGGAATTGTTGTTGTAGTTGTTGTTGTTGTTTTATGGCGGTTGGCATCCAAATGTTGCATTACCGCCAGACTTTATTCTTCAGACTTTGTTGTATTCTTAAGTTCTTCTTCCATTACTTTGGTGTTTCCCCATTGAAGCTTTAGACCTTAGACCTAATGGGGACTTGTTGTTGTTGTTGTTGTTATTGTTTTATGGCAGTTGGCATCCAAGTGTTGCATTACCGCCAGACTTTATTCTTCAGACTTAATTTTCCAGACAGTACTGTGTCACTGTGACAACCAGATGACAACATTGACAACATTTTCTTCAAAGCCCATGGGATCAAAGCGGAAAGGAATCAAATGCACACGCATGCTTTTCACATATAATATTGTCTTAGTGTCCAGTCGATTGAGAAGGCCAGAGCTGATTAAAACTGGTCAAATTATTTTTTATTGCTTCCATTCAGTGTCATTGAACCAATGTCAGATCTAGGTAAGAACAAAAATTTAATTGAGTGTCTGCGTCGACAAGTTACCTCTTTACGATCGCTTTTACCGTCTTAGGGGGGGCTATTACTTTTGACATTTGTACACCTTGTACTTTTTTTCAGTATTTGCAAAAGTAAATTGCTAATGCGTTAGCCGGGTCACCGAGGCTCTCTCTCCCTTTCTCCCTGCTCAGGTCTGCGGTCTGCACGATCTTGCAATTTGTCAGGACAAACAACTATTTGAGTCGCAAACTACGCAATCATCAACTGTGAATTACTGAGCGTCGTTGGTATGCCACAACGCAGCAGAAAAACATGGACGCGCGGGAAGGGGGTCGCACGGAAAGGGGGTTGCGCGGGAAGGCGAGAGCCATCGCCGCTAGCGCGACCTTAATGTAATTTGTTGTCAATTAAATCTGACTTTTTTATCTTAAGTAGTACTACCAGTACTACTTACACACATGTAGTACTCTTACACACATGTTGTACTTTTACGCAAGAACACTGACACACATTATCTAGTAAAAATTTACCTTTAGATAAGCGCGAAGGGACCATGATGTGCGGCAGGACAGTGGTGGGACAGTGGAGAGACAGGAGGGACAGAGGGGCACAGAGACTCACTCTTCTGCTGCTCTCTTGTACTTAAAGATTAACCATGTGTTGGCACTGGGAGTTTTTCTGTTGCGCATAATACGTCTGTCACCAGAAATGTGCACACATTTCTCCAAATGTCTCGCGCCCCCTTGGCATGGTTTTCCCCCACACTTTGAGAAGCTCTGGTTTAAATACATGCTAACTTATTCTCGTATTAAACCTCTATAACAGTTTGTCAGTAGATTATTCAAAGTCGTCGACTAGTTAAACAAATGTTAGTTGTGCCTCTTGATAGAGAGGTGCACATATATAAATAAAATTCACAAAATGTTGCTTGTCCCATTTTGATTTTATCATAACATCGTAATTGAATTAAACCTCATTTTGATTACAAGACTTGTATTAGCATCTGTTTATAGTCCAGCTCATTATAATGGTTTATAAAATTAGTCCTTGATGATTTAATGAAGAATGAAACAATACTCATCATCTTACATATTTATATTTGTCTTTGTCCCTGCTCATCTTTTTTTTTGTAGTTTTTGTAAGCCAAATAACCTTTTGCAGATTTCAATTGTTCTTATTGTACTGTTCTATTTCTACAGATGCTGATGACTCTGGCTGTGTGTTACTCAACACATCACGGAGGGTAAGAAACGCTTTCTATATTCTCTGTGGGTTTTGTCTCATTTGTGACCAAGTCTGGTCAATTCAATGTAAAATGTTTTATTTTTTCATTAAAAAAAGAAGAGGTAGAAAATCATATGGAGTCTCTTTGATCAAAGACCCTTTCAAAAGAAGTTTGGTCGACAGAGAATAAGCATTAATTAAGTCTCTGAGTGGTGAAGGTGTGATTTTTAAAACTAGAGCCAAGCGATCCAATTTTTATGACGGCATATTTAACTTTGTGAAACAACAAAGACTATAGTGATTGTAGTTGTAGTAATACATAGACTCATACAATCAAACATTTGCATCCATACTAACTGTTACAGTTACAGTTTATGGCCCTTTATCACAACACAACAAGAATCATGTTTGTGAAGACAAATATCCAAAAACATGTCAGAATACAATAATCCCATGTACTTTGTGAAATCAAAGCGTCTCGCTCACAAACACTAACAACATTTGGTGGTTTTATTGCTCTGCATTGTAGTTTTTCTAGGGCCTCTGATGCAACAACCAAAAAGCATTAGTTAAATGCGGTAACCCTCGCTGTTAGCCTCCTGTCGTACAACCTGTCAGACTGAGACTTTGTTGTGCCTGCTTCTGCCAACAGCTTGCCTGGATCTCCGCTCTAATCTTCATATTCGCTTTCACACATTGTTTGTTTGCTCTATCCGTCTGTTTTGTCCATTTCAATTTATTAACTCTGCCAATTTTTTGGTTTGGGATCTATTTATATGCACATTTGTGTGGCATCTGTGAGCTTGTTTAACTATTTTTACTTGTTTTGGCTATAGTATGCTGTGTGATTATTTTTTATAGGATGTATTATTAGAAACACAACAATCAAAAACAGAAGGAATGTGCTGCATTCACTGGGGCACAAAAGCGCATTGCCGTTGGGGATTTCTCTACTCAAAAGAACAGCATGGCGTCCACTCTTCTTCAGAAATTCTGTCAATTTCTCAATCAATAAAATCATGGGCCACTGGGTGTCTGGGCTCTTAATCGAGCGGTTTTCCTCCGCGTCCATTCGTCCATTTCAGAGGTGACTCCCGACTCTGCTGCTCCAACAGAGACGGCATATGATGAGTCAAGCTGCTGCCATTTTAAAGTGCACTGCCTGTCCTATTGGCCTGATGTGGTGTGCTGACATTAGTTTTGGTACAAAACAAATTAGAAAAAGTATAATAGAGAGAGATTGGTGTGTCTGCAGTAAAAGTGATGGACAGGAGTGATTGTCATTTGGCCCTCCTGCTGAGCAACACTTGTGTTTATGGAATAAAAATGATTTCCTGACAGACAGCTGCTGCGTTCCATGTGTGTGTAAAAACAGACTCAAAAAAGAAGGCTGTCAATAGCTTTTGTCACCATATAAATTGTTTACTACTTGATTACCCAATGTTTTTTTTCACAGCAGAGAGCAGCGTTAAATTTAGTAAGCTTCTAAGTATGTTTTTTATCATTCTATTATGTTCTTTTTAACAAAACCTTGGACCGCCATCGATTGACCCGTATACATGTAGAAAATGAAGTGTGAATGGCATACATCAATACTGCTGCTGGTTATCTTGTTGTCGATTGTGATAGAAGTAACACAAATGTATTCATATTCAACTTATTAATTAACAATTTGAATTATTAGATAATTAATTCATATTTTGGGCTGTATTCAAACTTTTAACAAATAAGTTCTAGAGTTGAAAAAAATTCCACAACGATAAACATATTCTACGTTCAAAAGAAGGCCAACCTTGTTATAATGAACCCTGGGATCTGTGTTAATTAAATTAGCCCCATTCTGTATTAACTCAATACGTAAATGTATGTCTTGTTTAATATTTATCACTGTTTTGTTTTTGTTAACCATCCAAGCTGTTCTGTAGTATGTTCTACTTTTGTTTTACACTAGACTATTATCAACTATTAGTTGATTGTAAGATAAGATAAGATAATGTATTTGTCCCACAATGGGGAAACTCAAATGTTGCAACACAGATTAGGTACAGAAACAGATGGGCCGCAGTTATTTTATTACTTGGTTCACAGATTTTTAAATGAAATATATTGAACATGCCGGCGAAATATAAATATTTCAATTTCAATAGATTTTTTCTTCCGGATTTACCCAAAACGCACCACAGGAGGAGGGGAGGGGGGGGAGACGCAGCGCACAGGAGCTTGTAACAGTAGATTTAGCGTGTTTTGCATTGGTAGAACTGACGCTTCTAAGTGTGCACCCTCAGTCACGGCAAAACGCGCTGGAGAAAATGTGGTAAACGGGTTTAAAATGTGTATTTGATATAAAGGAGTTAGCGCTGCGCCTAGCAGACAAGGAAACGGGTGCGTGCGTCTTCTCATGCTCTCCCGGGGCCGCGCGCAGGGACCATGGATGTATTATATTGTCGCAGGGACGGATTCGCTCCGTCACAAACTCCCATAGGATTTTGAAGAAAAATTGCTTCACGCGCTCTTTTCTTTTGACTTCATTTTTATATTTAATTTAATGCTATTTTGCGTTGTCGGCGGTACTTTATATTTAAAAAAAAGATCATTTATTTTATTTATATTGTAGAAATCAATCATCTAAGTGCGGCGGATCCGTAAACCAAGTAATAAAATAACTAAGGCCTAACTTGGAAAAAAAAAAAATTATAAAAAAAAACTCTTATATTCTTATTTACAGCTGTAATATTAATGATCTGCAAAAAACTTGGAAGAAATATTTTAATCTTCAGCATGCTTCAATAGGGGATGCTTTGTTTTATGATGGCTGGTCTCCAACATGTCCTCCCTTCTGTCCTCCCTTCTCTCTCATCCCTCATTTCATACTATACTTTCCAATAAAGCCAATAGGCCACGAAATATTTAAAATGAAAATAAAAAATGTAGTTTCAAGGGTAGTTTATTAAACATAAAAAACACACATTTTCAGATTTGCAGTGTCATTTAAGAAAATATTCATATTAATTTCTCCAAGCTTTGAAATTCTGAACTCTGCTCCAAACCCCATACTTTTACTGACAGAGGATTGGTTGCGGACCTTTCAATTAAAAAGGCCAAAGCATATTATTGATGATTTCAAACGTTTGGCGCTTGATAAAATCTATGTATTGTATACTTAAAATATATTTAGTGGAAATCCATTTTCTATCCCCCTTCTTTGCTTTGCAGTATGTTAAGCTGATGGACTTTGATGAGGAGGTGCGGGCGCACAGAGACCTGGATGGGTTCTTGGCTCGAGCAAGTATCCTCCTGGATGAGACTGCTGCGTCTCTGGACGATGTGCTGAAGAGGATGTTGCATCACGTGGCCCAGGACATTCACGCCCCTGAGCCCGGCTGCAACTTTGAGGAGGTGATGAGCATGTTGTTCACTGACGCCGGAGCCCAGGAGGTGAACGGTAAGAGCCAGAGCACAGCTAAGAGCATGTTGCATGTGTTGAAAGCAGGCACAAAGAATACAATGTGACAGAGAGGATGTCTCACACAATCAAACCAGGACCAGGGCAGCACCAGGCTCTAAACCAAAACACATCTGACCCCTGCTGAGACACAGCACTGTGCACAAAGGCCATACACACTTAAAACTAGCTTCATTGCTCTGTCTGTTTGACCTGCAGTGTTTAGGGCTTTCAAATGTTAAGTGTAGCAAAAAGAAATACATCTGGATTTGAAAATGTGTGAAACATACAATGTTCCCTTTCTTTCTGAGTTGCTGGGTGTTATTTTTACAAGCTTTCTTCACAAGTTAGTTAGTCATTTTCTGTAGTTGCTTTTTCCAGAGAAAAACTCCCACGTAGTTGTAACACATTGTTATCCAACATAGCGTCATACCCACATTCATCTTCTTTGTAAAGTGAATTTGGACTCTTGCTTTCAAACCATTTGGTTGGTTGTAATTCATCTGTAATTTAATTTACAGTTCCTTATATGTTTTGTCTTCTTAAAATTGGCTGGAGTTTGCAGAGACTAGGATCAAGTTAAGCAAGCATAGACTTTAAGCAAGGCATTTAGTTGGTCTTTAAATCAAGTATCTTTTTCTTGCTTTTGGCACTTTAGAATGCCTGGTACAATATCTTAAATGGCAAGTATCTGTTCATTAGAAAAGTGTGTCTTGATAGAAGAAAGATTGAGGTTGTTGGTCTGTTTAGTCTTAATTAGGAGCCAATCTATATTAACCTTTGAAAGCTCTGACACCATTTCACTGTTGGCTTTGTTTTCAGGCTTTACAAACTGAGCGCTAACAATGCTAACTAATCTAACATCAGTGATTAACCAATCACTTTTATGTTCTCACAGCAACAATAAGGATCAATGTGTCAACAAGACCTCATCAGACTGGCCTGGGCTGGCTATGTGACAGCTCATCTAACCTTTCTTTTTTCTTACTTGTCATTCCTACAGCTCCAGACAGTGCAAAAGTGGTGTTGCTAATCTTATTTTAACACAGCACCTTTTTGTTCATAATCCCTGAACAGGTTTGTAAGTGCCCAGGTCTGTGCAGGTGCCGGGCTCTCTTTTTGGTTTCTCCTGCTGTCACATTAGTGTGTTTTCACACTGGTCTGAGCTTAGCCCATTAGAGCGGCTCCAGTCTGCTCTGTTACATAACAGTATCCCCTTCTCTCCAGAAGCAGCTTCAGCTAAAGCTTTGGGGTGATGAGACAACACTGAAATAGTTTTAGTTCAGATGATGGTTTCACTTTAATGTTTTCTACAATAAGATCACAGTATAGCAGTTTACACAAAGTAGTTCTGTGCTCTTTTTAGTTGTCGGAAACTCTATTGGTTATTGCTTAGACCACAATGAAACATCCACTTAAATACTGACATATTTAAAGTAACAAAGCTTTATCTATAGGTCTCATATCAGGGATAAACACATTGCCTGTATCACTGGGTTATGTCTGTGCTCTGTAGTTGATGGTTAGACAGGAAAGGTGCAGTCTGTGGCTGCGGCCTCTGACACATGGAGAGGTGATAATTTACTTCTGTCATTGATCAGTGACTTGGCTTTTCAAATGGCTGTCTCAGGCTCTAAGCTGTGGCACTGGCTGCTGCGCCGCTGTTTTCACTGCCACAATGCGCCACAAAGAGACGCGAGAGGTGAGCTTTGACGAGGGCAGCCATCTTGACTGCTCTGCAAACTTCAATCGATTGCAGATTTTTCTTTGGAAATTAGATGCAAATGGGGCGAGTTTAGACATCATGAATTTATATTCTTTAACAAAAGTTTGAGCAGTGCATACATTGTATAGTTCATGTTTCCAAATTGATTGCAAACATTATGCACATTTGTAGGATTTTTATTAACCATCATCCCATAAAAACAACCATTCTTACACCATTTGTGATTTCTCTCCCAGCCAAAAATTAGGACTATTGATACCTTTCACCCCTTTTGAGGGTGTTGAAGCTAACAGGGGGCACTGCACAAAAGGTTTGTTACTCAAATTATATTAATCCGATCTTTTTTTTTTTTTACATAATCTGACCATTAGTTTGAACTCCAACAGGTGAGTTGATTTGTGCTGACCCTCTCAAATAACAGTCACAAGCTAGCATTATCCAACTGTTTTTCAGTTAGTCACATTCACCCTTCAATGTTGAGAATAAAAAAATGACACACAGGTTTCATTGCATAGTATCAATAGTATCATATATGTAGTGGTTCAACTGAAGCGCTCCTTTCTTTAGAGCACTGGGGAAACACGTAGGAAAAAAATAAAGAACAGAGAAGCTTCTAATTATGCTGAAGATGATGTAACCATTGCATAGTTATTCAGCAAATATTTGTTTTTATCAAAGCAAAAAAAAGGTTTATTAGTGATACATATAGTATTGGGAATGTAATAAAAACACACTCTGCACTAGAGTTTATATAATCCCACATCTTTGCTCTTTACATTTACTTGAAATGTCTTTAATCCTCACCAAATGGAAATGGTTTATTCCACACGTATGCCCCTTTTAGAGCAATGCGTCTGAAGGAATGAGTTTTGCTAGATAATTGCTGGGTTTCAGATGACATCACTACATTCTTTAGGCCTACAGGATTTGACAGAGATTGGGGAGTTAAAATTACATATTCAAATTATTTTGTGTTGTAGTGAGTTTAAGGGCCTTGTCAAAACAATCAGCTTCAATATTTGGAGATAACCAATAAGTCACACTTGGAGTATAAGTCACATTTTTGGGGGAAATGTATTTTATAAAATCCAGGAGTAAGAACAGACATTTCATCTTGAAATGCAATGCAAAATAATAACAGATTAGAAAACAACATGGATGTTGTTCTCTAACATACACCTAAGGTAACACCTTCAGCTACATGACACATAGACAACGAACTGTCGAAAGTGTCTGGTATGTAAACGTAACATATTAACAGTTAACAGCTATGAAAAAAGGTGTGACTTCCAGTCCGTGTGTGTGTGAGTGAGACGTATGTGTGTGTGTGACGTGTGTGTATATTTATATATACATATATATATATATATACATATATATATATATATATATATATATATATACACATATATATATATATATATATATATATACATATATATATATATATATATATATGTATATGTATATATATATATATATATATATATGTGTATATATATATATATATATATATATATATGTATGTATGTATGCATGCATTTACCTTTATATACATTATACACCAATTCTAGCGGACTCAATAAAGCACAAATTACATTTTACATTCACTGAATACAAAATGTATTCCTTTAGCTCGTGATGTATATGTCAGTGCCCCCCTTTTACCCTTTTAGTAGATTTCAGAAGTGTGCTGTCCTCATGTGGAACCGAGAGGAGGAAATATCCTGTGAGAATAACAAAGGCTCTTCTCAGGGGAATACATTCATTTTAACCCTAAGTATGTTATCGATGGGACACATCTCTGTAGGTATTAATTCTCGCCGTATCTCGAGGTGCTACAGCTGGTGAGGCGACCAGCTCATTTGGAGCCTAATACTGTACAGCTGTGAGATAAAGAGAATAGACCACGATTATAACCAGCGCCCAAGGAACAAAGAATTAAAGAAATGAAAAAGATGAAAGAATCGTTGAGATAATTAGTCCTGCTCCAACGCGAACAGAGGAGTACCCTTCTCCCTTTTTTTTTTGAGGCAAACACGTCCTGTTTTTTGGTGTCGCTGTGGGATTTGGGCAGAATACATTTGCTGATGATGCAACAGATTCTCCCAGTCCCACAGAACAGTCAACATCAGTTTTAATTTCCCCACAGGTATTAATTTAACATTTTTAGACACCTTTGCAGACATTTATGTTTTACCTATTGATAAATCGCCTTTGACCCAATTGTCAGGTTATCGAATGTTTGCTTGCTTGGTTTTTATTCATCTTACACATTATTTTTTGCCTCTAAATGTTCACTCAATATCTTTAATTATTTACAGGCCATGTGACGATGAGAAATCGGTCAGTGGTCGTAATGTTATGCCTGGTTTGTGCATCCCAATCTATAAATTGCATTGGTTCTAAGGGTGATTATTAATCTAATGATGGTGCTGATGATTTCCTTCCACAGTTTGACTAATTGTCAATAGTAGCAGGGCTGATGTATGTTATAATTGTAGTTTTTCTTTTCTTGTCGCTCTGATTGTTTGCCCTATTTGAGATGACTACCATAATTTCTCCCTAAATTGCTGTCACCTCTGATCGATTTTACTTGCTCTCTTCTTCACCTCAATTTGCATAATCCTCCCCTTGGGTTTATTTATTAATTTGTCTGTTCAGATCACAGCAAAAGCACCCACATATAGCATAGTGTAAAAATGTAGAGTGAAAATAATGTTAACTAACAGGGTTTGACTTAAAAATCTCATGAAGGATCAGTGATAGTCCAAAATAAATGTACTCATTTTTGTGTGACTCATTGTTTGGATTGCAGTAAGTGCCATTTATTTAAAAAAGAAAGAAAGAAAGAAAAGTATACACACACACACGCACGCACGCATGTACGCACACACACATATACACGCACGCACACGAACACACACACACGCACGCACGCACACACATATACGCACACACGCACGCACACACATACGCACACAGACACGCACGCACACACACACACACACACACACACACGTGCTACAATAACCCTTTTGTTGTTGATTATAATTCAGCTCTTTCTATTTGTCAAGTTGAAATAATATGATGTCAGTTTTGTCGTGACATTAACATTCTAAAGATTTTTCATTTTTCACATTTAAAAGTGTTGAAACCAGGAGGATTGTGTGTTTTTGAGTGTCTACACGTATAAGTCATCTAATAATTATCTTGCTTCACCAGGAAAGCTGCTGTGTATTTTTAAATGGCGCTGCCATGCCTCTCCTGTGCCAGCGGCTTGACTTTTCAGTGAAAATCTCTCCGGAACATTCTGCAGAAATGATCCGAATACTAAATTTAAGCCCTAATTCAACCTCTTTAGGTCATGAAAAATTCTGGCCATAGATGTCACCTCTTTCCTCATTTTGATCTCTTCATCTGCATCTTTGGGTTTCTTCACTCAACATGAAACTGCTATCTGTGATGAAATCCAATTTCTGGTAATAGCCTGTAGACGGTAATCAAGGATCTCACTCAGTCAGTGAGGTATTTTCTCTGGAAAATTATATTTTATATGCATGAGGTGAAGGATGGCAGGAAATTCAGCTCTGTTCCGTGGAGATTTTTATATGCAAGGTGTTCACAGTGTGCCTCTATCGGGATGGCCATTGAAAGCATTTAATTATTAGGCTTACTGAGAGGTATTCTACTGGTATTACATCGTCAGTCAATGTCTGGTTGTGAAGTGAAGAAGTGGTTTTGTAGCTCTTTCAAACAAGTGCTGTGATGGTCAACTGCTGCCCTTGAGTCCTGGTGGGAAAACTGCTTTATGACGTGTTAATCCAAAATGAACGACCTCTTGGTTTTTCTGTCCCCTGCTTCTCCACGGCATGCAGACAACTCTCAAAGTTTCGTTTTCTTTGATGATGGTAAGCTGTGCTAATTGGATGAAAATGTCAGTCTCCGCGAGGCTGCAATCAGTGATGTGCTTCTGTACCAATCACCATCAGTATGCCGCTTGTGTCGCTCTCCACGCTCAGGACTGGGTCGATCCATCGAGTCATCAAATGATTACACATACCAGTAAAGCCTCCCATGTCACAGATAGCGATGCCTCTTCAGTTGCCCCTCAAATCAACACCCTGCGTCCACTGGACTCATTGTCCAATAATGTTATCAGTGCCTTTTATAAAGCCAAAGAAAAGAGGCTTCAGTCTGAATACCAAGTGAACCAACTATGATTAGCAATAGAAAATTAAAATGGTTTCAAAACTGAAGGCATGTCCTTGGGAGGCAAAATGAAGTATTTATATTTTGCCATGGCTGTGTGGCCAAGTGTTTTTCTTATTGCTTATATAATTGGGCTTAGTTGGCACGACACTTCCTCTCCACATAAGGCAGTTGACCCAGTCCTCGCAGTCCTCTCAGCTCCACGTGACTTCATACCATGCATGTGATGCATTGTGATTGGCCCAGACCCTAACCTAATATACAGTAAGTGTTTCACTACCACTGCTGTACAGGCCCTCTGTGTTTTAATCACCTCCTTCAAAGTGCCCTCCACAACCCACGCTTTGAAGGAAACCAATCATTTCCTGTGTGTGTCGGTGTGCCGCATGTGTCCTGACAGTGGTTGAGACCAGTTAATCTTTTAGGCAGCAGAAGATCAAGAGA
The DNA here is from genome assembly GCF_026437365.1 of Eucyclogobius newberryi. Taxonomy (NCBI): domain Eukaryota; kingdom Metazoa; phylum Chordata; class Actinopteri; order Gobiiformes; family Gobiidae; genus Eucyclogobius; species Eucyclogobius newberryi. Next base: position 10,836,246 of record NW_027315846.1, read on the forward strand.
TTTTATTGAGGTCACCTCTGAGCATAATCTAAAGATTCTCCCTGCCAACACCACCGGAGGCCATTTCACGTACCAACAGAGAACACTGTCTGTCTTCTTTTGACCACGAATATGAAAATCAGCCTGTCACATAGAGAAATTTTGAGTATTTATATATCAGCCGGCAAACTGTTTCTACTGTAGGTCAGAATAGCATGTGCACTCTTACACATTATGGAGGGGTTACCGCACCTGACATGGCCTCATAAACCTGTTGGCAAATTGTCTTTTAGGATAGGTACCAAATCAACTATTGCAATTTAGATTTAAGTATCCATTTTTCCTCTACAAACTTCTAAATTAAGTTACTTTAATAGTATGAATACTTTAAAATGTACTTAGTGGAAATTGGAGCATCAACACATTAATATGTTTACCAAGTAGTAGAATATGGCACTCAAATTGCTTTCTTTTATCTACAAATTACCTTACGATACAACGCCACTAATTGAAAAAGTATGATAGCCCTAAGCTACAATTAGGAAAGCTTGGCCTCAATACAAACCAATATTTTACATTATTTTGTGAGGAAAATTCAAACTATTTGCTAGCCAAAAGCAATATATGTTATCTTAATATCTCCAGTGATAGACCTCCATGACTTGAGTCAGGACATACAATCTATTACGTGCTCAATAATTGCCAAACAGATATTATCCAAATGAATATATTATCATGTGATTTACAGAAACAATGTTCTCTCTTGGTTTAAGCCACGTGCCTAATACATTAAAATAAATTCTCAACATCAAAAGACCAATCCAGCCATCCAGTCTTTCCATGATCACATTTTTCATCAGTTTCTATTGAAGTCTGTCATATTTCATATGCTGCTCATGTCATTTGTTTTTCAACTGTTTCTCTTCCTGGTTGTTACTTCAGCTTTGTTTGCATAACGAAAGCTGATGAAACGCTGCAGAAATCTTCGTATAACTGACAGTGATCACATGAGTGTAGCTTAATTAGTCTCTCGCTTGATCACAACCGTCACACCTCTAGCCCGGCTTCCTCTCACGAGCAATGCTTTGGCAGCAGGTGAACACAGTGATTAGGTCCAGCTAAAATCACATGGCAATCATCAAGCAGCACTTGCTAATACATTCATAATTTACATTTTGCAAATATATTCATGAGTTTCAGATTTTTATAGGCACACTTTTGAAGACTTTAACAGATAGAATATGTTGTTTTGAATTGTTCAGTACAATGGCAAATGTGCATTTTTATCATTCTGGAACCCATGCCATGGATAAAGGGATGCATGTTGTGATTTAAAAATACAATTTATAATTTATGGTGGTGTTAATAATCACAAAGATTCATAGAAAAACTAAAGATGTGTAGGGTCTCAAACTACAGGTATTCAGTTTATGATTAAGGAAGATTTCTTAGCAGAAACGAGACAAGACGGGGCACCAGGGTAAAACCCAAAGAGCTAAGATACGGTCCTTAATCGCGCTCGTTAAAAAGGTCTGAAGGATGTTTCACGATTCAGGGACTTACACATAGTCTAATCAAACAAACAATAGTCAATAACTTTCGTGTAGTTTATTTATCAAAAGGGCAATCAAAAACACCGGAGCAGAAATGCGCACAGGTAAACCACAGGTGATGTTATATCAGATTTGACAGCAAATTTCATGCAGATAATGTTAAACCAGGGTTTGCCTTTGATAATCAAACGTGTCTATGCTAATCTATATCAAAAAGAGAGGGAAAGTGAGAAGCTAAAGGGAGGAGGAACAGCTGAGCTCTACCCAAATCACGCCACAAAGAACTGCACACTGAACTCGGCTTACGATTTTGTAGAGACTCGGTCCGGCTGGTCCTTGTCCGCGGACGAGATCCGTAGCGAGGCGTCGCGTGGAGCGGTGTGGCGGCGAAGGCAGTGGCGTGCAGCGAGGTTCGTGAAGCGGGCGGCGGCCGTGGAGCGAGGCGTTGCGTGGAGCGGTGTGGCGGCCGTGGAGCGAGGCGTCGCGTGGAGCGGCAAAGGCAGCGGCGTGCTGTGAGGTCCTTGGCGCCGGTGGCAACGGAGGCGATATCCGAGAGTTCCTTAGCGGTAGAACGCTTTAGCGGCGTGTTAGCTCCTTACGCGGCCTTTACTCAGATGAGAACGTAGCGCTGATCCACGTAAATGGCGTAGATTACTTCAAAAAGGAAGAGAAACGAAGTAGCAAAGAAAGTCTCTGTTCGGTTTAGCGCTTAAGCTTAGTTCCAGGTGGTTTCAGGTGGTTTCAGAGTCCAGGGCTGGCATGGCCTTGTCGACCACGTGACGGACGGATTTTTGTTGAGACAAAGGAAAAAGTGAAAGGCTCGTCCGTGGAGACGGCTTCCAAGAGAAAAAGACAAAGGCTTGAACACAAAGGGGATGAGAAGAGAAGAGCGAGTTTCCAGCTGGGCGCATCCTCTTGTTACCTTGCCCGCAGGGCATGCTGGGAACGAAAGGGGCGGGCGCTACTGCGAAGACTTCCTGTTTAACATTTTCCTGGCCGAGAAAATAAAACTGGAGTAACGTAAATAATAATGGCAAAAACATTGAAACCCTGTTTTAACATTTACACGTTAAACACTTTTGGCAGTTTGTACACATTATTTCTTGAGGTAGACACGTTTTACATCTTCTTTCACCTGTGATGGGCACTTGAGTTAAAGCATTGGGAATATAAAACCTTAAACAGTGGATGCGATGTATGGAGTTGATTCAGACGAACATTCATGGCATAATCACATAAAACATGGTTTTCATCGGGGCGTCCTCCTGTAAGACTGTGGGGAGAAGGTCTGTTATCACAAAAGTCACAGCGGCTCCCTGCGTTGAGGGAGAGGGAGAAAGAAAACCCCACAATGTTCAAAGAGAGATTTTCTGTTATCTGGCCGTGGAATGTCCATCTCCATTCCCCTACAGATGTAAGTAAAAGTACATTTGACCTTGGTGAACAGGAAATTCCCCAATTGCAGGCTCTGGTCATGAACTGATATTTAAATATAGTTGATGTATCCATTTACATAGGATTTGCAAGATTTTATGTTTAAATATAAGTTAGATTAGTCAATCAAGTTTAAGATTTAGTTTTGGTATTTGTCATTAATTCTTTATCAGTGTATTGTATGCTGCCAGTCTGACATTAAACAAGAAGCCCTGTGTTATAAATAATGGGTAAATGTAATTTTCTCATTTCAGTTTTGAGGCCATTACTTGTGGCATGTCATAAATCAAGGACTGTAGCATTGAAGCTGCCTCTGAGCCAAAGCCTTTTAATTAATGTAGTAGATGGTGGAGTGGATAAACATGTAATAGGGATAATAGTATCAAATTAAACAGCTGTTTCACATATTGATCATTGTTTATTTGCATTAGAGGGATTTAAAGCACATCTAAAGTCAAGTGGTGTTGCCGGACCAATCATGAGCCTATCGACCTGTTTGTCAATAAGAATACAGCTTGGGAAACCTAAGCCGTGATGCCGCTCTTGAAATGACTCTCCTCCTGCGAAGCCATGTCTCTCAGTAACACAAACGGTTGTCAGTAAAAAGCTATGTACGTGGCTGACACCGATCGCTCCTGCTTCACTTTCCCTTTTTGCTTTATCACGCCATCATTCCTTTGTTCATCCTCTTCTCTTTCTTCCCTCCTTGACGTCAACGAGAAATTGGATGGTTTTTGATTATTACATAGCTGTCAAACTCACTGCTACTAATTGAATTGAAACGCAGTCCGTCTGCTTCTACTCCTCTGTCCATTTTCCCCTTGCCTAACTTGTTTTCGTATTCTTGTTGTGCATATTTTCTTTCCCATAGCCCGGTTAGTCTTTCGTGAATGTTTCGCTGTTTGCCAGGCACTGTCTGTCTGCCTGCCTGCCTGTCTTTCTGTCTATCTATCTGACTCTCTTGTCATTTTCTTCCCTTACAAGCTTTCTTTTCATCCATTCTTCCCCATGTGCCCCCCTCCATCTTATTCTCTCTTCCTGTGATACTGTTGTCATGGTGACGCCCATCATTTTCTGGCATGAATGGGAGGGATACTTTATTGACGGCGAGGGGTAGAGAGAAAGAAAGACAAAGATCGAAGGAAAAAAAAAAATCAAGAATGATATGGAAATGATGGTCCCCGCTGCTTACGAGATCCAAACATTTCCACCCAGTAATTTGCTCACTTCTGATGAGTCGGAGAGCATGTTTAAACGAGAAGCGATCAGACTCCAGTGGTGGGATTTTGGGGTAGGGTCGCGCAGGCTCGCAGCTGCTGAAGAAACCCCCCCTCAAACACACAATTATTCATGTAGAAAAAGGGAGATTCCTCTTATTAGCTTGCATCTTCAGCTCAACTCCGGTCACTTTAATGAGTCGCTTTGTGTACACATGGCAGCGCGAGGAAAAAATTGTGTTGTTTTAACCTCGTAGCTAACTGCGTTGGTGGTGTTGTGGCCAAGTCGAACATCATTATTAAGTTGTGCTGGAGTTTGCAAACACAGCCCTAGCATCGCCCTCACAAGCAAAAGTCGACCTCGTTAGACACTTCTGATCTAGGTATCATGCTGAGAAACGTGGGACTGTCCACGAGGAAGCAGATTTAAGAGTATTTAAGGCTTTTTGCTGACATCATTGCATAGTACATGAATCGTTATTTAATCCATGGCACCAAAATATATGAGCAATTAATATTACATAAATACTGTGCGTAATTGATGCAATTTTTTGAAATAATGTACTTTCTTGGTCCTCAGTTCACCTACTCTCAGAGACCATCCAGGGAGTCACAGCCACAGCCACAGGAGTCCGGTACCAGCAGTCATGGCTCTGCATCCTGTAAGACTCACTCACTCACTCACTCACTCACACTCAGACTGTGCTAGAATCTCCCCCCCAGTATGTTTTGGGGTTTTTTTGGCCAGGGGATCATAACTACAGCACGCAACAACTACATCACCTATTCTGCATGTAACAGTTAAAAACAACTACCTTTTTTGTTTTTTGTAAAACCAGATGACCTTGATATGTATTTCAAGGTTTTTCATTGAGAATGTTGTAATACTACATTTGAAATGGAATGCCATTTCACAGAAAAGACACTTCCATCACCACATACATTTACACATTTACGTGACATAACAACATACAGATGAACACAATAGAACAGAACAGAGGGACATGGGACATTTACTTTGTCCTAATATTTATCATGTACTCTTATGAAGATTATTGATATTGTAATTGCCCATTTTACGACACAAGTCAATGAAATCTTTACATTTCACAAATCTATAACTATGACATACAATTTATTTGTGTTATAAGAATACAGAATTGCTACATTATAATAGGATGTACACTGACACATTCACATAGTGTGTGGGCATTAAAGAGCATCATGCCAGGGCCAACTGTTGCTACTGAGAAAGAGGTTAATCTATGGAAATGAAGGGCAGAGCCGTTGACATTTATGAAACCCTTATCCTCCTCTCCTCTCTCTTTCTCTCTCTCGCTTAATTTTTTTCTCCAGCTGTAACGTCAAGAGTCTGCAGCGCCGTCACGTGTGCATCTCGCGCCTGGAGCGGCCACAGAACTGGGGGGAAAACTGCTGCGAAGTCCGCTATGTCATCCTGGTCCTGACCCCACTCAAAATGGTACGAGCCGCTTTCACACTGCAGGGACAGACCATACAGCTATTCATCCCACTTTACTGGATTATTAGGACATTTGCAAATCTCATAACCGCTGTTCAAATGACTTAGCTTAAATATTCATCTTTTTCTCAATTCTCCCGCAGACCCTATCTACCAGCATCGTTTTAACTTTTCATATCAAACTCCAACTGATTTATGAATAAGTACCTTTTAACAGGCAGAGATCATTGGAAAGACCAATTGGCCATGACTCCCCCTAATATCTAATTTTTGTTATATTCTGAGTGGCTGTAGACTGTTTAAATTCAGCCAAAACTTTAAATTACTTATTTCTTACAAATGTATACCCAGCCAGGCACCAGTCATAAGCCCAATTAAATATTATTTTTGCCTTTATTAGCCCGGGAGATAACAAGAAACCATTGGAGAGCGACGACAAGGCTGACATGCAAATCAAAAGTGAGACTGTGGATGCAAGATTTGTCCTTTATTTCATACATATCGGTCCACAAGCGAGTTTGGAGCATTAATCAGGAGCAACCAGGTTTTTTTGAGGTAAACTTTGAAATCTGCTGTTTGTCGCACACTGTTTGAAAGCAGCTCAGCAGAATTCAGTAGAGACAATGCTCATGTTGGAATCAAATACAAAATGGAAATAAACGCGCTTAACTTTTTAATTTAGATGCACTAGCCCCACATTTACTGTAAGATATAGTTTGTAATACCTTTCCCTTTTTCAAATGTTCTAGAAATGTATTCTGTGCAATTTTAAGTTAAACCATCCAGTCTTTTTTTTAACCGCAGCAACCATAAACACACACACACACACATCACGTTAAAAGGATCGGTCTAAAGATCACATTTAGTTGCACTTCTTCTTCTTCTTCTTCTTCTTCTTCTTCTTCAGCAGTGAGTGGATGTGCTGAGTGGACATAACCTTTTAAAATATGTTTCTGTTTGTCATTCATGTTGTGAACAAACCACAGCTCCGCTATTGACACATTCATGTGTAGTTGGTCTTAGAGAAACTCCCACTGCTCCTATAGTAGTTTATTAATTCATAGAGTCAAGCAACAGCCTTCCATACCGTATGTTTTGAGAAAACATGATTTTGCCGGCCTCATATCTTTGCATTGCTGGGATTTGGAATTTGTGAACATGAAAACCTTTAACATTGAAAATATTTGCAAGACATAGTAATTAATTTAATGCTGAATTAGCAGCTATGTATGTAATCATCAAATTTTAACTAAATTAGAAATTAACCTCAGTTAATTGGGCATTGGATCCAATTAATTATGTTATGTTGGTGTGGATTCTCAACACCGCCAGCAATATTTCAGGGCTTATTTAGTGATAGCAGTGAAGTGTAAATGTTTTTTCCACAAATGACAAGAGACATTCGCTACAGCCATTGCTTTATATAGCATTTAGTGTGAATTTAACATTTGTATTAAGCATTTAGCAAATTCTTCTTCTCATTAACTGGTAGAAGGTATGGTTTCCTGTAGAGCTGGGTTTCGATTCAAATTTCAAGAATTTCTTGAAGGTAGATTGAAGTTCACTGAGAGAAATGTAGAAGAGAATTTTAATTAAAAAAAAAATAATAATAATAATAATTAAAAAATATAGCCGCAAGCGGCAATGATCGGCCCTCGCTACGCCGCCGCCACGCCGCAAGAGGAGGGGGCGCGTTAGCGCCCCAATTGTCCTTTTATTACATCTACTGCTGAATCTGTGACGCTGTCACATCTTCTCCCCTTTGTTTTACCATCAAAAAGCAATTTTATTTTGAATTCTTGGCAAAATGTGCGGCTTTGCCGCACAGACACCGTGACTCTTTGAATAAAAATGTGGATAACTTTTGATGGTCCACCCCTGAAGATGAGTCTCACCAAATTTCAGGTTAATAGGGCTGACGCCCTAAGAGGAGTTTGTGAAAGTCTAAAGTGTAAACATGTTCTGGCGATTTCCCCATTGGAATAACATGGAAGGTTTCGGTCATCGTTACGGCAACGCCATAACAATTATGACATGGGTCTCATTGACTTTTTTGATGGGGATTCTAAAATTGAGTTGTGTGTCAAATTTCATATAATTTCGCAAAACTACATTTAACCTCCATATAAAATCTGTAGGGGGCGCTGTGGCTCCAAATTAATTTATTTCACTTCAAGTAGGTTTAGGGCAAAGAGTTTAACAACTGATTCTAATTTGACGCAATTCGGACTTTATCTGCGCAAACGGCAGAAATGTAAAATTTGGGAGATTTCTGAAACTCTTGCTACAGTTTGCGGCTTCGCCGCACAGAGACCGTGACAGGTATCAATGTAATTTGGATAACTTTTGATGTCCCACTCCTCAGTAGCATTTTCACCAAATTTCAGCTTTTTAGGGCCAACGCCCTGGGAGGAGTTCGTAAAAGTACGACGTTTGGAAAAACTCCGAAGTCATGTTTAGCCATTTTTGAAGCAATATGGCCGACATTTGGTTGGGCGGACGGCGTTGCCGTAATAATATTTTTTACTTCTCTTGTCACCATCTACCTCTGCGCCAAATTTCATGATTCTACGATCAGATTTTTTTTGGGTCATTTCCCATCTCTCAATGCATTTTTGGTACATTTGGGGGCGCTGACGCGCCAATTTTTTAATTTTAGAAAAGGGAAATAGCCAGAATGTAGAGAGGCACGATTTTTAGAGGTGTGCAAATTTTTGTGACTTTTCGTCAATGTTCACTGGGTGAAAAATAGGGGGGTTGGTCCCGAGAAGAAGAAGAAGAAGAAGAAGAAGAAGAAGAAGAAGAAGAAGAAGAAGAAGAAGAAGAAGAAGAAGAAGAAGAAGAAGAAGAAGAAGAAGAAGAAGAAGAAGAAGAAGAAGAAGAAGAAGAAGAAGAAGAAGAATATTCCGATGCGAAAACAATGTTTTCCATTTTTCAAATATCATAAACTATACATTTTCGGAAAGCTAGCGCTTTCCTACCTCATGGTGTGGGTCCCTGGTCACTGACGGGTACTTTCGTTCATTTTGAGTGGGCTCCGCCCACTTTGTGTTTTTGGCCCTCTATACAGTAATAATGTTCAAGTTTTGCATTACATGCTTATATGCACGGAACATGCAAGAGATGGGGAACGTATTCGTGAGGTACTTAGCGCAAATGAGCACTTTACATTGAGATGACGACCACATCGCGGTCGTCATCTCAATGTAAAGTGCTCGTTTAGTGCGCACTTTTGCACGGGCTTCGCCCGTTTACAGCGGTAATGTTCCATTTTCCTACTACTAATTAGTATGCACGGGGCGTGCATGAGTGAAGGAGTGCGTTAGTGAGTGTTTGGAAGTGGGCGAGCGCTTTGCGCTCGATTTCGTGCGCACTATGTGCGCACTTTCGCAGCCGTGCGTCGCACGGCCTTACGAGATTAATAGGCCTCTCGCCAGCTTGTGGCGCTCGGGCCTAATAAAAAAAATAAAATCGATCTTTGGACGTACGAATCGATAATCGGTCATTAATATGCGAATCGATTAAACATCGGAAAATCGATTATTTCAACCCAGCTCTAGTTTCCTGTGCCTATTCAAGCCTATATTAATCTGGCTGACTCTGTGGCTAGTGTAAAAAAGCTTATGGGCTTTAGTTATTCTGTTTGCTGCAGCTGCCTCTGTTCGCCCGGAGCACTGCATAGTATCAGCACCACTTGGACCACAAGGCTTCCCTGGCACCGTGCTCCTCGCTGCTTGTACTCAGCCAGGCCATTATTACCACCACTCTGCCCCTCACCGGGTCTCCTCACAGACTTAGTTGGAATTGATACCGAATTAGCGACAACAAAAACCACCCTGCAGGCAAACCAATCCAGAAAATTCAATTTAAAATCACCAAAATGGCATTGTATCACGGCTTTTTTTCATGAGACAGAAGGGAATTATATGGAATAAATAGTTTCCCTCTCTAAGTGCTGTCATCTTATTTTAGGTCTAACAACTTTAATTTGTTGTCTTTACAGAAAAGCACGAAGACGGCAATGGAGCTGGGCAGGACGTTCGCCACTCTGTTCTCTGACATCTCATTCAGGCAAAAGCTTTTAGAGACCAAGACGCAAGAGGAGTTTAAGGAGGCACTGGTGTTTCAGAGGCAGCAGCTGACAGCCACCAACACTCTGCCCATTCCTCTCGGCATTGAGGAGACTGACCCCCGCAGCCAGAAGCCACTCAAGGTCTGTGCTTCATTACCAGTCTAGTCCTGGTTTAGACTTGGTTCAGTACCAGTCTAGTCCTGGTGTAGACTTGGTTCAGTACCAGTCTAGTCCTGGTGTAGACTTGGTTCAGTACCAGTCTAGTCCTGGTTTAGACTTGGTTCAGTACCAGTCTAGTCCTGGTTTAAACTTGGTTCAGTACCAGTCTAGTCCTGGTTTAGACCCAGTTCGATTCCTGATTCAAAGATTGAAGTGATATTTTTTTACTCATTTGGAATGATCGGTGTATCATGCAACTTTTGCACAAATATAACATGCAGCTAGATAATGATCACATTACAACGTCATGGGATTACACAGTGCACTTATTCCCAAATTATTAGTCAAGAGATCGATGTTATTAATGTTTTTTATCTCAAGAGATTGAAAAGTGACTCACGTTTTCAAAAATACTTCAAGTACATACATACATACATACATTAAAGTACGTACATGTTAGTGTGAAACAATTGTGAATGATAAATCTAATTGCTACTACACCAATGTTTTTGAATACAATTTTCACTTATACAATTCCATTGAAAAAGCATTCACCCACTTTTGCTGCTTATCTGCATGGCTCACGGAAGTGCTGGTGTCTTTCACAGCTTCTTTGGGTATGTGACTTATGTGCATTTTATTTTTTTATTAATTTGATTCAACATCCCATGAATTCTCTTCATCATTGCTTTTTCCCCCTAAATATTTGTGTAACCTTGGTTTTCAGTAGTACTTGTAGGACAGATCATTGGTTCAGCTGTTTTCAAAGACACGTGTTGAGACAGAACATTTTACCCACACTTTACTGAATTCCCTCAGGTGGAGAGGGAATCGTTTCGTTGTGTATGTAGAAAAACCTTTAAACACCAGATCCCACATTGACATCTCTTTCTCCTTGTGCCATTTCCTGCATCTGCTCAATTGTGTCCTTCTTGTCACAGCTCTGCGGACAGCTGGAACTGTGCTCATGCATTTACACATCTCCTGATTTTTTTCTTCACCTCCTCCTCTTGCTTCCACTCTTCCATCTTTCGCGTGGCCCTAATCAATCAGCATCAGCTCCTGCCAGCCCTCCTCAGTGGCTAAACGACCTTACATCTCTCACTGCGCTGTCACAACTCCCCTGCCTTTGGTTTCGGCCCAATGCCACGCACCAACATCTCCAGCTAATGTCGCAGCTGACAGGCCAGGGCTCCAAGACATTCCAACCTCCCCTGTATTTTCTTTTCTTTCCTTTTTTTTTGGTGCGGGATTGTGTTAGGCGTTTATCCCAGGGCTTGAAAGGCTCAATGCCACTCAACGAACCAAGGATTTATAGGAAGAGACAAATGGTGAGAGCAGGTGAAATGAAGAGGAAATGCAATGATAAAATGTGCCCAAAACAAGAAACCACACACTTCCTCTCTGCAAAACATCCGGCCACCCATAAGATTGTATGTCAAAATAGGCCAAATGTTTTTTTTTAATAGTTTTTCTTCCTTTTGTTTGCTTCAACTATTCAGCACACATGGCAAACAGGTGGACAGTAATTCCATAGGAAGACAATTGTTTAGCAAACCAGAGCCAAAAGCAAGCTAACAAAAACAGCTTCTAGGAAATACATTTGTTCAACAAGCTCAGGCAATAGTCATACTTTAGGGTCTTTATCTGTTTGCTCATTTTGTCTATATCTAAAAACAGATTCCAATTGGCAAATGTTCCATCTTGAATCATGAATGACCTTTTTTGCTTAGACTTTTTCATTTTTTCTGGTAACTTTTATCTTCTGCTAATCATATAGAACAATCAGTTCGAAGAAAGCTTTCTGTCGTTTGGGCTTTTCTTGGTGGGGTTTTTGATGTCCTTGGCGCTCGCTCTTCCTCCCACAGTTCAGAGGAGACGTGCAGGTTAATTGGTGCCTCCAAATTGTCTGAGGGTGCGAGAGCGAGTGTGAATGGTGACAGTCTGTTCGTCAGGCGAGTGATGAACTGCCAGCCTGTAGTGTACCTTCCTCCTAATGTCACCAGGGAGGATGGAGAGACTGCAGTAAAGATAATGGATAATGTGTGATGGTCCCAAGCAGAGCGCAGGATAAAGGAAAGCTCACAGTTAAGCACAGCCACGATGTATGATATTAAATTTAAAGGTCACTGCAGCAAAAAACAGTAATCAAGAAAATGTATCCTAAGTAAATTGCTGTACAGATGTGAGGCTAACAAATGAAACTGAAAATCCATGTTTATTTTTAATGTAGAAGAGTGTAGGGCTTATTTTTGTCATAAATTAACCTGACAATTATCCTTCACATACAAATTGCTCTGTCAAAAGTGCGATTTTCGGTGTTTCCGTTGACCACTTTCGCTATTTTTGTTAACAAACTCCAAGTAAAACAAATGTTGGTTTATTTTGTAAATTATATATGAAGGGTTTTGGTTCAGGTTGTTTTTGGTAGAAAAAGCCCTATTTTATTTAGTAATTATTGACTAATTACCTACTTTACAGAACTTCTACCGAATACACCATCATTGCATCTGTGCTAAAGTCATAATTTGGTAAATTCGGATTTGAAGCGAGGATTATTCTTGCCACATTATATCGGAAGTTCATCTATTGTTCCAGTCATTATTAAGCTAAAAAAAGACATCACTGTTACCTCCAGGCTTTAATATATTAAGTAAAAATATTCTTCTATGGCCAACATATGACTGATTATCATTTTCAATTTAGATGAGGCCAAACATGGCATGGGATGTGTGTGTTTTACCTCGAGAATAAACTATTTTACTAATTATGTAATAATGATATTTCAGAAAGTTCATTAGCATCAGTATTAATATTCAACACAGACAAGTCCATCGACATATGGTCCGGGAGTAAAGACATTTAATAAGAGTCCTCCTCATATTCATTTAGTTAATTGGAAGTGAATATTGTCATTAAAATACCTGTCTGACAAATTACATCTAACTTTTTTATTTTCCAGTGTAAAGATTTCTTAAAAGCTGGTCGAGGGATTTACGAAGACTTCTGCCGGAGACTGCCTTTCTACATGTCGGACTTCACAGATGGTAGGCTCGACCTTTGACCAGAATGAATCATCTTTTCCTTATTACGCCACACGTAGGGGGTAGACCATGGCTGCTCCTCACTGGTCACTCACCATTTGCCTCAAATACATCTGTGTGTCATGTGTCAAATCTAGTCAATCCAAGTGACCAAATGACTATTCAGGATGTTTTCCTTTTGGAATATGCTGCAGCTTGTCCACTGTCATTTTCATTTCCCCTCAAACTATCAAACATGGGTGCATCAGGCTTTTGCTCCCAGCCGGTTTTATTGACCTATCAAATGAGCCCCTATTCAACAAGGAGATTATTGCCCACACAAATGTCCATTGCAGAGCCAATGGACACGACTTCATGTTTTCATTTATCTTCTCCCAACATTTTAAAATCACACAATTCTAGGACGGCATGGTGAGGTTTCCGGCACAAAGATACTATATGTATTTAAATGTGCAGTTGTTGTCCATGTATGTGCGTTTCATCAATACTGTATTAGTATGGCACCAAATAGATGTAGCTCTCCAAAATCCTACGCAACACAATAATATTCCTGCAGCCAATATTAAACCAATAAGTATTAACACATTCTTTGACATCCTTTGGTGTAAACAAAAGGCACATGCTTCTAAGCTAAGCTCACAAACTACCTTCTTGGAAAATACTAAACTACTAGGTGGAGTTTGTAAAATATGTAGCGTTGGGGCACAACTATTTTAAAAGTTTATACTTACCTCCAAATAACTCCACTGAGTCCAGGTTTAGATTTATGACTTCCTTTTTCTGGCCTTACAACAGCCATTAGTGGACAAATTTAGCACTGCAGCATTTAAAACCGGTGGTAATATAACGGGTTCAAACTAAAAAGAGTACAGTTTACACATAGAAATTGTGATTTTCTTGTATTTAAAATATTCCATGAAAGTTTTGACTGAAAAAACGGCTACAAACCATCTCACCCAGTCTTAGATTTTCTTCTTTTCTCTAGATTTCCTTCAAAATAACTACCGCCATTATTATTTACACATTTTTCACAGCTATGAAGTCAATCACATTTGGCTCATCCCACATTTTCCTGTCATGACTCCACCTGCCCATTTTTGTCACAGTTGTGAACAATTGGATAATAATGATCATAAATGGAAAGTAATGCTTCAAAAATCAGTGCTATCATCTTGGGTTGTTTTTATGCCAAAATGACCCATCTTTCATTTGGCAAAAGGCAATAACTGCTCCTTTTGATGGATGACCTGGAGCCAAATGAGCAGTTTTAATAGTGCGAGCTGCAGTGGTTTACCTGCATGTTCTGTTGAATAATGAACTGCTGTTTGTGTCATTGGGAAATGAGGTCCTCCTCCGCTCCATTACGGGCTGGATGTGACTCATGGGTTTGTGTGTGTTTTTTTGCCCTCAGGTATCGTTGGCAGTAATAAAACGCTGCTCAAGTACATGACGACGGCCATCTTTCTCTACATCGCCATCCTCCTCCCCGCCATCGCGTTTGGCTCGCTCAATGACGAGAGCACGCGTGGAGAGATAGGTAAAGTCAAGTTTGAGCCACGCGTATTCTTAATAATTCTTTCTCAATATCCATGTATCGGTACCCGCCCCTAAAACTTTTAAAGTTAGAGACGGTGCTTGACTTCCTGAGAGCTCACCATAATTATCCTGCAAGCAGAAGTTATACTTGCACAAAATGAATTACAAATTGATTCTCTAAATTATTTATTACAATGTAGCCCGCTTTTGAGAGCAGCAAGCATTTGACTCGTACAGATGGGCTGTTACATTTTTACATTTGGCTGTGTTGTATCAATTATTTTAATTTCTAAAAATCCTGCAAAACCTTTTTTGGAGGTATAATATTTTTTTCCTTCATCGCTGATCAGTTGTGTGCGTTTATAAAGCCACAGCTACTAATTTAAATACAGTAACAATATACATGCAAAACCCACAAGAAATTGTAGCAGTTGGAGAGAACTACGGAAAAACAATTCAGTTCTATTATGTTTTTCACCTTGAAAGGGCAATTTTTCTCAATTTCTCCATATATTTAAAACAGGCTGTAACCCAAGAAGAATTCATATTTTGTTCATGCATATTAAATATCACATTAGCATTACTCACTTCTCGTTTTATGTCTTGACTGACATCTCCAGTGTTTAACTTCATAAAACTGTAAGCTAATAGTCATCAGGGGACGAGAGCTCATAAACGTTTTTACAGGACAAATCTAGTCCCATTTATCCACTGTTGTGTAAGAGCTATAATTGGGGTCAGAGAGAAATTACTCAATACCTATTAAGAGAGGCAAAAATGATAAGAAACAAGTTTGACAAAATAAAATGTTAACCTTGAAATCTCTTGCCATTCTTTTTGGGAAGAGATTTAAAGCTCCCCTTCAGCAGCTGCCAAGTGGCCAAATCTATAACAGCATTATGTCTTTGTTTATTGCTCTTTTTCTTTTTTTCCTACATCCTGTTTTTTGGGAAATTGCTCACAAATGTTTGGTTTAAGTCGCATTTTCAGAGCAATTTTACTAAATGATCATCAATCACGTCTGCTGAGAGTTTCCCGCGTGTTTTCGCTGTCTCTCTTTCGTCTAGATGTCCGTAAGACCATCATTGGGCAGAGCATCGGAGGGGTCATTTACTCACTGTTCGCAGGTTCTCCTCTGGTAATCCCCCTGACCACTGCTCCTCTAGCCATCTTCATCAGCGGTATGTACTCTCCCAGTTAACTGCACATTTAAAAACAGGAGATTATGTTAAATATCAGAGCATCCTCTTTGAATAAAAGAGAAAACCACATCATCAGGGTAATTCTATCCACAAATTCCTTTTCCCAGAACAATGTCATTATGTAAGAGCTGGTTACCAAAAGCCTGGGGTCACAAACTAACTCATGGACATGTATACTTTATATTCAGCACACAGAGACAACAGAGCATAAGTGTGGTCTGCGTGTTTGCCGCCAGCAGTAGTTGGGATCTAAAGCATGTTGACGGAGGGAGCTGCAGATCAAGCCCGTGGTGAGGCTGCAATGCCAAGGCGCTCTCATAATAATACCAGAGCCGTTTGCCTGTTTGTGGTGGGGCCATGTTTGAAGTATATAGGTTAGAGTTTTACGAAGCACATTCCCAGGGGGTAATTATGAATGCATTTCCAGCAGCCAACCTCAGCAGAACAATGGTCTATTTGTAAAGTTGTAACTCATCAGTGCAAAAATCTGCACGGCATTACAACCAAATCACTCTATTTCTAGTGTTAGTCATTTCAGATCTGAATGAAATTCTTTTCACTGTTTGGTGTGTTTGGATGAATGTTTTACAACTGCTGTAAAACCCATGTCATAAGAGTCTTTGTTCTTTGCCCTTGTAGAATATTTCCATCTCCACAACATAATTAATCTCCTGAACATCAGTACCAGTTATTCACCACTGTAGTGCTATGACTGATTCTCAGCAGAATCTAAAATTTGCATCTCCAAAACACATAAAGCAGCATACAAGTATGTACAATAGATGCCTTTTCTTAAAGACAAACGCCAGTGTTTTGTTTGTTTTTGTTCTGTTCTGTTTTAAACTTTAAAAACATTCATCCATAATAACCCCATTGTAATTCTGTGAACACACTGTATGGATCTGTACCTTGTCTTACTCCATAATAAAATCTCTAACACTGATCTTTGATTGTCTAAAGGGAAAATAGTCCTCTGTTGTATTAAACTTGTATTTCAACAAAGGATCAATACTTAACATAGCATATTTTACATCGATTAAATCAACATGGATCAGTTTGCAGTTTGGTTCTTGTGGACACATTATCTGACACACTAGGATGAATTTTAATGAAGCATGTAGTGTACCGTCTATAGTGCAGGCATTTTAGCAAGTACAAATCATGAATGGGAGCCTCATTTTTTCCTCTACAGTAATTCGAGGTATATGTGATGACTACAACCTGGACTTCCCAGCATTTTACGCCTGCATTGGTCTCTGGAACTGCCTATTCCTTATACTGGGAGGCATCTTCAACCTCAGCCTTCTAATGAAGCTCTTTAAAAGGTCTTACATTTACAGTATTTGTAAACATATCATTTATCATTTAACATACTATGGTATATAGCCTTTTTCATGAATTATTTAATTCAATTAAATTTATTTTATAACACCCAAAATCACAACAACAGTTGCCACAAAAAAAAGTGAAAAACAGTGAAAAACAGATTAAGCAATGTTCATATGAATATCCAGATTATACCCACATTATTTTATTATAGATTTATATGCTTTTACCTCATATTTGGATTTGGGAACTTTTCATTGACCACCTCTTACTAAAATGCCCCTCTTTGTATTTTATTCAGGGAATCAATGTTTTGTTTGTTTGTTTTGCAGGTCGACGGAGGAGGTCATAGCACTGTTCATTTCAATTGCATTTGTAGTTGATGCAGTCAAAGGCACAGTTAAAAGTAAGTATTTTTCTATTGGCTACATGTTATACGCAGGCCAGTCTGACTATGTGTGTTATGAAGATGGTCCATTTGAGCTTGTCTTTTTAATCTGTAACATTTTTGTCAGCAAAATAAATAATTAAATTCAATTGTAAAGCGTTTATGATATATATTGTGTTGGCCCTAT
Source organism: Eucyclogobius newberryi (assembly GCF_026437365.1). Classification (NCBI taxonomy): domain Eukaryota; kingdom Metazoa; phylum Chordata; class Actinopteri; order Gobiiformes; family Gobiidae; genus Eucyclogobius; species Eucyclogobius newberryi. Next base: position 10,853,823 of record NW_027315846.1, read on the forward strand.
TCTTAGTATATATATTAGAATGCTTAAGTAAGAATACTTGAAATATTCTTCTAGACCTGACATTTGTTATAAAAGGCAACATTTTGAAGCCCATGCTGGCACATTACTGGCTCAGTGTCTGCGCTGATCAGGAGCTGGTAGTCGGCTATGACTAATCACTAATGGGTCATCACACCTGCTGTCACAGACACCAGCATCTCGGCTTGTGCAGAGTTCTATTCTGTGACCAATTACAACACAGTTCCAAACCCTCAGCAGTTATTCCACTGACTAATGAGTCCAGCCTTCTTAGTCGTGCATAGGGATGTCAAGATTATTCGGTCACAATATAATAGTGAGAACCAAAAAAATAATAATCGTTATAGTTTAGCAAAATTAAATATTTTTGTTCAATATACAGCTCAAAACTAATGTAATGTAATAATGTAGATAAATAATTTTATCATTTAACATAGTTTTCTTTGAGAAAGTTCAGTTTTGTAAAGCTGCTCACAATCTTGAGGAAGAATAACATGTTGGACCACAGGAATGAAAGAAAATTAAAAATATCACAGTTGTTTGGTCACAATCTCAATAATCGTGAATAATCATTTTAAGCGTGATGTTTTTTCTCACAATAATCGCAACACTGAAATCTGATATATATATATATATATATATATATATATATTAGTTTAGTATTACACTCTTTTACAAAAAAACATCACAACATTGTAGATAAGAAAGTGCAGTGAAAAATGCACTCATTTTAAGAATATGATGCTTAAAATGGAATTGCCCTTCTTTAAAAATCCCAATTGCATTACATATTAGAGCACTCCACTGAATTGGTCAATTAAAAGTATTTCAAGGAGAAATATAATTAAATAGTATGTCTTATTGTGAGAGGTTCAAATACAGTTCTGATTTTAATCCCAGCGAGGTGCATTATTCACATTATGCTACAGCATGTCTTGGGACAGTGTAAATACATTGCACAGTATAATTTGGGACATATTGATGTGAGAATGTATTTTTTTCCCCCTCCCGATCGTGTTGCTGTTTTCGTTCAATTTTGAGAAACTATAAAATTCGCTTCCACAGATTCCATTACCATAACATTAACCTCGAGCGTTCTGCTGACACTTTCATTCCCAAATATTTTGCGGCGCCCAGAATGAATATATTTGAGCTGTGGTTTAGTCTGGTACAAGCGCTGGTCTCGTCTTGTGTCTGTGTGATGAAAAGTCACGAGCAGAGAGCTGAGTGAGACTGATGTCATGAACTCATCAAAGCCCTCCAATGACACTCTCAAACTCTTAATAGTGGTGTCCTTCTTAGTCACAGACGTGTAAAAGTGGAGAGAGAGGCAGAGGCTTTATTATAGCCACAGAAGGACCTGTTCATCACTGTCTGCTCAAATAAAAAACATCCATCACATTTACAGCTGCATCATACTGGAACATAATTAATCAATCTCTATATGATGGTAATCTTTGCATTTATTACAATTAAGATCTAGTATCTTAATCATGTTAGACCAGTGGATTTCCATTGAGGCTACAAAGATTTTTTAAGGTTTTCGGTGTAAATTGTGTTTGATTAGTTCACTTTGTTAGGCTGAAAACAAACTTTTGTTTTATTCCCTCTAAGAATGAAATGATGTAAATGTGTTCTGTTGGTTTCATAAGATTTGTGCCACATGTCAGAGCAAAATATGTCTCTAAAAAGCCGACCATTTATTTTCGAGCATGCTTGATTTGTGAGTAAGTGAAAGTCAAACATGAAAATAGCAACTCAAGTGTATGAATTTTAATATATACTTTTTTTAATGAAAAGCAACACTTCAGCCCACTAGGGTTTAATTTTGGAAATAACTTATTTCAATTCTACCTTATTGAACACTTCTTGTGATGTTTGCAAAGTGCAGAGCTGCGCAGAGCTGACAGAATCCATTTTAATTTAGTAGTAAATCCCGAGTCCCTGAATATTTAATTCTCTTAAAAACATTTTCTCTGTAAATCACAATACCTTAGTACCACTATTACACATGCTGCATCTTAATTATAGATTTACTGTGTCTGTATGTTAGCCCATGCTATTGGGCTGCCGAGCATAGACCATTGACCATACCAAGAATATGGTCATTATCCTTTAGATTTAGAACACGTGTGCTGTCTGCTGGTCTGATTCTGGTCGAGTGGTTAAGTTACAACACATATGCCAGTGTCGTGAGTTCGAATCCCAATCCCGATGATTAACTGCATGTCTTCCCCTTTCTCTCATTCCCCATTTCACCCTTTCCTCTCCTGTCTGATAAAGCCTACGGGCAACAAAACCTTTAAAATCACCCTATAGTGACACGACTGAGGCTCGTTTTGGAGATACCTTAACTGACACAAGCAATTTAAATTCTGTGGCTGTGATTCAGAGTCCTGAAATGTAGTTAATGTTGTTGTATCTCTTTTAAAAGAAAGTATAGAATGCTTGAAACTCCAGCTCGGAACATAGCCACAATGTTTCTTAACCTTGTTCCATTGTATACCTCCGGCACTGTTCTCTCTCACAAGCTTTTTCTAATCCTTTGCCTGCCTTAAAGGTGCACTTTGTAACTTTTCTGATGGAGAGTACACTACCTGCTTCTGTCCATCCCAATGTTATAATGACAAAACAGAGCTCCTCCTCATTGGCACCAAATCCACTCTCAATAAAACTGGTCCCTTTTCACTCAGCATCGACACCTCGACCATCACCCCCTCTACCCTGGTACGCAATCTCGGTGTCATCATGGACCCCACCCTCTCCTTCACTCCCCATGTCAGCCACATCATCAAGACCTCATACTTCCACCTCCGCCGCATCGCCAAAATCCGACACTGCCTCACCCTCCCCGCGGCTGAATCCCTCATCCATGCCTTCATCTCCTCCCGCCTCGACTACTGCAACTCCCTCCTCACTGGCATCTCCTCCCATTCCCTCCACAGACTCCAAATGGTCCAAAACTCCGCTGCCCGCCTCCTCACCCACACCCGGTCCCGTGATCACATCACTCCCGTTCTCCGCTCTCTCCACTGGCTCCCCATCAAGCAGCGCATAAACTTTAAAATACTCCTCCTCACCTTCAAAGCTCTTCACCACCTTGCCCCCCCTACCTGTCTGACCTCCTCATCCCCCACCGCCCCTCCCGAGCTCTCCGATCCTCCTCCTCTCTCACCCTGACTGCACCAACATCCCGACTCAAAACTTTTGGCGACAGAGCATTCTCCCGAACAGCACCCCGACTCTGGAACTCCCTCCCCCAACCTGTCCGCCACTCTCCCTCACTCACAACATTCAAATCCCGCCTAAAAACATACCTCTTCACCCAAGCCTATGACCTCCCCTACCCCTAGCCTCCTCTACCCCATCGCCTACACTTCTACCCCCTGTTACATCCCCATCTTTTTCTCTCTACTTCCTCTGTCTTGTTCATTTTATCTGTATATTAATGTGTTCTGTACGTGTTGTCCCCCCCTGTCTGTAAATACCCCCCCTTTTTTTTATTATGTTCAGCGTCTTTGGGTCACTGAAAAGCGCTATATAAATAAAAGTTATTATTATTATTATTATTATTATTATTATAATGGGTCGTTTTATTGCTCAAAAATATCTTGCTTTCTGCCTATGAGCGGGGTCGCCTTTCCCAATTCTAACCTAGTGGCGTCTTCTCCTGCTTGTCTCCATGGAGATAGATTAGTTTAACAATGCCATTCTGTAGAATCATGCAGGCAAATAAAAACATCTTCATGAAGACAAGCAGGTGGTGGACCCTCAGCCAGAAAAATGACAAAAATGACAATTTGTTTTGTTGTAGGTAAATACCGTCTGATTTAGTAAGAAGCTATACCTTGTGTCACGATGATTCGGAGGAAATAGACATTTTACAATTTTGACAGATTTATGACTTTATGATTTTCAGTTTTTCAGAGGTACTACCACCCCCCAACACTATCCAACAGAAGTGTGGACCTGCATCGGAGTGTGGACACATTGGTGGCGAACAGGAGCGGCGTTGCTCTGAACGCTCTGAACACGCTCCCTGAATCCATCATTCACTGCAGCCGTGAGCGGCCACTGCTGTGTATGCTTCTGATGATGGGCACTTTATGGATGGGCTACACCCTGTACCAGTTCAAACGCAGGTATATACAGCACTGTTGCCATCTCACACCGTTCACACCAGGTACTGCCGCGAAAATATATGTGAGCTGTTCTCAAACACCCCTTATGCACCCCCTTATCTATTTAATTTTGTCCACCATCTTATAAAAGGAAACTCTCAAGCTGGTTGATATGCTGTACATAAAAATAAACCTGTAACTCTCTTCTTTCCAGTCAAATCAACCATTCTGGGAAGCATCAGGGTCAGTTTGTACTCCAAACCCACAAATAAAAAATGACCCTAAAATAAAATGAAAAATTAATAGGACTTGTATATCTATTCCGCCTGGACATTTTTGTTTTATTACAACTCCCTTAAACTCATTTTTTAGTGAATTTACCTTCAGCTTTTTAAAGAGAATTGTCAAAACCTAACAAATGCTCATTTTACTGTCAATCCCTCCAGAAACCAGCAAAAAACAGAAAAATTGGCCTAAACCAAATAATTTTTTTTTTTTTAAATCTAGGTTTAAAAGGGACAAAACAGGAGTCCACTACTAACCTATAGTAATCATGGACTAGATGCCAGGTGCAAAATCAAGACTAATCCAGACCAACCCCAAACCAGGACTAAATTCTGGATTTAAAGTGGAGCCTGAATTATAAAAGGCACTCAGTACTTCTACAGTCTGAGAAGCCCTGACTGAGATAAATCACGGGAGGAATTGTCCCTTGATGGGCGAGTGCTACAGAGTGGAGCCTTGACTCGAAAGACTGCCAGACTCCTCTCAGGAACTTTCCAGACAGGCTTTTTACAAATCTCTTTTCTGTCAAAGCTTCTGTGCTCGTCTCTGATTTAATAAGCATTAAATATTCTACTTCTGATTGCTCCCAGTAATCAAATCAAGCTCAAAGCTGGGCCGAATTGTGTAAGCAAAAGGCGGACCGAGGTACTTAAGCAGTGTGAGGATTGCAGCCATTGTCCTGGTCTTGTCCACAGTAATTGTATTCTTGTATTATTTGTCTCTCTTTGTCTTTCTCTGCCAGTCCTTTCCTGCATGCCAAAGTGAGGGAGGTGCTCTCGGACTGCGCCCTGCCCATCTCCGTGCTCATGTTCTCCTTCATCGGCTCCTACATCTTCAGCGACATTGAGCGTTAGTATCATTTATTGCCTCACTGGACGTTTAGTGCCCAAGTGAATTTAGTACTGCGATATACCTCCACTGTGCTGCCAGTGCATCAGGGCAGCAAGCGGCAGACGCTAAGTGGACATTTTAGCCAGAAGGTAAAAAAAATACAGCACGGACCTGCAAAAGACATCTTATATTTGCAGAAACAGTCATTTTATCAAAGTTAACCGTGAGCATGAGGTTGTAACGTTTCAAGTGACCTTTTCTTGACTTAGAGTTGCAAAGTGGGAGAACCTGCTATTTTCAAAAGTCATTTTCTACACCTTAAATGTAGCTTCGGCCTGGAACTCAGAGCCTCCCACTGGATGAATCTAAAAAGTGTCAAAAAGGGCGGATGTGCGAGACATCCCCAGACCAGGGACAGAGTGCTAGAGTCACTAGGCTTCTGTCCACTTGTACTCACACCTAATAGTACAAATGTCTAAGCCACAGTTCACACTTTAGATACTGTATCTGCTGGAAAGTACCTCATATTGGCTTTCTGTTCAGTTGAGGCTGTTTTGTGCTGTAGGTAATTTTTGTGTCAGTCATCTATGCTTTATCATAGTTTGTGAAGTTAATTTGACCGTAGTTACATTAAGGACTCATAGACACAAGGGCACAGTTACACCTGAAAGACCTATTGACTTGGTTATCTGTTTTATGTATATGACATTGGACAGTGAAGTCAGTGTCACAGGCAATAAAACCTGTTTGTTTGAAAAGCACTGGAGGCCACTTTGATACAGACCATTAACATATTACACTGTTCCATACGGTCGAATGTATGCCTTAACTGATATTTCAAGGTTGTCAACAGTAACAGTAACACTGACATGGACAAAGCTGGTTTAAACCAAGCATGAATTTATTTGCTGTTTAACCTATTGCAAGCCAAGTTTTACTGGCAGAGTAAAACTTGCTCTGGCAGAAAGTTGAGTATCTTGCTCAAGGGTAAATGGTCACATTTATATAGCACTTTTCTACCATCAAGGTACTCAAAGTGCTTTACATCAAGGAACCAGTCACCCATTCACACACACAGTGTCTTGCCCGTATAATACTTGCCAGTATTCACATGAGGCAGCTGCGATCGCACCGCCAACCTGCGGGCCAGTGGATCTGACCGCTCTGACCGAGCGGGGAGGCGAACCGCCGACCTTTGGATCAGAAGACGAGCGCTCTACCACTGAGCTTGCCGCCGACAAGGGCATGAGTATACTGTAGTTGAACCAACGGCTGTTCTGTAATAAATCAAAACAACCACCACCAAAAATATGTAAATAGTAACTTTACTGTTGCTTGTGTTTTTAAAAACCGAGGTCCACAAACAAAAGGAAAATTCACACATTTTTAACCTATTAACAATACTGATGTGGTTCATTATTGTAACCATTCAAACGCTACAGAATATTCAAGAGCCAAGATCACATGCTGTATTATAGATATCTTGCATGATCCAACTACAGAGAGTCACAGGTGCATGATATTCACTTTGTGCCGGTCCCAAGCCAAAATGAATGGAATAAGTTGGGTCCGGATCCCTGGAAAAGGTATTTTATGTAAAAGGTTTTGGCGATATATATAGAAAAAATAAAAACATCTCAATATTTTACATATTCCATTATTCACTTTTCCTCAAATACAAGAAGCACCTACTTTTTTTGAGTAAGAAAGACATCATTTAGTGAAGTTCTTGTGGTTTCTTTTCAGTCAGGGTGCTGTTTGAAGATTCATTCTGGGAGCTTCTTGCCCTTTCTTCAAAAAACCCTCTGAAATCAAGCAGCTGTCAAACCTCTAACAACGTCTGTTGCTGAAAAACAGGCGCAGAGAAAGCCCAGAGGCCACGCACCCACCTCTCACCCCTATGCAACATGTACGGGCATATACGGCCCTTCACAGTCTTTAATGAGTGATGAAGCGATAAGCAATGAGGCCGAGCGCTGCTAAAAAACTTGTCCTGGACTTGTGAGAGAAGATAATTTGTCAACCCATTCTTTGTTTTGCATCTTAAAATAACTTGTGTCACGCTCCTGCAGAAATGTAGGCGTCCATGTGACATTGAGTGTTTTGTTTGATGTCATGCAAAAACCTTTACTCGTCAGTAGCCATTTTGAAGTCAAGGAAATGGATATTTAGAGATTGCCTGCCCAAGGGTTCAAGTCTATTTCCTGTTTGCACCTTTATAGTCTTCACATCACTATTGTCCAGACTAACGTTGATTGATTTGCATTTCGTAACACACTCGCCAGTCAGATGGTGTTACTATGCATTTGAATACTTTGAATCCACTTTCTTTTGAAAATGTCTCTCAAATTTAGAACCAAAAGCGATCGGGGGAAATTTTTCCAATAATGCTTTGAGTGATAAATGCAAATTAACCTTTGTGAATAAACATGGTTGTATATGTGTGGGCAACTGTCCACAAAACCACATCCGACCCCCTCTTTTAGAATAATCAAGATAATTAATCAAATGTTATTATTCTCTGTAGTCAACATTTTAAGATCTAAATCGTATCTTCTGAAAATACTAAAATAGCAATTTAATGTCAATATCTTATGCTTTCAAACACTGGGGACAGACTTAGACGGTGACTGTATTGTTTCTACTGTTTCTTTATCAATTTCTGGCCCAAAGCAGGCGGGAGATGTGCAGCATTTATTTCCTTATTGTTTAGCGTAAATTCAAGACTCTATTCATAGATGCCAAGGCAGCAGCTGTTCTCCAGGGATGGACCGGGAAGCACACAGAGTCGGTGCCAAACCCTCAAGTGAATCTAAATTTGACGGCTGAGCCAATTTTATTCTTCTTCTACCGCCAGAGAGAATAAGTCAATAGTGCTATTATTGTATTGTAATCATTGCTCCCTAAATGTAACCAAATGCAACCAATTTGCAGCGTCTGAGGAGATGCAGACTGAAATTTGAACTAAAAATATACTTATTGGAGAGGAACGTCGTTTTGAAAACAACAAGATTGAGCTTGATTAGTTTTAGATTACTTGCTCATAAGGCTCAGAGCAGAAAGAAAAGTATAGGTTGCGTGTTTAAAAAAAAAAAAAAATTGTGTTGCCTATAGGCTTTATTAGACAGGAAAGGACAGTGTGAAAGGGAGGACATGCAGGAAGTCGGGGTCGGGATTCGAACTCATGACACTGCGGCCGGCTACCCAAATTAGAAATATAATTTTACAGTAATTACTTAATTATAATAAAGTAATTATAAGCACATGTAAAGGAGTTTAATTGTGGCAATAAGTTGTCTTAACTGCATGTGTTGGTCACAAACTATAAGTTTGTACAAGAAATAGAAATGAAACTTAAACTTAAATAAAATGTATGTTTCCTCTTCTGGACAGTTCCTGTGTTTAAAGTTTACAACCGGCCGATCTTCAACGTGGCTCCTTTCGAGCGTCTGTCAGCTCTCAACGTGATCAGTGCCATGGGGCTCGGTTTCCTGTTGGCACTGCTCATCTTCATCGACCAGAACATCGTTGTGTCACTGACAAATGCACCTGAAAACAGGTAACTATTTCATATATTTATATACTACTATAGTACTACTACTATAGTACTACTACTACTACTACTACTACTACTACTACTACTACTACTACTACTACTACTACTACTACTACACTTATAATATATAGTATAAATATTAATGCACCACTAATACTAAACTAATAATTTACTTTTATTTTTGAGAAGGTTTTCCCATCTAACAGTTCCTAGTTCCTACAGATACTCTGTACTATTGCCACCTGTGATAATGACTGCTCCAGAGATGCACAGAATTACCTTTGTGGAAACAGAACCAGGAATTTAAACAACGACATAAGCATTTTTGGAGTGTTTCCGTTTTAATTAGTGATATTGCCTGTCTGTGACGCTTCAAAAGGGTTTCAAGTATCCTCTGGCCACTGCACATACTGAGCTACATCTTCAGTATATGCTTGTTTGTTTAAGGAAAGCAGATTAACTCAACCGTAGACTTGACATGCGAGTGAAATTGTCACAGTCAGGGAGCTCTGAAGAAGGCTCAGAGCTAAAACAATCCGCTGAACTTGTAGCCTCTTGTTCTAAATTTGCATTTTGTAAACTCCTTAAAAGATTATTTTTCACCCACAGACAGCCCAACTAAACTCCACAAAAATAGACGCTTATTATCTAGATTTGTGGCTCTAAAAATAATTGGATGCCTGTTTCAAGTAAGAAGTAGAATCATCATTTTGGGACCACGTTATTGATCCGTTCAGCTAAACCTTGTTGGCCGCTGCAGTGAGGTTGTGTCAATAGTACAGTTTGCTTGTTTTTAACCTTCACAGTTTGTCAATTGTAAGTCACAAAAAAAAAATGGCTGCAGCTGCAAACACTTACGGCTATTTATGTCAGTGCTCATGCTGCAGCGTAAAGATATCAAAATACATCCATGGAAATACTGACTAAATAAGTGAAGCTGTGATTCGGACATAAGTATTTTGATTATAGCTTAAACAATAAGAACAGATTTGCTGTTTGAAGCATTTAATGTACCAACATTACCGTATTCCTATACACAATATTTTTTAAGTCTTATGAATCATTCTTTTTGCAATCCATCCACATTTCTTTTAATAACAGATATCATGAATTAGTCACCTTAATGTGGGTGTATCTTGCCCAAGGACACATTAGCAATGCACACTGTACAGTTGGAAGTGGGTATTGATCAGCCAACCTTCTGATTAGTGGGCGAAGTGATGTAATTATTGTTGCCCTTCAGTAACTGCTACCGTATAGCGTTTTTAACAAATACATCCAAAAGGGCTTTTAAATGTTGATAGTGCAGAACTATCTAAGGGGAATTGTTCTTAGTTTGGACATATCATTCATTTAAATGAGCTAACGTTCATTTATTTCTGCCTGCATGAAACATATTAATTCAAGAGTTAAATTTGCTCGTTCTGCCACTAGTGTTTTTGTGGTTTTGGTTCAACACATCAAATCCATGGCCACATTACAGTTATAAATAATGACGCATTTTCTGCAAAGACACTGATGCATTGTAGGTAATTGTTTTGGAGTAGGTCTTTTGTTGAATCATAAAAAACATCATCATCATCAGCAGCTTTTTTATCATTTATAATTTTTCAACCCCTTAAGAGTTAAAGTTGTGGCATTGAAAAGAAGCTTATTTAAAATATTGTCATGAATTGCATGAATTGAAATGAAAACATAGATCTATGCTCACTACATGGCCACACTATGTGCTTGAATGTCACTGTCAAGGGCAAGTGACTCAGTGATGTTAAAAGCTTTGAGTTGACATACGAAGTCTGAATAACAGAAGCAAGAACGTCTCCAAAGCAGCCTAAAGGACTCTGCAGTATCTCAATCATATTTGTGTAATGTATGTCTCTGAAAACTGATTTATTTTTCCTCATGTTAAATGGTGAGACAGTGAGCAGTGAAAGCCCTCAGCTCTTGTGATGAAGGGCGCTGCTGACCTTAGGAGCATCCTGCCCTTTCCATTTGTGTTTGACCATGAATAGTACGTGCTCCGTGTGAAATATAAGAGTATGTAAAACAAAACTGTCTTTCTGCCCTTCGTGTCAAGGCCATACCTCTGGTCAAAAACACCAGAGCATTTCAGTGGCGCAAAATGCAGGCACTCTCGGTATAGAGCTGCACTGTAACTGAGAATCATATTATTGAGGGTTTGATGTAGGTGATAACTCACATTTATCTTTTCATAAAATGTTCAAGTCTTTTGCACCTCATTAAATCTTCGCGCTCACATAAAGAAGAGTCATTACTGATATTATAGACATTGGCTTCTTGTCTCAAACTTCTTGTCTCTTTATCTTTTTAGTTTAGATCAAAACATTGGTTGTGTTCAAGCTAGGGCAGTAAAATTTATTGCGTTATGTACGCTTTAACACAATACTTTTAACAGTAATCACTTTGTGACTAAAGTTAATTGCTTGTTAATTTTAGTCATAATTTCTCCAACTTCAGTTGAATTTGGGGAGACTGATGAGCAGTTCTTTTTTGTGAAAGTGACTTTGTGGCTCTGTCAGCATGAGCGTGAGGCGTATGTTTTTTACCTCACACATGAGGAGGAAAGCCAGACCAGGCTTCCCCGCCTTTTCTTCTCAAGTCTCCATGTTAAAATCTCAAATCACATTTGCAACATGTGCTGTCTGTCCACTCATGTTGTTAAATATCCAATACAGTACCTTTCTTAAACTACAACACTTCTCGAAGTTCTGCTGTCTGAGATGTCAAGGCTATGCAAGTTTTAGTAACAAAACTTTTTTTTGGCTCTTACACAATAAAAGTCTCTGTATTCCCACTGCTTATTGTGAAAGAGCCAGACAGAAAGCATGACAGTTTATGAGAGGAGCTGAACAGAGCCACATTAGTGTTATGAATGCTGATAACCCTTGTTTAAGCACATAAAACAGTAGGCAAGGCAAGGCACGGCAAGTTTATTTGTAGAGCACATTTCATACACAAGGCAATTCAAAGTGCTTCACACAGCAGGAAAAATGCATTAAAATCCCAAAGAAATTACAGAAACAGAAATACGATAAAATTAACTAAAAAAAAACAACAAAAAAAAAAAACACCTAGCCACAAAGGGTAACGTGTTTTCGGAGTCCAACTCCTTTTTAAATCAGTCCAACTGATGGTACGTACTATTATACATCCAACGTGTTTCGGAGTCCAAGTCCCTTTTAAATCAGTCCAACTGATTGTCTAAACTAATGAAATCACATAAAAGAGAAGAGTGCAAATAAAAATCCTTTCCACTTTATCCAGTAAAGTGTGAACCACATTTTAGCTGTTGATTACACATGCTGTGGCGTTTAATCCGTATCCAAAGTAATACACAGGTTGTTTTTTCTCAAGTGTAATAAACTGTAATCCTGTGAATGCTGTTGTGGTTACAGGATGTTTTGTCTGCTAGTTTGTCTACATTCTAATAGAGCATGCTGTCCGCAGGCTTCTCAAAGGCACAGCCTACCACTGGGACCTGATGCTCTCTGGCCTCATTAACATCCTGATGTCGGTGATGGGGTTGCCGTGGATGCACGCGGCCTTCCCTCATTCCACGTTGCACGTGCGGCAGCTCGCCTTCGTGGAGCAGCGCGTCGAAGGCGGCCACCTCTACGAAACGTGAGTGACACTTCTCACCGCTGCGCCGCTAATCAAACACTCAATTAAAGGTCGTCTTTGGAGTGCGAAGCTACTGTAATTTTGTGTTGCAGACTACTGTATCCTGCTCCTCATTGATTGCATGATTACTATGTAACCAAGCATTTTCTCTCTGGGTAGAAGAGGTGAAGCAGCTCTGGGGAGATGAGAGGATTGGTTTTATCACTGCAGCCATGTGCCATGTGCAGACATCTAGTTAGCATTCAGCCAGGATTAATCTGCAGCAAAGTGCTATGAATAGGGAAAATGGAAACCGCTGTATGGTGTTTAGCAAAACTGAAGATACACATTCACTGCTTTATTTTGTATTGGGAATATTTATTCAATGTGTATTCACAGATTTTTTGGAAGAAACGCACTTCAAGCTGCAACTCACAGTGATTTTTAATGCTGTTTGTTGAACCAAAAACTAATGTGATAAAAATGGGTGTTTTACATAGTGGAAGTTGACACTGCGCAAGAAAGTTAGAAATATATTTTAAAAAAACACAGCTGCAACATCCTAATAATGTGTGCTAAAGAGTAGGTTTACATAGTTTGAAACCGCAAAATCCATTTTATCAAGTCAGGCATCTTTCAGAGAGTCTGCTTCTAATGGGCCAAAGTTAGGTGCCCAGATGCCAAATGTCGACATTCTTTTTCTCCCGGTCGTGCCAACCTTTTGCCTTGACTCTTGTTGTTGTTATTCATAAATCTTTTCCTTTTATTCATGGTCGCCTCACTAATGATATACTTTTTCTCCCCTGGAGTGTTGCTGCACTGAATTGCATTTAAAAGCAAACTAAGCCAAGAGAAAATATTGCGTTTCCTATCATTATTGAATTATAGAAAATCATACAGTGCTCACTGCTCATTGAATGAAATGTATGTATATGCGTTACAATGTAATTAGTGACATTAAGACATTGCCTTTCCACCCAAGAGCTCTTGAAAAATCCATACCACAGATTCTCTGGCTTTATTTGAACATGACCAATTAGACTTTATATTCAGTCCAATGTTATCTATAGATTATCAGAACAAACCAGTTTTATGTACGAATTTCAAGTCAAATTTCCCGAGGCTTTAAAAATGCAAGGGCAGGACTTAGCTCAAATTATCTGACTGAATACAAGATTATTAATACGTGCTTTTTCCTGTCTCCTTCACCCCTAAGAACAGCCAACAGTGGATTTTAAAAGGCACTTTTGATTAAGATAAATTCACAGTGTGACCTAATTTTTCTCTTTACATCAAAGACCACCAAACATAACTGATGGAGCATAAGGAATCGTCTGATAACAAATTCAAGTAGACAAGCAACTTTTTAATTGGAAATTACTTAGATTTTTCTTCCAGGAACATCTTATAGCGTATTATATTTTGATCCTTGGTGATGAACTATATACTTATTTTGTTGTGTATTTCATGATTAATCAGGAGGGGAGCCAAAATTATACTTAGGAAAAACAATGACACTTCCGACAAAAGGAGTCAAAAAATGTTAATTTGATAAATTCCCTTATTATCACTGAACTTTTAAAATTTTATGACAGCTAAAAAGACATAACAAATATATAAACACTATATAAGTCATCTAAAGAGGAAAGTGATGGACCTTTTTTGTTTGTTTTTGTTTTTAACTTTAAAACTTGAGGTTGGGTGAAATGGCAAAAAAATTTATAATAATAAAATGGCTTTCAATGTTGATTGAATGAACAAAAACAAGAGACTTTTAAAAAGTGCTATCAACACCAAAAATAGCCAAATGTCTTCCTCCAAAGTCTGAACTCCGCTGCAAACCACATGCTTTTACTTTATCATTGGCTCAATAAAAAAAGGTATGTACAGTATGTGTGTGTGTATGTGTGTGTCTGTGTGTGTGTGTGTGTGTGTATGTGTGTATGTGTGTGTGTGTGCGTGTGTGTGTGTGTGCGTGTGTGTGTGTGTGCGTGTGTGTATGTGTGTGTATGTGTGTGTGTGTGCGTGTGTGTGTGTGCGTGTGTGTGTGTGTGTGTGCGTGTGTGTGTGTGTGTGTGTGCGTGTGTGTGTGTGCGTCTGCATGTGTATGTGTGTGTCTGTGTGTGCATGTGTATGTGTGTGTGCGTGTGCGTGTGTGTGTGTGTTATAATGTGTATGTTTAAAGTTGTTTAATGTTTGGGTGTGTGCAACAGGATGTGATGTTCTGGTTTCACTATATAATCTGTTATATTTTACTAGATACAATATATTTTAGTTTAGCGGGTGCTCTCACTAATTTAATTGGATGTATATTTCTTGCTACCTGACACAAATGAAGTGTATTATGACAGCCCTCAGTGACATGTTTGTATTTGTGTGGTCAGTATTGTCCAGGTGAAGGAGACCCGGTTGACGTCTCTTGCTGCAAACATCTTCATCGGAGTGTCAGTGTTTCTGCTGCCCGTCCCACTGCAGTGGATCCCCAAACCTGTTCTGTACGGCCTCTTCCTCTACATCGCTCTCACCTCCATCGACGGCAACCAGATGTGTGACCGCATGGCCCTGCTACTCAAGGAGCAGGTGAGGCTGTCGCTTAACCCTTTTTCTAAACTGGCACGGACGCATAGGAAGCTAGCACTCTCACCTCACAGCACAAAGGTCCAGCATTTATTTCCTGGAGGGTGTGGATTTACGAGATGATTTATCCCTTTAAAACCAACACACTTTCACATGAAAAAGAAAGTTCCCTCAACCTTAATGAAATAACTATGGCATGATATACTGCTCATTTATCTAGCAAACTGGGCCCAAACACAGTATCCCATTTAATTGCACTATGATTCCAATCTCCATAACTGTTTGTCTATCCAAGTCAGAGCCATATGGATTTGTACTGATTATACAACCTATGCAATGATTAATTCAGTTGTAGCGTCAGAATGGCTGAACGAATTGTAAAGCACAAAGAATTGGACCCGTAGTACCGGTAACTGCTTAGAAAATGGCTAGCAGAGGCTTAAAACAAATCTTATCTAGGTAATTTATACCTCTTCTCTTTAATACGTTGTGTTTTTGCAAGATATTATGACAAGAATATTAAGTGGGTGAAAATATTAAAAGGTTACCCAAGGTGTGACTTGCGTGGCCGTAACCTTGGTGCGAGTCATGACACCACATTTGCATTTTTCTAAAGTTCAGTTTCACGACAAGGTGAATGTAAGAATTGTGCAAGACTTTGGTGCTGTCTTGCTCGCCTTGTTCCCCTCACCAGTGAAAACCGCTAACTGCATGCAATGTCCTTGTCTTGTAAAGTGTGTTATCATCTTATGTGGGCAGCGTTTTAATCAAAAGAGACGTGAATTACTGCTGCATCATCGACCCGTGGCCATTTTAAATGTGTACGCCACACAAGAACATACATTTTTCACCGTTAAAGCCTGTAGCTGTTTCTTCTGTGTCCGATTTCACCTTCACTCAAAGCTGAAAGCAGCCACTGTTTCCTCTTGCCACACACTAGCGCCCCCCAATGTCTGTGAGCGAAAACTGTAATCGCAGCATATAATCTGACTGATTTTGAAAACAACATGTCATTTACTACATGCTGTTGGAGTTGACTGGAAAACTTAGAATGATATTGCTCTATATTTTATACATATCAGTATTCTGGGTCCTAAAGTAGTTTAGAACGAACACATGGTTTAAATAAGTGACGCTAAAGTAAGCTGTGTATTAAATGAGCAAAAGACCTCTTTGAAAGAAGGAATGTCATTATGCCAAACGTTAGTGTTAAGATCACTGAGGATAAATGTCACAGTATGACAGTGGTCGCGGGTTGACAGTAATATATTCCATTTCTTTGTTTCTTCATTCAATGACAATAAAGGAAGCAACAGTTTTCAATAAATCACTTCAATATACTAAAACATAAAGCTATTTAGTTGGATGTGCCACACCACCTAACATGTACCTTTTCATGCAGTTGTTGATTCTTTAATGCTTGATGTCTCTCTTAGCGTGCAGCTTTATTAGTTGATGAAACAGATTTGCCCCCCAGTTGAAGGTGGAATTGTTGTCGATGTGTTTTGTAAAGATCGCTTTTGCAGCCAAAGTCCTGCATGAAACTGTCAGTTTAACATTTTATGACGTTATAACATTGGAAAAAGCTACAGAAGCCCCCAGGTTATGAGTATAATGAATCTTTGGAGGTTTTTGAGAATGACTAAATCAATGGCTGTCTATTTGAAGATTAAGTGGCAATATAGTCTGCTACTATCAACTTTACCCAAAGCACTTCCAAGAGAAAATCCCTTCTGTCATAACTGTGCATATAGATTAGTGCTTCTGAACTGTCCCCTGCACATCATATCAAGGAAGCGCACACGCACGCACACACACGCGCGCGCGCGCGCACACACACACACACACACACACACACACACACACACACGCCAGTAGAAGAGCTCTTAGACAAAGCGAGTCTGTAGGAGAAAATATCTAAAATATCTCTCTTGGTTACCTTGAAACATCAAGCACCTCATCATTCAATAATATAAGCCCACTGGAAAAAAACTGAATATTGAATTTCAAGCTGACTGTTTTATTGAATTTATAGAGTTATCCCTGTGTGAGTAGCCTTTTCCCTGGGTCCTGTCTGTAAGGCTTGACTGAGAGAAAGGAATTGTGTTTTAATCTGCTCTGATCCTCTCCTGCGCAGACGTCGTACCCTCCCACCCACTACATCCGCAAAGTGCCCCAGAGGAAGATCCACTACTTCACCTTCCTGCAGATGATGCAGCTGATGGTGCTGTGCACGTTTGGCATGTACCCCATCCCGTACATGAAAATGATCTTCCCTCTGGTCATGATCCTGCTAATCCCAATCAGGTACCGCCTCCGTGAGACGCCGGTTCACCTTCCCCTGGGCCCATGCATTTATTACACTCTGGTCTGCAGCGGCATTTTGTGCATGTCTGCCCATCTTTCATTTCTTTATTATTAAGCTCAGATACAATGTGACAGAATTACTAATAATATATTTATTTCAGCAGGTCAATACAAGCACTAAGCTTCATACATATCAACGTCAAATATTCCTGGTTTGACAAATGTTCAGCTTTGCCATAGAGCCATTCCTTTCTGTTCTTATTCGAACATTTAAACATGTTTTTGATAATATAAGCCCTCACCTACTCCTATGAAAATTGTTCTACTTTGGAAATTCCTGAAATTTGGCAGGAATTTTACCAGTTTAGCTATGGTGGACAAAGTATTCAGGACTGAAGCTATTTTATCAGAAAAAAATGTTTAATTTGACACAATTTATGTGAGAAGCGTGTCAGTCTGCAGATGCACACAGGAATAATCACAGACTGCAGTGTCAGGCTAGTGGAAATTGTTCAATAAATCCTTTAAAAAAAAAGAAAAAACTTAATTTATTGTATTCACTGCTTGTGGAAAGTTTAACACAAAGAAACATTCTACAGGTGATGAAGTAAACTTCTTTATGCTTATGTGGAGTGGAAAGGTTGAATGGTTTGTGACTCGTCTCTCCATGTGTGCAGGAATAATGTTCTTCCTCATATCATTGAGGCCAAGTACTTGGACACAATGGATGCTCAGCACATGTAGCTGCACGGAGGAACTGCGGTGGAAATAAAAGAACAGAAAAAACAAAATGAGGATTCAAAAAAAGACACTTTTCAATGCAAAACTGTTATGGAAGCAAAAAGGAAACATCGACTGTTTAGATTTTTGATAAAGAACTATTGACAAGTGACGCGCTGGAAATGAGAGCTGAGTCAAACAGAAAGACAGAATCAGAGGCACCTCCCAGTTTCACCTGTGTTTGACTGTCTGCTCCTTCAGTGCCATATATCTCCCCGTTCCTCTCTCACTCCTCACTTCATCTGTTACATTTCACACTCGCTCGCCTGCCCAAGTACTCACTACAGACCGTGCAAGTCCAGAACGTTGTCAGGAAGCTATTGAAAAAAGGTGCAATGGGTACAATATAAGGACCAATAAGCTTTTTTTCTTTTGCCACTTTGCACTCTGCATTTTTACACTGGTCCATTAGAAAACACACACGGTCTGAACGAGTGCGGCGGCGCTGCGAAAGTGTGGGAAATAATCTTTTATAGTTCTGTCATTGTTCAGTGTTATATTGACATTCCTCCACCTTGTTAGCTGTGTAGGACGCCAAGGTCTGTTTAGAAAAGTCATTCCAATAAAGTCAGTATTGGACCGGGAACGAGTTTGTCCACTGCCGCTAAACCTCATTTTAAGGTGGAATTTTCCTGATACATTCCACACATACAGTATATTATCTATATGTAATTATTTTAGACTGACAGCACAAACCAAAACATATAGATATTACTAAATCTTTAACAAATTATAAATATATAGAGTATATTATGGCAATATGACAAACTATTTTAGGTTGGATTGAGATAGAAATATTTATTTTATCTTTAAAGGCTATGTTGGAGATTACTTTTATCTATTTGTCCATAGTTTATTGTATTTTGGGTGTCTGTCTTTCCGTTTTTTCATGTAATGTCAAATACCCTTCAGTTTTGGGGAAAAGAAAATGTTTAAAAGATGTATAAAAATATTAAAATCTATAGGTTTTGGATTTCTGACCAAATGCTTATTTTGTTATTTTTGTGGAAAAAGTGTTAAAAGAGTTTAGATTGATCTGGTATTTTTTTCTATTAGGTGTTTTGATTAGATAAATGCTTGCTAATGTTGTCATGTACTAGTCCAACACAGGCCTATTCTGGACCACTAAAATCTAAGACAAAAAAAAATAAAAACAGAAAAAGCCAGTTTGCTTCCGGCATGACTTGTCTGGATTTTTTAACACAATGTGAGGCCAGTGGACATGTAGCAAGCAACTGCTCAGCAACGCTCAATATTCAGCAATACTGTGTATACAAACCAACTTCGCTGACAGGTTGAAACTTTCCCAGCGACCCATCAGCCAAGCAAAGTATTTTTTGAACAACTTTTTAGTCCAGCCACATGGGTTCACTCCATTCTTCGCAGATTTCAGATACTTCATCAAGCTTTTTGGGCATTCACAGTGCCAGACTAAAGGTTAGATTGGCCAAACGTACATCAAAAACAGCTGCCCATTGGTACACATCCTTTTGGGGAAAACAATAGTTTCTTCTACTACATCCCAGACTTTAGTCACACTATATGTTTTATATGTGTGTTAGGGCCAGAGCACGGAACACCAAGGATAAAGGGCAACTAGTGGCAGCTTTTACACGGCTTTGACAAAACTAGATACTGATGTGAACAAGGATCAACAAGTATGAATAGTTGTTGAATGATCTTTACCTATATCAGTATTATTAACGCTGTATTACCTGAAAATAGTGCTTTTGTTGATGCTCATTGTGGTAGAGATATCACTATCTAGTTGTTTGCATTGTTCGCATTGTTTACAGCACTTTCAACAACTCACTGATAGAAAGAACATTGAAACTACCATTGTTCATTGCTTATTTATTCACACTTGAACCTATCCACATAATCATCTTTGAACTTGTGTAGTTGTAGCTTTGGCGGTATTGTTTTCCTCAAAAAGTAGCGCAGTAACAGTAACAGTAACGTTGCCATTCTAACCTTGAGTATTTGCTTTCCCAGTCTCCCAATGGCAGCTCCCTCATGCAGCACTGTTGTCTTACAGATGTGAGGAAAAAGATGTCCTATTTGAGCTGATGTCTCCGATATGAAGCGGAAAAAGCGACAGCGCTGCTCAGCTCTGCATTTGCATAATCTTTGGTCTAAGCCTTATAGACAGCACTTGGAGAGAGAAGCTTGTGCGGCAATGTACAGTTTGCAATGCAGCTATTTAATTTTTATCGGCTTTCTTGGTTAAATAATCCATGGGGGGAGAGCGTTTCAATATTTGGACCGATCGTTTTTTTTCTTATGTGGCGGTGTTGTTGTTCTTTGATATCTGTACTGACAGTTTTACAATACGACAGAAACACTCAGAGGACTAAAATTTGAATCGCATCACAGCACTGCTCTTTTCCCCTCTCCGAACGTCAAACCTTTCTAAGTCGTCTCGAAATTGTGTCGTTTTGTTCTTTTCAGTTACTCCCCGATTTCATATAATACTTTTTCTAATCATGAATGTAAGATGTGTGAATTTTTATATAGCATACTAATTTAGGTGTCAACAGAATCTGTAATTTTGTCAAAAAGATCAGCTATATTTGTAAGCTGTAAGATGTAAAAATGAGAAAATGGGTATTAAAAAGAATGTGTTGGTTTCCTATAGTATATATAAATATATACTGTACACTGAAAAAGAGAGATTATCTCAAGCTGTTTGCCAAATAAAAAATAGTAGTGGCATATGTTGTCTTGATATGTTTTGTTTATTTAGGTGGGAAAACATGAAAATGAAAAGTGAACATTTCATTTTTTTTAGTTTAGATTATCAAATTATGAATGTGTCAACATTTTGTGGACTTTTTCCCATTCAAAATATATATTATGTGCCTCTTGTTAACTGGATTAAACAGGATAAAACTTTGAAAGGTATTAGCCCTAGTTCTAGCTGGATCTTAGTGCTAGGTGGAGATCTTTAAATTCATTTTAGTGCAATGTGGAGATCTTTAAATTAATCTTAGTGCTAGGTGGAGGTCTTTAAATTAATCCTAGAGCAATGTGGAAGTCTTAAAATTCAACTTAATGCTAGGTGGAGGTCTTTAAATTAATTTTAGTGCTAAGTGGAGATCTTTAAATTAATTTTAGTGCTAAGTGGAGATCTTTAAATTAATCTTAGTGCTAAATGGAGATCTTTAAATTAATCTTAGTGCTAAATGGAGATCTTTAAATTAATCTTAGTGCTAAATGGAGATCTTTAAATTAATCTTAGTGCTAAGTGGAGATCTTTAAATTAATCTTAGTGCTAGGTGGAGATCTTTAAATTAATCTTAGTGCTAAGTGGAGATCTTTAAATTAATCTTAGTGCTAGGTGGAGATCTTTAAATTAATCTTAGTGCTAAGTGGAGATCTTTAAATTAATCTTAGTGCTAAGTGGAGATCTTTAAATTAATCTTAGTGCTAGGTGGAGATCTTTAAATTAATCTTAGTGCTAAGTGGAGATCTTTAAATTAATCTTAGTGCTAGGTGGAGATCTTTAAATTAATCTTAGTGCTAAGTGGAGATCTTTAAATTAATCTTAGTGCTAGGTGGAGATCTTTAAATTAATCTTAGTGCTAAGTGGAGATCTTTAAATTAATCTTAGTGCTAAGTGGAGATCTTTAAATTCAAATCATCATCAAATCAATTTATTTTTGTAAGGCCCAAAATCACAACAACAGTTGCCTCTGAGGGCCACAGGGAGAAATGAATCAACAATGTCTGTGGTGGCGATGGAGTCAGACAATGTCTGTAGTGGCGAGGGACGATGTCCCAGGGTCCTCTGTCCTTAGACTCTCCTTCTCGGCCAGGAAAAACTACAAAAAAAACCTCTTTGGGAAAAAAGCGTAGAAACCTGGAGGAGTTCAGAAATTAATCCTAGAGCAATGTGGAGCTCCTTAAAACCCATTTTAGTGCAATGTGGAGGTCCTTAAACTCATCTTAGCGCAATGTGGAGGTTAAACTCATCTTAGTGTTAGGTGGAGGTCCTTAAACTAATTTTAGTGCTAAGTGGAGGTCTTTAAACTCATGTTAGTGCTGGGTGGAGATGCCAGTTGCGTCGCACAACAGGGACCTACCTTCGCTCTGCAGCTGATCTTTGAGCTACTCTCTGGGTCACTCTTTGAGCTACTCTCTGGCCCTTGTCTCGTGTCCGTGGGGCCCTGGTGGTGGTGGGGCCCTGGTGGTGGGGCCCTGGTCATGAGTCTTGGGGGGTGGCTCTGTCGCGCTAGACTCCACGCTGGTTTCCTGTCCGTTTCAGCCTCCGTTAAACACGTGTGTTTTCGGTCACTCCGCGCTGCTAGCGTCATGGCAGAGGAGGCGAAGAAACTGGCTGCGTGCGCGGCTGTGGACAACCATGTGCAGGTGCGTGCAAAACCACCACCTTTCACCACCTTTCACCGCGTATTCATCCACTTATTCTGTCATTACACTGCTCAGTCTTGACTATTTGTTTTGGCTAATTGTGCAAGCTAACCGTTAGCTCCCTCTGACTGTAGCTTGTTTGCTAACTTATCTAATATATAAACCATGGGATGACCTGAACTCGTGTCATGTGCTAGGCTAAAAACAGTGCGTCTGGCTTAAGAAAGAAACTAAATACACCCCTGAGCTAAAGTTGCAGTAAGTTTTAAGTCATTCACAAGGCACACATGGGGCTCTGTTTGACGTGTAAACAACGCACTGATAGCGTGACACGAGTTTTGATCCAAATGGCAGCGATAACGGGCGAATCTGTCACAATGAATCGTGTCTTTTCTTTTGTCTTTTTCAGAATAACCAGGTGGTGGGAGTGGGCAGTGGCTCAACCATTGTCTATGCCGTGGACAGGCTGGGTACGATCATAAAGACATATTAAACGTGTCCAAGTCCAAATGTGGACATGAAAGATAACCGTGCTTTGCTTTGAACAGCGGACAGAGTACGTCAGGAGAAGCTCAACATTGTGTGTGTCCCCACTTCATTCCAGGCAGGTTTTGTTGTGTCACATTGTTCCAATTGTGGTGGCAACATAATGCACTATTAATACATTCAGTGATTGCATTTATCTGGTGCTTTTTATATGTTTTTAATGCGTTGTTTTGTTTGTTTTGTTGCCACAGGCTCGTCAACTGATTTTGCAGCATGGACTCACATTGTCAGATCTTGACAGACATCCAGAGGTATGAAGGAGTTGTGCAATACTGATTTACTGGCTCTCGTACTTTGTTAAGAGAAGTAATTGACTAGTGTTACTATCCAGAGTCCTTTTTGAGTCTGTGGTGATGTCTCTGTTTCAGCTTGATGTGGCGATTGACGGGGCAGATGAAGTGGACACTGATCTCACACTGATCAAAGGTGGAGGGTGAGTTTATTGATGGTCTTTCCACTTTAGGTTTGTTTGACATTTTATTGTGTGACTTATTGGTCTACATTTTATCATCTCTGTATCACAGGGGCTGCTTGACTCAGGAGAAGATTGTGGCTGGCTCTGCGAAACATTTTGTGGTTATTGCCGACTTTAGGTGTGTGTGGTATTCCATGTTATCTTTTCCATCAGTTTCAATATGATGAGCTGTGATATCGGTCTTAACCATTTAAAATTTTCAACATGAACTTGCATAAGTGAATGCATCTTCTTTCTTAGGAAGGACTCCAATGCTCTGGGAGAACAGTGGAAGAAGGGCGTTCCCATCGAGGTCATCCCCATGGCCTATGTCCCCATCTCCAGGACGATCGTCAAGCGATTCGGGGGTGAGGTCAACCTCCGTATGGCTGTCAGTAAAGCAGTAAGTGAAGGAGCTGCCTCTCTTCCTTTGTGCACAAAGGTTTTGTCAGAATTTACTTTCAAAATTGGTGTGTCACAATCAGCAGTGCATGTTGGGATATACAAACTGTTGACATGCCCATGGCTGGTCATGTCAACACTTTTGCATTGAATTTACAAAAGAATTGGAAAACATAAACCAGTTTTCTGTTATTCAATACACTTTCAGCAAGAGGGGATATTGGAAAAAAAATCATTAGCCAACTGAGAAATGTTTGTTTTAGCTGAGTTTTCAAAAGCCAAATCAATTTTAGTTGAATTTTAATCCATCCCTTCTTTAGCAAATCCCCTCAATTTGGACACTTAACACCAGTCACTTTAACTTTAATTTAATCAATAACTCACTACACTGATCACATTCTGTACTTCATCTGTACATTTAACTGTAAAGTTGATTTTTATTTCATAGTAATAAACCAATTCTATGGTGAGAGGATGGTGTCAAATTGCGTTGCAAATGAAAGCTACATTTATGTATAACACTCAAATACTTTTTGGGTTCATTTTTAAAACACTGAAATCTCTAAAATGTATAATCAGTTATCTTGATGCCTGTTACACCACTGTGTACCACTAGAGGGCAGTATGGCTGTCTGCAGTTACATACTGTAGGACCTTTTAGAACTTGTGTTTTTCTGTTTCCCAGGGTCCAGTGGTGACAGACAACAGTAACTTTATCTTGGACTGGAAATTTGAACAGGCTCAAAACTGGAAAGAGGTCAACACGGCCATAAAGATGATTCCAGGTGAGAAAAATATGCCCTCCTCTCTGCTTTAACATGTTTGTCTTAACGGTTGACCATGATGATACGGTTTTTGTCCTGGAATTATCCTATACTTCCCCTGCAGGAGTTGTGGAGACGGGGCTGTTTGTGGGCATGGCGGAGCGAGCGTACTTTGGGATGGAGGACGGCAGTGTTAAGATGCGGGACGCAGCAGTGCACTGACCGGTTTGCCCGAGTCATTTCTCCTCTTCAGTGACCTCTTCCTCAAGTGACCTTCCGCTCATTTAAACTCCAAAATGTCACTAATTTTGGTTGTGCCTGACTGTAAAAATCATGCCTCTTCTTTGGTGAAACCACAGAAACCATGCTTGCTCCTAAGGCCACACTGTCAGACTGTACAGACGTGTGGTGTGTCTTGAATCCAAATTGCAGTATTACATCATATGATTAACTTATACTTCATTCAAATTACAATTGCATAAGAATGAATTTAAATGTCTAATGTTATGCACCCAAATCCTTTGCGTGACAAGCCAGTCCCTCCTACTTTATGTTCAAATGCAGAAGGGTCTGGGAGCGACACAGTAAACTCTGTACATCTGAGGTAAATGAAGTTATATATATTTCAATCTGAATGTTCCAAAAATATTTGAGCGATGACTTCCGCATTTGAGAGAATCGTGACATAAATTGGCGTCTGTGGTTGGACCGGGTAATGCTTTGAGAGATTTATTTTTTTACGTGCCTAATGGTCCGAATCCAGACCCTTCTGCACTTGGCACATAATGTGGGAGGGACTGGCTGGTCAGGCAACCAAATCCTACTCTTTACTGTAGACGGAAGGGGGCACTCATCAACTCTTCACTCTTTATGGAGAAATACTATACTGCAATTATAACAAATGGATCCTCAGAGCACCCAATATTATTCACAAATTCCACGCACCTTCTTATTTGTGCCTTTTAAAACATGACTACATTCATCTTTATTGCCATTTCGTCTGTATAAAACCAAAACAATGAGCCTTGCACCATGATCTAAAACCAGACAAAAAAACAAACAATTGTACAGCATTTATCCGTCTTCCATTTCACGATCTGACGCTAAATGTGATTATTGCAACATTTGTTTTTACTTAAGGTGCTGTATTCTTTTTTTAATAAGGCCTTCAGTTTGAATGACATGTTGACTGTTTGTTTTCTGTCATTGTAATTATGTCCTGCACGTCTTTCACCAGCATTCCTTCAGTAGAATATGCCATTATGACTGTGAATGTGGTTTAACTGTAACGGTACATTTTGATTTGCCATTAAATACAAGACCAACAACTACACAGCCGTCTCCTTGACTTATTCCCAGATCCCTGGTCAACTTTGTGAATCTTTGCCTTTTTTTCCAAACCGCGCTCTATTGACGGTATCATGCAGTTTGTCAAGTTGTCACTGGAGGGCGCTAGAACTTATTTTACATGACATCGGCTGAGATGAGTCTAAGAAAGTGTATTCATTCACACTATTTTGTAAGACTTGTATATTGTGAATAATTATAACCAAGAAGCATATTGTAAATATTTTGTTACGAACATGCACTGTCTGCCGCCATCTCGGAGAACATCAAGATAAAATAAGATAATCCACACAAGGGGAAATTTCGTTGTTACAACGCAGTAGAACAGGAGGAAAGGATAAATTATAGGAAGTTAAAAAAAAAAAAAACACTCTTAATAGAACTCTTGGGAAATAAAATAGATAAAGATAAAAATAAGATAATAAAATAATGATAATAGAATAAAATAAAAAAGTAAAAATAGCTAGCACAAGACTAGGTAATAGGTAATTTGTCATCCAAGTATAGCTTAAGCTGTTCAAATCAATAAAATACAAAAGGTAAAGTTTTTATTCACCACATTCATTTAGTTGCAACTTGCAGCCTGACCATTGATCCTGTACTTGATATTTAGTTTTCAAACATGACAACGTTACATCCTGTTTCTGTGCAGTACTATTTACCCATGTTATGTAATATTACT
The DNA here is from genome assembly GCF_026437365.1 of Eucyclogobius newberryi. Classification (NCBI taxonomy): domain Eukaryota; kingdom Metazoa; phylum Chordata; class Actinopteri; order Gobiiformes; family Gobiidae; genus Eucyclogobius; species Eucyclogobius newberryi. The sequence continues at coordinate 10,880,485 of NW_027315846.1, forward strand.
TTGGTTTGTTTACCCTGAAGTGGAAAAAGGGCTTTAACTCGTGATGAGGAACTGTGCCTTTCAAATACAGCCACGTTGGTGTTTTCATGTCGGCTTTCTCATGACAACTCCCTCTGAGTGACGGCTCTCTCAACCAATCGCAGACCTCCATTCGCTCAGCTGAGTCGGGCACTGACCAATCCCCAAACCGCCCTAACTTCATCCCCGTTTCGATTGGGCAGAAAGTGCTCTTTATCCTCCAATCGCTGAGCAACACTCGGAAACGCCATCGGGGACATGTTTGCGTCACCTTTCGCCGTCGACGTGCGGCGGGCAGGTTCTGCGCGTGCGCGAGTTTGACGGACAAGCAGCGTGGCCCAACCGGCGTCACTGTTTGGGGGGCAGGTTCGCGCAAGTCCCGCCTTCTTGACTGACGGCTCTCGGACGCAATCGGCGCGTGCTTAGTAAGCGAGTGTCTGTGATTGACATGACGCGGTTCAATGGGAATTGTTACCTTTATTTTTCCAACTAACACAGAGTTTGACGCGTCCAATCGTAGTTTAGAAACGGGGCGGGCCGCGGCGTTACCAAGGCAAGTCTAGAGGCAAGTATAAAGCGAATAACATGGTGTCCCAGCGGCTGTTTATGTTTACTTAAAAGATCACTTTGGAAAGGGCGCGTTCAGCGGGACGCGCGCGCTATTTTCTTATAGATAAACTAGTCTATTTTTGCACTTTTTAGTTTTTTTTATGTCAATTTTTTTGCGGACTCGTGGCACGTGAATCTCATCTGTCACTAATGTGCCAGTCTTACAAATGGAAAGGGGGCTTCGCTTTGGAAACGTGAGCATTTCCCTGGTGCTCCTGCTACTGCTGTCCCAGGCGCTCACCCGGGTCTCGACCAGCGGCGCCGCGGGGACGGAGCTGCCTTCTTCAGCCTCCTCCACCGCGGGGGAACATGGGCTGAGAGTCATGGAGCAGCCGCAGCACCACATACCCCACCGCCAGCACCAGCAGCACCAGCAGCAGCAGCAGCAGCAGCAGCAAAGGAAGAGGGACAGCTGGCCGGGGGACGGCAGCGGAGCCCCGGCGTTTGGACCCGACGTGACCGTGGAGGACGATGAGGTCGGTTCGGCCCCGGACACCGAGGACTCGTACGCGGACAACAGCAGCAACGTGCAACCCACACGGTGAGCCCGAACTTACGGAGTGTTTATAACGTGTTGACAGGCGCCCGTTAAACAAGTTGCATGTGTAATATGTCATCAGAATGCCACGCGGGATGGATTAAAACGTGCCAAAACGTGCGTGATTTTGGTGCGGAAATTGCGTTGCGTCGGTCTCAAGTTTGCGCGTGAAGTCGTTTGCGTGCTCTGTTATAGTCTTATCTTGCTCACGCCACCTTTGCATGTTTGTTTTGGTGTTTTCTTTACGTCTTTCACGACTTCTACCGTGTAAATATCATTCCATCACGACCAAAAGACGCGCATTTTCAGTGTTTTAATTGACGTGAAGAACTGTCAAAAGTCGAATTACGAGTCATGAACGGCTCGTGCGCGTTATCGGGCAAACGTCGATTAACCTAACCGACCTAATTAAGCCCAACCACAGCTTTTATCTTATGCATTTCACCGCTGCTCGGGACATTTTCAGCACCTAAGTGACGTTGGACACGTTCGGGCATGTCCCCAGCTATTACCCCCTGCAGCGCGCGTGCTTCATCCAGAAACTTCTCCGGAAACTGCCGAGAAACAAGACATGTACACACGAAAACAGAACAAAACAGAACAAAACAGAACAAAACAAAGCTTGCCAGTGCGTCTAAAAACTTTTACTGTCATTCTTATCGTTTAATCTTACAAACCCACACCTGCAAACTCCCCATTAACTTTTATTTCACTGCAGAGACTTGTAAAAGCTGTCTGTAACATTAGCATTAACTCCCTCCTCTCTCTTTTTAAAGGACTGTAAACTCAATTGCTGTGATATTTACTGTGCATGAATATATATGGAGGGATAGATATTTTCTCCTTTGCATATTGCATAACTATTGGTGTACTAGACTGCCATGCCATAAAACTTGCAAGAGACTTTGATAAGGATCCATGTATCGCTTTAGATTTGTTTACACTTTGGTAGGTTAAATTCACTGCAATCCGGAGTTTAAGCGATTTGAAAAGCAAAACGAGACGAATGTAGTTATTGCTGTTGAATTGTGCGGAGTCTTGTCTATTTCTGTACCTGTTTTTTTTTTTTTTTGCACCTGGGAAGAAGCAAACCACCTTCCATGGGGAATTGCCTATAAATCACAAAAGGTGGAGGGGTGGGGGTTGTCACCTAGACTGAAGCTGGGAATTATCCGCTGTAACTGTATCCATGGTCGGAAAGCTCGGATTATGCGCCGACACCGACCCGGCTGTGGCAAAATATACCACTTTCCCAGTTGCTCTGTTGTCTGTGGTTTTTTTTTTTTTTACTTGAAACGTAGGAAAGGAGCACAACAAATATAATGTATCAGTTTTATTCAAAGCCGTCTTAAAGCTGTGTAATTGTATTAAAGTAAACAGACCTTTAATTAGACCACAGGAAGCTTCATACCTGACAACATCTATTCATCATTCCTCTGATCAGCTGTGTGTTCTTTCTCTTAAGTCAGATTTGATGAGAGTTTCGTGGTAAATGTGTTTTGGTGGTTCTTTATTCGTGTGGGTTTCAGCTTCTTGTTTATGAATTGTTTTTTTATGTTTTCAGGATTTTAGCAATGGGATTTTTTGAATGGGCTAAACAAAACCTGATTTTCTATAAGACACAAATTAAACTGTATAATGACAGTGTTATATCTCTGTCTAAATAGTTTTGTGTCAAAATGCAATGTTTGTTAGGACTGGACAATTGATCTGATGTAAACAAAATCGAGATACAGTACATTTCTAATAGTCAATGATATGCTTGGGGTTTTTTAATCGACAGGTCAACAGTATGTGATTTAGAGCTCAAAAATCTGAAATCTTATGCTAAATGGAACTTGCAAAGGCATTTCCATATGTTCTTAATAAAAAAATAATCTAAAATCCTGCTCAATCAGGAATAAAGTGTTTTTGTTTTTGGTCTTATCACTCTGCCCCATTTAACAACATCATTCCAATAAGTACGGTAAATAATATTGTGTTGAAACTGATGTTTTTTTTTTTATAAAAAAGTAGTCGTCTGTCCCCATTGTATTTGAGTTTCGTGTTTTTGTTGACTCAACGTGTACCTGTTTTACTGGTGGACTCTGCTTGAAGCTGAAGTTTCTCCTGTCTTAAATGGCCGTGTCCCGTCCTGGCGCAGTGGGTTGGGCATTGATTGGTCTCACAGTAAACAGCCTGACGCCCACCTCGTATGTTTGGCACAGCGGCGTTCTCTCTCTTTGCCGTGTAGTTCTTCTTGTTTCCTTGACTGTATGACGCCTCTCTTATTCCGGCAGCATGTCTCGGCTGATTGAAAGCCCATCATAAAATATTCTCTGTGTAGTTTTACAACCCCTCTGTCAGTATTTCCTCAAAACTCGTCATTAAATAAAAATCATTGTTCGTGTCTAAGCTTTTGAAGAATATGTCTTGATTTCTATAACTTACTCATAAAATATTTAAAATTCCCGATCCACTTTTTTCTGACCATTTCACAAAGTTTCCTTAAACTTAATGGACAAATAAATATTGGCTTTTAGGAAGTGTGTTTTTGTGAAGAGCAAAACTACAGTGCTGCCTTCTGGGTCTACTATAGTACTAGTTCACAGTATTATATCACACTAAATGTCAACAAATGCAATATCTTTGTTTTGTCCCGCTGTAAATATGATCTTTGGACCAGGACATCTTATCGAACTACTAAATTATAGGAAATATCTGTGTTCATATTGTGTGTAGTATAGACAGCCATAGTCAGTATAGATTCACATTGAATTTAACTGAGATGTCAAAAAGTTCCCTTTACAAGTTTTGTTCTCACGTAAATATTCTTAGGCAAACCTGTTTTTCGCCGCTATTATTAAACTATCAAGTAAGAATGTATGTATATGTATGTTAGGTATGTATGTGTGTGACCTGAGACATTTTCTTGATTGATCTAGGCTGGTTCTTTCCTTTGAAAACACTTTTGGATGTGAAATTACATTTAATTATCTGTTTATGGTTTAAGGATACTTGGGGACAGTTAACATATTCTTGACAATTATTAAGTCTTATCTAATTTTGGCAACATATAAATACATTTTTGTCTGCAGTTTTTAAAGTACTTGTTAAGTTAAGTGCAAGAAAATCACAAATATTTACGTGCCAAATGTCTTAATCTTGGATTGCTTTGCAGCAAACAGGAATTGAGCCATTTGAAATTTGAAATTTGAGCCACAATCAGATCTTTTTATCTCAAACTCTATTTTGGTGCAAAATAAGGCTGATATTGAAGATGACTAAACCTTTTGCATTGAACAATTTGTATTAAGATTCATCATTGGCAACTAATTAGAAATGTATAATCTACTTACCTTAAATGCCCTAGAAATATTATGACCGTATATTATAAGCATTAACAACAAATTGTGGAAGTGCTACAACAATACGGGACTAAAATACAGAGATAAACAAAACACTTTTAGAGTAAAACTGTCTCTTGTGCTCACTTGTTGTGTCATCGGATCACATTTACATCCCCATTGTCTTTCTGTTGATATTAAACCAATTTCAGTATCATTTCTACTGGCGACTCTTCTCTATATACTGTCTGGAACCATTGGCACGTCGTTGCTGGAGACCTGAACTAATTCATCCATTCTCCTTGATCTATTATTACATACATTTTACATGACATATCTTATTAATGCTTTCAGACTATACAGTACGTCTCCCTTGTGTTCTCCATTATTAACCGTCTATTTCTACGGCTGGATTTACTTCATAGTAGCCAGACTTTACTTTAGTTTTATGTACAATAAGAACGGACGGTCTCAATCCTCTTGTATGTATAATACAGGCATTACGGGGCTGTTTGTGGCGAGCTGAGTGAAAAATTGATTGACAAGCTGTTGCAGTTAAAGCAACATTGATATTGGAGCGGTTGTTAGCTTGGTCTCGGTATAAATCAGGACATCGCTCTCCACTTGCCGATTTCTGTGATGCACTTGGCTTGTGACTTCACCTTCCGCTTCCGAACGCCTCCTTTTATGTGCTTTGTCTTCTCGTTTTGTCCCTGATGTATTTACTCTACTCCAAACGTTTCCATCTGAACTCCTCGTGAGATTTACCTTTGAACTCGTCACAGTCCTTCCCTTTCCCAATAGCCCGGCCTCTAAAGATCAGAGAGATGTTTAACTGATCAACAATTATCATTAAATCAGTCACAATAATATGCTGTTTTATGCTTCTTTCAAAATACTCTACTCTGCAAAACTGTAAAATGAATCCAAATTTAAAGAACAGGTAAAGAAAGTAACAGTATAGGGCTTGATACCTGGTTTACAGAGCATGATTACTATGTCCAGACCATTTCTTTGATGGAAAATATTGTTTTTGTGCCAGTAGTACATACCGGTACTGTTCCTGTAAACCCAGCCCTAGTCTTAATAGTAGCAGGTTGTGTGTGGGTCAAACTATTGTCCAGTCAGCTTTTCATCCCTTGATAAACCTGCTTACATTACAAAAACATCTTCTGTGACCAGGTGCCCTTCATTGTTGTGGAGTGTGGCATCGACGATGTGGCGAACTGAAAAAGAATATACTGTACTAGTAAATGTTGCAGAATGATATTTTAAGTAATGGTGGACAGCATTTTTTTGGAGTTCAAAGGGATTTTATTCAAACGTATTACTCTCTTTACTTGTGCCATCTAATCAGTGCAACAAGCAGCATCCATAGACCCTAACAGTTAAATCATTGGACTTTGTTTAAACTAGGGATGCACCTGTTTATTATAATCACGTGATAGAGCTGCAATATCAGTATCGGCCAAAAGCTCTATCAGTCCGCCGATCATTAAGCTATGGTAATGAATATATTCAGAATTTTAAGCCAGTCTTTATTCTGAGTGAAAAGACCCAGAAATGACAAAGTTGCAGTCTTTTAAAACCTCTAGAAAAGTTTTAGGCAAATCATGTCATTAAATAAATGCGCATTTAATTCACTTGCGACATTTATTCAGACATTATTTGATAGTTTTCAACCGAAACAACCAGACATGTTTACTTTATATAACTTTAGTGTGAGTGGATTAAAGAAGGAGAATAAAGAAATAAAGAAAAAGAATAATTACATTATAGCCTGTTGAATACCTATATCTAAACATGGTGCTAAATAAATGAAAGCCCGCAAACGTTTTCCTTTTATTCCCCAAAGACGATATGATATTTTGAAATGTATTTGATCCTTATTTTAGAATAAAAATGTATTTGTTCACAGCAATATTTGTTTGTCATTTTAAACACTTGTATTTTTTAAAATGTTGGCCTATTTTTCTTATATTTTTTTAACATTGATATCGGTATCGACCTAAAACATCCATATCGGTGCATCACCAGTGGAAACGATACCTTTTTTATACTGTGATATTGTATAGAAATGACCCTCGTGTAAGAAATTGGTCCCACAGCAGTTGTGAACCTCATTTCGTATTCACTTGTGGAAAACCTGCCACGCTGAAGGTCTGGGGCAGTGTAATGTGCTGCTTTAATTAGCTGGCTTTCTTAACACACACATCACCACTTTGTCCAATGACCTTTCTGTTTCCTCCTGAGGCTTGTTCCAAGTCAAACACTGCTGATCGAAGATAACAAGTGCCACTTTTTGACAACTAACTCACCTCTGGCTCAACAATATTAGCCCACACTGCAGAAATGAACACCCAGTTTAAAATGGTTAGAATTCCGGAATAATGAATACAATTTTCTGGATAATTATGCTTGAAATTAGGGGGGAAACGCATTATTAAACCAATCAATAGTATCAAGCTGAAACAACTCAAATCTAGCCTAAATGAACAACTATTCTTCAACTGTACTACATGGATTCCCTCCTGTTCTCCCTACCAAAGAAAACATGGCATGTATTTCATCCACTGGGAAGTAGGAGTGGTTAAAAAGGCAAAAAACATCTTGGATTATTACAAAAGTACAAATTGTTGCTTCACAGTGTGATCGACTTTGGTCCACATGGACGGTGGGACAGGTGTCTGTAACATGCCCCCTGCTGCTTCTGGAGCGTATAATGGCCCATAAATATTGCATATGTTTTTCTTTGATCGTAGTTGTTTTGACACGCGAGCTGCTGCTGTGGCTGATGCCTGTCACCTCTCGCTGACATCTATACGTCCCTGTTTACATCTGTGTCACATGCTCATCTGTACAAACACACCTGAGAGGGCTGCGAGAGTAATCGCCATCGATTCGAAATAGCAAAGGCTGCAATTTTGTGCCATCATTTCCTCCACAAATAACAAAATATCTTTTCTAATTCTGCATTAGAAAATTTTAACATTTAACAAAATACTATTGATTTAAATGTGAATTTAATAGCAATATTTGTCGTTAAAATCAAAATATTGTGAATCATCGGAGCCTACCTCCAATTTTACAACAGTCAATTTCAGATCTTAATTTTGTTGACATCTGTTCTTTGAACAAAATGTGGACCCACAAAAAGGCACTACAAATGCAATGAAAAAGTAACGGAAGAATGATTAAGTACGGCTTCAGTAGCTTTGCATCCAAAACAATCATCACTCATAAATAAATAATTGAGTGTGACGTGAATCTCCCCGTGTTGCAAAAATAGTTTCCCAAATCCATGCTTTTTTTACTTTTAAAAGTGAAACCTCAGCAAATATTGTGCGCGCTGTTTTCAGAATTCAAACAGTGGAGACTGAAGCAGGCGATGTGCCCTCCCTAAACACTGTAAAACTGGGAAGCTGTCTGACTGCCACAATAACAGAAAGTTGTTGTTTTTTACACAGCTGCAAAATAAATGTAAAAAATGTCATTTCTTAGTTTGTTATAGGACTTTAAAAAATATAATTCTGTCTAAAGGTCTTTGCTTGAGTATGGACCCTAGACATTTTTCTCGTGTAATATATACTTGTGCTTTCTGTGTCTGTAGTTCCCTAGAAACATACACATAAGGATGTCACAATATCGAATATTAGTGTTGCATAAGTTGCGAAAAGAAACACTTGAACTATTCATCCAAAACAAAAGTGAAATCCTTAGTTTCATTCTTATAAATTACAGTTCCAATAGAATGTGACCTGCTTTTTGACCACTCCTTAATGCAAAGGTCACATAAAGTCCAATCATAATAAGCTCTCCACATTGTGTGTATTTGTTTAGATTAAAGATTTAATTTACTTGTCACAATTGGTATTTTTTACTTCTCACGATTTGCCCTTAATAAACATGATTATTGATTTGACTGAATAGTCTTCACATCCCAGGGTGGTGTTTTGTGCCAGTTAACCTCTTAGTGCTCCTCTACAAACCTGTGCTTCATGTGGCAGAGTGCGCCTGGGCCTCTGGGGGGACACCGAGGACACTGAGCTGTGATGTTTGAACTCCCCTCTCCTCCCCCTCTCCCATCTCGCTCCCCTCAGGCCTCAGGTCTTGTTCTTCGGGGCTGCGTTCGCTCCTACCAGCCACTGCTTGGCAACAGCCAATCAAACGACCTGGCCAACTCCTCGGCCAATGACGTGGCCAAAATGGTCCGGAGCTCGAGAGTTTGAGTTGGGCGCTTGGGTCCAGCGGCACTGCCCTCCAAAACCCCTGTGAGAGCAACAACACGCAGGGATGACCTTTTTGGAGGAAGAAAGAAGGTGGAGAGAAGTGCAGCAAGCAAGAAAATGAGCACGTACGCAAAATTAAGCAGACGTAGAAAGTTGTCACTTGTTTATATAAAGGAAGGGTAGGTTTACATAACATCTGTATTAAAAGTTATTACATATGGAGAAATGAACTCTTATTTTTGATATTTGTAAGACTTCTTTTCTTTCAAAACCCACTTCTACTCCACTTATTTCACTTCTACTTCTTATTTAACTTTTACATATTAGGTCAGTAAATGTATATTTTTTTCTAAACAAGAGAGAAAATCTATTTGTCATAAGTAAACAAATATTTTGTCAGGACAAATGTACATTGCCTTCATAAATGTATGTATCATGCAAAAATGAAAAGTAAATATTGTTATCATAGGATCGATTTGTCATCAAGCCCTCATTATTTCAAAGCCCAGTCAAAAAAATAGTTGACTACACTTTCTTTCTAGGGCAGTTTTTTTGGCAAAAGAAAGTTCACCTCTTTCTTCGATGCTTTTTTTTTTTCTTTCTCTCTTTCTGCCAGCTCTTCTCATACGATGCTGGGATTTTTATTAATAGACCGTGTCCCCAAAATAACAAGAAGAAACGTGACAGTTCTCCCAATGGGGACGCTCGATTCACACTTGGCTAAAACCAGGCATTTTCTCTCATGTTGCCTCATTAAACCAGCTCGTGTATCATTAACTATCGGTGTGTCCTTATACCACGCTTCAATCTAGAATTATATTTCAAGATTTCTGTTTGCAAGGTGTGAATTGTAACCTTTAACGCTCTTTTGTTCCGTTTGGCAAGTTTTTCATAAATGCGGTGATGATTGATGAGTGCTGTGGAGTTTTTTAGGTCACTGGTTATTTCGGTGGCGTCCAGGGGAGCCACACTGCGGTTTGGGTGGGGCTATGGCACAGAAGGTAGACTGCATTGGAGAAGAAAAAAAGGAAAAAAAAAAAACAAGGACTCCGCTATAGTTGAGGAGTTACAGCAGGACCACGCTGTCTTGTTTTCCCTCCTCGGTTGCTCCCTCACTGCTTAGTAACAACCAATCACATCGCGGCCTCAGAGCTTCCCCTCGGCCAATGGGGTAGCAGGACTGTGGCGCCATAGAGTTTGGATTTAGCCACGTGTGATGTGCGCTGCTGCAGATCAGGAGGAGACGCGGCAACTCTCGGACATGTCAGAGTTTTTTTTTTTTTTTTCAGATTTCATTCAAACCACTCCCTTCGACTCTGCTGCAGTGACTCCGGCCGATCAGACACTCGGCTGTGAAGTCTTCATTTAAGGAGGGCAGTAGAACCATTATCTGTTTGCTTTTCACGACTAGAAAATGACAATCCTTCACTCTAGTTCTTTTCTAAACCAGTATACTGTTTCACAACTTTCCTTAAGATGTTGTATGAGCCAAGATGTTATTCAAATAAATATATATACACTGAAAACACTGCTTTTATTTATTATTAAGCATGTGGGCAATAGTTTAAAACTGTCTTCTGTCATTTTGCATTTAAAGATCTTAGTTTAAAAGTTTTTTTGTAGTTGTTTGGTATCTTGCAACTTGTAATCTTCTCTTCCATTGGTTGTCACAGTCTTTGCATCGTACACTCTGGTGGCAAATGTCCAAAATGTATTATTTATTTATTTTTTAATTGTGTTTTGGCACAGATCTTAAAAATGTGTGGTGCAAAGAATGAATGGAAAAAATAATAATATTTAACATAATCTAGAAGAATACTTTTAGACATCTGCCACTTGTGTGTGCCATGCTTTCCCCCCGTTGATGTCGCTTTTCATCTGTTCCTTGCATTATATTGATGTGCATTACTGTATCATTTGACGGTCTAAAACTTTCCCACCTTGCGCTGCAGTCACAGTTCATACCTTCTCCTCAGCGCTCTCTCTTCCCCAGACTTGAACCCACCCCTCCCTCTGGAGAAAACTGCACATGTTGCAGCTCTGGAGCAGGGCGCGGCTCTTCCTCTATCCAACCCCCCCTTCTCCTCTATCTCTCTCTCCCCCTCCTCCCCCTCTTTTTTGCTGCAGCCATAACTTCCTCCACGTGCTCCCCATGCTCTCGTATTTTTGTTGTGAGCGGCAGCAAAGCACCACTGTTGCATGGTTACAGCTCATCATTGGCTTGAATACTGCAGTGCTCGCTTCTCATTGGACCACCGTGGAGGAGAGCGGCGCTCCGATTGGCCGGCGGAGGGATGTGCTTTGACGCCATTGGTTCGACAGGCTTGCATCCCGCTCCTTAGAGACTGAGGCGGTGTAAACATCACGGGTGTTTCTTTCAATGGAGCATGTTCTTTCAGCAGCCGGTTTTGTGTGCGTGTGTGTCGTTGACTTTCCCGTGTGTCTCTGAGGGGTTTTGGTGCGGGTAAAGCTAATTGGCGCACTGCTCTTCATTCGCCGGTTATTGAAGTATACTCTTACTGGAGTTATGACACATTGACACGCTGTCCTTAGCCGGTCGACTTCTCTGCTCAATTGTCTCACCATTTATTTTTAAAGTTAAGATCTTTGTTTCCAGTCGTAGTCAGCAATAATGCCCTCTGGCTTTATGTTCCATCCCTTTGGTGACAAACAGAGCTGGGGAGTCTCGGGGCTACACTTTGAAAAAACAAATAGCCTAAAGTTCACTGTGTGTTGCCTTGCTTTGTTCAAAACTATCCTCTTTTCTTGTATCACAAAGTTGTTGGCTTATACTCCCCTACCCCCACGTTTCACACCCTTTTATTCAAGTACAAAGCATCTATGCCCCCCTTTGATCTCCCCTTACAATAAATCTTCTATCTGAAGTTGAACTTGGAGCGCTCACGGACTTCTCTACATTCATGACACCAAGGAGAGGCGGGGTCAAACTGCTTAGCAACAACCAATCAGCCTAATATTTTTGGCAGCTCCTCACAGCCAATGGAGGAGCGTGAAAAAAAAAAGCCCGGTTTAGTGGTGTTGTTGTTATTGGCGGGACGGCATAGGAAAACAGTTGTTCTTAGCGCAAGTGTCCTGGAGCAGATTTGCACAGATAATCTTGGCTTTGATGGCGCTGAAAGACACACGGCTCGTTGCCGTTAGTGCCATTTGCATTTTTATGTAAGCCTCGCACGGTTAAATTTGAATTTCTCCTCCAAATGTTCGAAAACGGAGAAACGGTTCCTCCTCGCATCGATCCGCACAATCCGTATCTTTGTCAGTTTTAAGACTTTAACATCCCGGAACATGCCGCTGCTCTTCATCACAGTCACTCGTCGATAGGTGAGATCAATAAGGTTTAGTTTTTCGATAAGAGTTCACCTGCAGGGGCTCACACGGGTTCATACGAGGGATTATCAGAAAAGGACTACTCTGCTGACATCTTTTCTTTTCTATTGGGCTGGTTTTGTACTGTTTTTATTTTTTTTTAATATGGAGCTACACCGTAATAGTATCCTTTTTAAGGTTACTTAAAGTCCATGTTTGGATTAATTTCTAGTAAAACGTTAGGTTATAAAAGGCTTTCTTGTGGAACATTCGTCTATAGTTGGCGGCTATAAACATGAATTATTTGTTCCCTCACTTTTTGACGCCAGGAACCATTTTTTTTATAGATCATTATTTGTAATAGATGATCTTTTTATTTTAATACACAGGAAGTTCAAATGCATGCAATCCTTTCAATTAAGTTTATATTATTACCTATGTGGCTACTATGATTTAACCAAAAAGTTTTTTCTGCAATAAAAAAGTTTAAGAAAAACAACAACCAACAACAACACAAACACCAGTTAGTTCTGTCTGCACTTTCTAATGTACTTGTGTGTGCTATATCTCGCATGTCGTCCAATTAGCTGTGAATATTCTGTTGATTTGGTGTAAAGATGAATGCACAATTGAACTCGGTGACCCCTGAAACAAAGATGGTACTGGCACATACAGAGCGGTGCCTTCGGTCCATCACTGTTATTAGACCCAATGAAAGTCCCTGTGGTGCAGCAGCAGAGGGACCCAATAGTAAAACCACATTGGGATGAGCGGAGGACACTACTTGTGCCTGTAGCTGTCATGACAACACATGATGGACAGATCTGAGGAGCCAAACAAGCATCTCTTCTGCTGCAGCTGGCTCTAGTTGTCCTCCAGGGATCATCCACATCCAGAGGCCCTTCCAGGGACACGCACACAAGGGCCATCCCAGCCTCGTGCACGCGGACTGGGGCTGCTTGGATACAGCGTGTGCCCGCCGCCGGTAAAATAAAGCTAAGAGGCGTTTTGACACATCTCCTCTGGACAGATACAGATCAATAGGTCCACAGAAGGGGGGCCTCCGCTCGACAAGGGGGTGATTGACAGTCAATGCGGCAATCGGGCGGGATGTCTTGATTAATTTAACTGGCTCCCCATCGCCCCGAGTTACTTACCAACAGTTCAGCAAAGTGTGCTGCGTTGGCAACTAAAGTGGATACACTTTAGTTGCCAACACTTAATTTGGTTCAAATTACACTTTAATTTGAACCAAGATTCAAAAGGAAAAAAAGTCTAGATTGAACTTTGACTGTCCTTTTATTGCAATTATTTTGTGAATCTAGTCACTTGGGTCAAAATTCAAAAGTTTATTCCAACTAACCCCTTTAAATTCCTCTGGATTCAATATTTTTTATTCTTATTCTTTATTTTTTATTTTTTTAAGAAAAGCCCTAGCTTACACAATTTCTTATCCAAGCACAGGACTGACTCAAAGAGCATTCCCTAGACTCCTAATCTTAAATAATTAAATATTCCCTTTCCCTTCAATTCTATTTATTTTTGATGAACCCCAATCACAACAGCAAGACTTAAACGCTCCAGGGCAACAAAGAGTAGATCTAAAGATAATTTTGTTAACATAAACTTGTTAACCAAATTTTGAGTTAGTGGTACATCAAAAATGAGTAGTTTTCTTGGTGAGAACAGCGTCGATTCCCCGGTGAGCGCTCTGTCAGTGAGACCATCTGTTTGTGGCTCGAACCAAACTGGGCTGCCAGATGGGATTGGAAACGAAAGCAATGCATCCATGAAACGGTGACAAATACAAGTTTATTTTTTACTGTAACAACTATGTACTCAGCACAGCCAGAGTGTCATTTGTTCTGCAGGTGGAGATTTGCCGACAAGCAATCACTATGACAAATCACCTTAGTTGTGATATTTCAGCCATTGATGCAATTTCCAACTTTATGTACATTTCAAGACATTATGCCAGTGTGAAATACAGTCTGTAAGTAATTTGAGATCAACCCAAATTTTTAGTATTATAGATTTATTATTATAGTTTTATGCTACATCTAATCACATATGTACAACCATTTGCGTTTCTAAATGATTACAACGTCAATAAAGATAAAGACACATTAACATTTATATTCTCTCTTCAAACTAAAACTTTGTTCATGCTTATTTTTTAACACGCTCAATGATAAAACGATAATAAATTTAAAGAGTGCCAATCTTATTTAGACAATGTTAAGTCCTATAAAGGAGAAATGAGATCAGTTAAATCAGTACTAATGGCTATGACAGCTCCTATCTTTGTTTCTACTCCCAGCTCTTATTTTGAAAGGCAGAGAGAATAATTAAGTCGATGCTTCTCTCTTTGTTTGCCTGCAGCACAAAGCAGCTGTCAGGTGGGACTCGTCGTGGGACAGGTGTTGTTTGCTGCTCTTCAAGGTCACACTGTTCATTGAAGACGGGACTCGCGCGAACAAATGAACATCTGTAGCAATAAACACTCATAATTTTACCTTTTTAGTGCCTTGTCTGTTGTTTGCACACAATTAAGAGTGGTATAATGTCCACGAGGTTTTGGGAATTACGCTGATCAAGTCTTCATTGTAGCACCTGTTACTGAGTGGGATTTAAAGGAGCTCAAAGTCGATGTGGTAGAAGGCAGAAAAGTGGGAAAGTGTATTGATTTTCAGTGATTATTAAAATGTGAACAACAAAAACGTCTGATTTCTTTCCGATCATGGTCCCTCTGATCACTTGAATAAAAATGTTTGTAGGGCACCTTAAGGCAGCTTGCGTTCTTTGTTGTGAAGTATCTGTTTTGTGCTCCTCAGGTCTCTGGTGATCATCAGTACTTTGGATGGGCGGATCTCGGCTCTGGACCCTCACAACCAGGGCAGGAAGCAGTGGGACCTGGACGTGGGCTCGGGCTGCTTGGTCTCCTCCAGCCTCAGCAAACCGGAGGTGAGACGCACCACACAAACACCTGCTTTAAACAGGGAAGGGCAAAGGGACGGAGGCAGCGGTGAATGTCCTTAACAGGTGAAAACTGGCTAACATTAATCACATTTTGAGAAGTGGTAATTACAATAAAACATGCACTGAATGTGCTGGGTTGTTTACAAGACTATAAAGGAGCCACAATGTGTAAAATATGACTTCAAATGAGACTGCTTGATTCAAACGACATATCAAATCATCAGAACAAACATGTTTTTCTTTTTTTTTTACATTTTTCAAATTTGTGTGTTAACTTGTAAGCATGGATTTTGTTTGTGCTGAAACAAAGAAGGGATAATTTCCAAGTAAACTGGGTCCAAACTATTATCAGATTAAGGCATTTAGTATTAAAAAGACATATTTTAAAAAATGTAAACTCTACTACATTATTTAAATGGGCTGATATCATTAGAAAACAACTTCATACAAGAATTAACCATTTTAGTTGGTTTGTGTATGGCACAAAACCTTCCTGACTATGCATTACCTGTTTTGCTAAACTGGTAGTAAAGGTAAGTTTCCTACACTTAAAAACTTGTTTTGACAGTTCTAAAGACAAAGGGAAGTGTTTTTCTCTTATTTTGGCAGCTGTCTAGCGCATACACAAGCATATGTTCACTTCTTGGCAGCAAATTCTTATTATCTTTTGCCACAATTCACCTCAAGTAGAAAACTCCAGCGCACCCTGTTACGCCATAATTGATGTAAAGTCAATTTCTACAGATTTTGAGTATGTGTGAAATACCCAGATGTTACATTCAGAAACAAAAAGTGATTTTCCTTCAGACGGCGCGCACATAATTGAACTATGTGCACTTTTACCAGTCTCGCCTCTCGCCGTTGTTGCTTGCATTCAATCCGTGTAAACAAACAACTTACATACAGCCGACACGCTCTCCTCCCCCTCCGAAAACCCTGAAATCGTGTTTCTCGCCCGGAGGATCGGCTTCACTTTGTTGACTGTGGCAGTTTTTACACGTGCGGCGCAGCAAGACCCCCTCATCTGTACATAGATACAGTACATACAGAGAGGATTAAACCGCCCACGAAGTCGGCCCGAATCGTGAGCGTACCCCTGAGCTGTGCTAAGGGGGTGTAGCAGCCTGTTGAGAGGTTCTGATCTGGACTCGCTGTGTTTATAGCCTCAGGGAGAAAGCCTCTGAAACTAACAAGGTCTAGAGCGGCGGTCCAATGTGAGGCCAACACTGTGGTTACACTAATGAATTCTCTATGATCCACTTGGAGTTTTAATCGTGACCCCGACAATAAAATATAGTGAGCGACTGCCCTTAAATATTTAATGGAGAGGCTGGTAATTTCTAAGCCAACACTTAATTTGTATTAGCCAGCAGTATTTGATTCACGCTGGGGTCTAAATTATTTTTAATTGCAAGATTTGAAAAGATGAGACACAATATTGGCTTATTTTTATTATGTTTTTTTTTTATTTCAGGGGTTAAACTAGCCACACTCCCCAAATTAATATAAGTATTAAATGATTGTTTGACATAATTACATTGGTTATCAATGGATTTTGTCCACTCTTCAGTGCAAGATTGAAAAATGGTATATAATAATTGCATTTATTTTATAATTGAGACAAAATGTTTATGTCACATATTGAAGTTATTTTTTTTTGCTCTTTAATTTCTCCACTCTATTCTACAGCAACATATATGGTACTTAGTTTGATGCAAGAATTAAACTGGTCGATTAGAGCCCAAATAAATATGAGAAATAAATGATCTTTTGACACTATTTATAGTTAGATTAATGGATTTCGGCCAGTTCAAGGTTGAAGAATGGCATTTGTATAATGACATTTTAAAGCATTGTTTCAAGTTGACTCATTGCCTTTTTCCCTAATCTTTCATAATCACTGTTGAGCCTGATATTTTTAATTATTTCCCACTCAGTTATAAAATAGGATATCAGACATTTTATGAAGAACTTATTTTGTTTTGTTTTTTAAACTATTTGATAACACTGTTATTCTATGTCTGTTTGTTTGTTTCACTGGAATTCTTCATAGACATTTATAAATGAGTTCAAACGTAAGAGTTTCACCGTGTCCTTTATTGACAGCATAGAATCTATAGAACGCAGTTGCCATGCAAAGTTTTACCCTGGAACCTTTTCGTCACGTCCTTTTTCAAACAAATTAAGCTAATTGTCTACAGTGGCGTCACGTTAGGTTTCAGAAGCTAATCAATACTCTGCATTAGTGCAACAGTTTCAGACGGACACGTTATTGCTTAGAGGGGCAATACAAGACAAGACAACTCGCCTCTGGGGATTTTTACTACCACAAATCTAATCAAACTAAGAACTTTTTTTCTTTGAGTTTTTATGTTAAGTGTTCTGCTCTTTTGCAAATCTATGAACACATTCAAGATTAGAGCCAAGCAGAGTATTCGCTCACGAGGGGTAAAGTCTGGGGTACGACTTTTAAGCCTCTGGGAGTGTGGGAAAAGTCGCTCATGAAATCAAAATTCATGAGGCACTTTTTATTCAGCGTCTGCCGAGGTTATAATATGGAGCAGCCCTAAAGGTTGCTCCCAGCGCCACGACTGTCTGCATTAACATGTAAATTTGACATTGAAATCAAGCTGTTCACATTATTTTTTTGATTGCAGCGTGCGATTTTCAATAATTCCGCCTTCCTAAACCCTTCAAAGTAACGTAAACAAACGCGGCGAGCTTTGATATGTATGTGAGATGCACGCGTTGCCCCGGTCTCTAAGATGTACTCTCGTTTCCTAGTTTGTTGTGACTATATAAGCAAGTGTCACAGCGGTAATTGCACTCCTGGCTCTCAAAGTGAACCGGTGCGGTCCCTGATGACTTTTCAAGAGCTTCGCCTGACAGACTTCGATTTAACACAGACTGCAGGTGAATTCAGAGGAGCACCCCAGAGGCAGAGGAGAGCACAAGAGAGAGAGGGATGAAGAGGGAAGTTGTAGACGCACAATAAAAAAGCCTTGGTCGGAAACGTGTAGTGCGCCTATGGGCCCCTGGAGGAGAGCGTGATGAATGAACACGAGCGAGGAGGACGGTCCCATCTGTAGAGCTGGATAAGTTAATTTTACTTGACGCAGGCATTTATCTCTCTGACACGCACAAAGAGCTGCTGCTTTTTAGGCGGTTAGTATGATAATTTTGTTGACAGATGTTCAGCTCGGTTTCTTGACTCATTGGTCGTTGTGAAATTGGAGATGAATTGAATCGGAGATGGCGAGATCAACTGGAAATGTCTGCTTAAAAGGATTCAACAAAGAAGAAATGATGTGTTATAACGTGGCAGAATGTAAACTTTGGTAGAGGTTATTTTCGAGAATAAAATTAGGCGGTTATGCTGTTGACGAAAATGACCTAGGAATATGGGATGCCTAAAATTAGTGCTGTATTTTGGGTTCTTCATGCCTGGGAATGGAATGGTTGCTGTTCATACAAATGTCAACAGAATGTGCTAAATAAAGCTAAATAATGTCTTTAAATGTATAAGTTGAGATTTAAGTAACAGACAAATGTGCAATTATTCTGAAATTACCCTTAGAAGTGCAGAAATGTCACTCCTTGTTTGGAAGTTTACAACAACAAAATTCTATTCATTTTTAATCTGCTCTTTTTCCAACAATCTATTGAATAGTGAATTTGCATATCAAAACAACATTCACATTTATCGTAATTTGCATATCAAAACAACATTCACATTTATCGTATTTTTTATTATTATTATATTTTTTTATAAGACTTTTTTCACTGGAAACACTATTTGTAACGTTTTAACTCTGCTCCAGTCACTTGCTTTTACCGACTGGCTGCAGACCTCTCTATTAAAAAATCCCTAGCTGATCATTGACAGTTTGAAACGATCTCGATTCAGTTAAAATTCAACACATTCCTAATCCTCATGTTGTAGAAACCTCATGTTTATATTCCCGTTTTAGCACTTATTCAGCGGAGTATCTCTCTTCACCACCGGCTCGGGGTTTGACAGCCCTTAGTTTGTCTGGAGACACAGTATAGTAGACAATTTACACCAGTCCATGTCACTGTCGCGTCTCGGCTCCTCTGCAGTGCTTCTGTCTTGTTAACATCTGTGTGTGTCTGGTTCTGCAGCACTAGTGTGAAGACACATCCTCCTCCTCCGCCTTCACCTGTAGATCTGAATTTACCCGACCGACCGCGAACAAACCCGCCGACTCCTCGACGTCACACGTTGTCATTTTGATGCTTTATATAAGTTGGTAACCCGCGCTAACCTCTGCGCCCTCCTTAACCCCGTCATGTATTTTTAAAAAGGGGGGGGGGCGCCGCGCCGCTGCTGATGTTGTCTGATCCTCTTCATCTACATTGCAAAACGGGAAAAGAGCTATGAATATGACATGGATCTGGATTTGACTCGGATTGAAGTAAATCCAGCCGAATAGGACATTAAATTCAATGTAATACCATAATAAAATAATACGTCAGTGTCTTATTTGTTACATTTGTTTGAAGTAAGATTATTAGAATCACTCAGAATTACTTGGGATCTAGACAAATCTATACGCCCAACATAATTACATCTATTATCAATTTCATTTAGCTTTGTTTCTTAATATGAATAATTTTGGACTGGAAAAATATGTTATGTCAACAAGTACCAGCTGAAATAGTTTTAAGCCCAACTTTAGACGCCTCTAAAAGTCATCTGGCAATAAATGCATGGTTGAATAGCATAAACGTGTTGCTTATAATAAAATGGCTTTGATGCAAAACTTATCTGAGGAATGAACACTTTTGGGCTTAAATGTCCGTGCTGGTTCTTTTCAAGTCAAAGTAAATATCCTCACTTCCATAATGTAGATAGAAGTTTTTGCAGTGTTCAGCTTAACAGCGGTTTGGTTGGCTCTTGTTGGGTCTGCTCGGTGATGAGGGGCTGAGGGGGCTCGCTGTGATGCCATTGGCTGGAGCGCTCTCACTGGGGAGGAGGCAGCCACTCACCTGCTGCTGCCTTTAGACACACTGTGGATGTCCCTCTGTCTCCAGCGCACGCAGCACAAACGCTCTGCACAATAGAGCCATCACTTCCACAAATGCCACAAAGCGCTTCAGGCTACAGGATTTTTAGCAAGACGAGTGTTTTTTTTTTTTTGTAAAGAAAGGAGAACTTGGCTCGTTGTGAATTAACAACTGTTTTTTTTGTTTTTTACGCTAAGATGGTTATGACTAAAGACTGGCCAAGTGTCACTGCTGTCAAGTGTTGAATAGAGAACCTGTTCAGTATTAATCAGTAAATTGTTTGAGGAGAAATCATTAGAGATTTCCAGATTACAGTTGGCCAATATTTGTCTTTATCTGGTCTGCTGTTTGACTTAACTCTCCAACATTGGCTGATATTTTATTTGGGCCAAGCACCTGCCTAAAGGAGAAGACATAAAGTAAAGCTGGGGGTTAAGGCACAAAACAAAAAGATACGAACACTTGTTTCCCCTCATTTGATCTTGATTTTTGATTCAATTTAATTCAGTATTGATTTTTGATCACTGCTCTACTATGGGTCTTATATACCATAAACAGATTATATCACGATAAAAACCCTTTTCATATTGATGTTTTACTTGTTTAATCATTAGTTTGACCAATGTTAAAAGTTGTTACTACGACAAGAGCATTTTATGTATAAACATTTTGGAATTTAGTTTGTTGAAATCAAGGCATGTAGATATATAGCTCACAGTACAAGAATAGCAACATGTAAGTAATAAAACCGATATATGATGTTTGTTTGTTCGTTCATCCGTCCAAACAACTTTAATCCAGACTGTCCATTTTTAAACTCAAGTATACATTATATTGCCATACCTGTACTTCTAAAGTTGTTTTTGTATCTGAAAAGACTAATGCTTAGCTCTGTTTACAAATGGTCCACCTGCTCGTGTCCCGTCTCTTATCTGAACTGTCAGGTTGAGCTAATACACTGTCATTCACTTAAATTGTGCATATTTGTCACTGTGGTTTCACTGAAGGGGGGCGACAGCAGCGGCCGGTGCCAGTGTGAATGAGTCATGCAGAGGAGGCGGGGCTAAAGGGATTTTTTTTTGGGGGGGGTGAGGAGGTGAGGTAATGCTACCGACCGTGGATGATGTCATTGCAATAGACAAAACCACTCCGTCACATTCCTCGCTGCTACCTGTGCCAGCGCCGGTGAAAAACCTTCGAGGACGCGTGATTGATGCTCGCGACCGTGACTAACGAGCCGACTTCAGGCTGCGACCAAAGTGACACGCCATAAGTCTCCGGGCGCTACTGGGGAATGTGAAAGGACCACACAAACCAGAGCTGTGCGACAGGAAGCCGATGCTCCTCCAGCCCAGAGCGTTTTATTTACATTGTTTTATTCCCTTATGAACACATGTACAAGCGCTCGCTAATCATAGTTACATGTATTCACCGTTCGTTAAAAGAGGAACGGTGCATGTAATCTATCAGTCAATAAATCAATCACACGGGACTCTTAGGAAAACTGTATTGACAACACGCTCTGAAGTGGAATCTCAGTTTTAATGATAAAGCCGATGTAACATGTTTTATTCATTACACATAGAAAATGACAAACTACTAAGTGTTTTTGATTTGTTTATAAGGTTTTACTGAAGAATATATAGATAGGACACTTATTAATCTTTACTTAGAACTCTCTTCACCTCTAAATAAGCTTTGGTGAATTGATTATCGGCGCCAGGTGGACTGTGGTCTGAAGATAAATCTCCAAGGAGCTTTTCTTGGTCAACACCACGTTTATTTATCCAGATGAGGAATACAGTATCTTTACCAAATCAATAAGCTCCAATGAAAGCTCTGCAATCATAACCAGTGATAAATTAATTCTTGAAACTGCTTTGTTTAGTCGATTAATCGGTCGACGTTGTCCAAATTGACCAAGCATTTTATTTGTCAAACTATATTAGACATATTGTATATTGAACAAGGGCAAAAAGGAGTAGTAAGCTGAAAATTGAGGGAGTGACTCGTGAGTTATATCTTTCTTTTTAAATATGAATACATTATTTTAGTACTTTTGAGTTTAAATAGTGCAGTTGCAGTCTCACAAGTACTGTTTGGGTCAGATACTTGGCCGGATCGTAGAGATACTGAAAACGTTTGAAAGCTTTTGCCAGTTTCACACTTTCCACGCCCTTTTAAGCTCAACTGTGAGAACGTCTTTAGTCTGCTACAGCCCTAACATATTTAAATTACTGCAAATATGAAGAACCTGGGCCTAAGCTTGGTATAATATCTTACATCGCCGTAGGAAACATGGAATTTTCACTGTATGAGGTATGTTTAAGTTTTGTTTTTTTCCTATCATAGACTTGCTTAGATATGAATTAACCTCTACTCCCCTTCAGTTCATCGAGTTCATTCATACTTTTCTGTGACACTCTGTCTGCCATCTGTGAGTGAAGCGGTGCATTGTGGGTCCAACAGTGATGCATTAGCGGCTGGTGACGAGTGACACTGTTTGACAGAATCAGTGGAGCTTCTGCATCAACATTGACTCACTCTTGTCCCCCAATACCCCTCTTTTTTTCCTCCCCCATGACCTGATCCTCCCCCCGCCACACTCCTGAGGGGCAAACCCAGTCACATGTCATTACTATGAGAAGTGTTAACATCAAATAATCACCCTCTAACAAGTGTAACCAATCTCTCTATCACAGAGTAATGGACGCCTGACTCGCAGCAAAACAAACCATTTCAGGGGCAAATTAAAGCTTAATGATGCCATGTTTACCAAAAACAATGAATGGGAATTGCTCGAAAAGTGGATCATTTTAAACAAGCATAAAAATAAAACAAAATGCTTGAATGACTGTTTGGAATACACTAATTAGCTTAATAGGAATTTGCTAATACAACTCGTCTGTTATCGCACAAAGGCGGAAAATGTATGCTGTGTTTTGAATAATTGGAGGAGGGGCAGGGTCCTCGTCCTTGATCTTTTATTCGCCCCGCGGTTCATCAAAGCACAATTTCCTCTGAACTCATGGCTCTATACCATTAACAGGCTGCCACTTAAAGATGTTTTGTTCTGCTATAACCTAATTTAATTCACACTATTCACACTGGCGTTATACACGTCTATAAATAGGCATTGTTTATGTGATTCCTCTGTTTTTATGACACAATTAAATCTATCATGTGAAGAAAAACATGTTTTGATGAAAATATTTGTGGCAGATTTGACTTTACTTTTTGAATTTTGCAAGGTGTTTATTGCAATATATTATCAATAGAGACGATGAATGATTTTATTTGTTTATGATATTTAAGTTCATGTTTTGTTTTGTTTTTGACAAAGACTAAGTACATTTATATTGCATATGACAGGCTCATGTTTATGTAATTATTACCTCATTTGTTGGAATAGTAGTTCCTTTTTGGTAAATATTTATTATAGTGTTACATCAGTCAAGTGGCAGTTTGTGAAGAAAAGTTGAACATTTCAAGTGGCACTGTGTTCTAAAATCTAAATCATGTGATAATGCCATTTCTACTCAAATACAACAAAGACATTTTTTTACTTTATTTATTTTTTTAAATCTATTCATATTTTGATAGGGATAATTATACATTAGGGCATTTAAAAACGTCCTTTTCAAATGTATCTATTGTGGTCATAAATACTTCCGCCCTCTTTATCTCCACTTTCTCGATGTCTAGAGTGTTCTCGTTACCGATCGCTGTGCCGCTCATGGAGAAAACTGTTTTATCATTTACGAGCTGTCAAGGGCGATATCAAAGTGAATCGTCCACTTCAGCCACAAAATCCACTACTAGACCCTCAAAACTCTCCAAACAGTCCTGGCTCAAATGTAATGTTTTTTTTCCCCTGCGGGTTCAATAATTCACCAGCAATCTGCAGCTCAGGCTGAAGCCAAGGCATTGATGAAAAGCTGGCGAGACCGAGAGCGTTTGAACTCAGTTGACCATCTCAACTTTTTCAAAAATGTTTAGTTACTTTTCTGGTTCATTTATTTAGGTTTCTTTTTCAAGATGTATTGTTACAACTGAAGGTTTTTGGTGGGGTTTTTAAAATTGCGATTGACTGTTTATTGTACATTTTATGAATAAGGCAGTTTCCATATGGCTGCAGATATTAACATTGCCTCTGTAATGAATATGAGTAATGAATATCTCAATAATTTTGGGAGTATTACAATAACGGCAGGCAGGTGTTAAACATGTCTTTAAACTTATTAGTTGAGGTTTAATTATCAGACAAATGTGAAATATCTGTAAAGTTAAATAGAGATGGCAATACTTACGTCTAGTAAGTATTGCCAGTAAATGTGTCTTTACTATTTGCATAACATACTGAAACTGAATTTGATCAGCTGTCGGATTTTGTCTAGATTTCCTGTACATTTTCCTCTTCACAACATGATATTGGTCTACTATTTTTCTATTTTTCCAGTTTGTAATAAAAGAAGAGAAGCGATTGCTAACGTCGCTACTCCTTATTGACGTTCATAACCCACATTTTCTTCCTGCCTGCAATTTATGAACTTCCTTTAAGCTTTACTGCCAATTAATGCCTTCTAAACACCAAGCTTCAAACCAAACATAACGGTCCCATAACAAAGCAGATCATACAATGGCCTTAATGCCCTCATCACATACATTACAAACCTCATAATCTGCTGTAATCTAAAGGGAATACACTGAGCATGCAGAGACTGGTATCAATGGAACTAGATGACTGAGTTTAAGCCATTGAGAGCTTCATGACTCACTCCTGCTGGTTTAAACTCTACTCCCCTTTTCTCTCCCCCCTCCTCCTCCTCATGGTGTGATGGTCAGGCTGGAAACTCCCCCTCCCTCCTCCCCCTTCCTCCCCTCTTTTCAATTCGTGTCTAAATTTATCTTGGTCTTGTCTCCGGCCTCTTGTTTCTGCCGGGATGACATCACCTCTGCTCCAGGTTCTAAATCACTTTCTGACACATAGTTTTATCCTCACTGACCTGTACTTACTTTAAAGTCTAATGAGATAATGTGATTGGAGGGGTAACAGGTAGCAAAATAAAGCTACCAGTTTAACTTAATTGTATGGCCCTGTCAACAGTTTTGATAGCCAAAGAAAAGCTTGTATTGCAATATTGTAATGGGATCCTATGTGACATTTACGATTGCATTTGCTTGTCAAAACAAATGGCGGAGCATACTTGCAAATAAAAAAAGCCAGGATAATAAATCTTGATTTATACCCTCCACTGTCTTGGCGAGATTTGAGCAGCCCATGATCGAAATATGGTGCATTTTTTTAAGTCATTTTGCCCTAGTTTGGTACCAAGTATTTTCCTTAGTACCAAAGCAAATTTTAATTGTTTTACTTTTTGACGTGTATAGGTTGTTTTATCATTGTTCATTGTTTTATGATTCACCGTATCGCCAAAGTTAGTTCCTATGTTTGTGAATTATGTTCATTGATAATGGCAATAAACCTTTTCTGATTCTAATTTTGATTCTGAAATTAAGATTGAAATTTAAGTAGTAACACAAACTCCACCTTATCTTAAAATGTGTGCACTATATATTTTTTTATTTGCAAATTCTGTACATTTGCATACTTCTCCTTCAATTAGGATTGGATATCTATTACCAATTAAAACGGGGGTGTTACAATATACACAATAGTTGGAATATCAAAATCACAAGGTTAGACAGGACAGAAAGCTGATATGTTAATACCATTAGCTACAATGTTACTCAATCCTTCAAAACCTGTGCCAAATGAGTCACGACACGGACTGCCAACGTGATTCTCGCAGTGACCGCCGTCTCCGCGAAAAACAATTATCTTAAGATCCCCCCGCGTGCCGCTAAACTGAAGCCGCGCAGGTTAAATCTGGATTATAACTTTTGTGTGATGATCTCATCCTGGCCGCCCCCCCGCCGCGAGCCGCTCATTTGAACGGGGGCATTATCCACAGTCGCACACTTTCCCCGGATCCAGGTTAATTACTTAGGCTCTTGGTTGTGTAATGGTCCGTGGATTGAGTCCAAGTGTCTCTTAGGCTGACGTCGCGTGTGTCGATCGGTGTTTCTGTGTCTGCGCTCGGGGGCATTTTGTAAATTGGAAACTAAAGGATATTTCAGGAAGTTTTAACTAATTCAGCAGATTGAAGTTTTGTGGGTGAACTGATGCAATAGGTGCCACGGTGTTTAAGAAAGTGCGAGACCGTGTTCACCTGTTCATTGGAGTTAATGTGTTTTTTTTTTTCCCCATTTCAAGGTTTGATTTTATTTGTATTTAACCACAGTTGACGGGGAAGAAACATGTTTGAAATGACAATTATTAGGATGTTACACAAATTCTTTTTCATTTGGATTTCAGAATCAGAATACCGTATTTTCCGAACTATAAGTCGCACCTTTTTTCATAGTTTTGGCCGGGGTGCGACTTATACTTATCTTTATACTTATACACCGGAGAGACTTATATGTGATATTATTTGTTATTTTCACACTTGCAACCGCATTTCATACTCTAATGCTTTTTCTTCTCTATTATGCATTTTTTGGCTGCAACTTATACTCCGGTGCGACTTATAGTCCGGAAAATACGGTATTTTTTCTTGCCATTTTTGATTCACAAACTAGGAATGTGCTTTGGCCAAATGGTGCCACATAAAACGACAAACAACAGTGAAATAAACTACGATTAAATAAAAATATCTGCAGTTTGTTAAATGTCTCTCCCCACTCTTCTCCTTTTGCACTGCTTGTTGTACTGTCTAGCGAAGAGTCCATGTATCCGATTAAACTAACAAATCTACATTGAACATTGTCTTGTTTGCAGGTGTTTGGCAATAAAATGGTGATCCCGTCTCTGGACGGGGCCCTGTTTCAGTGGAACCGGGACCGAGAGCTGATGGAGGCGGTGCCCTTCAGCGTGGAGTCTCTGTTGGAGTCGTCTTTTCGCATCGGTGACGACACGGTGCTCGTCGGGGGAAAGTCTCACACCACCTACGGCCTCGGAGCGTTCAGTGGGAAGGTATCATTTCGAAAGAACTTGATTTATACACATTTATTTATACCATGACTTTCTTTCAATAATTGTATGTTCCCATTTGTCTGCAAAACACAATAAAAAACCCAAAACGTATTCAAAACAAACGCTAAACCTGAACTTTGTCTTTATTAAACATGGTTTAACATTTAGTTGTAATTTAACTTGCAATGTCAATTAAGATCCACGCATCTACTATACACATTACCCGTTTCTTTTCTTTATTAAGATTGTTTAGACCTGTCACAATAATGAACTTTATCAACTTATCGTTCAGTAAATGAAAGCTGGAACTATATTATTTGTGGCTCAATATTTATTGTGGGCATTTTTTTTTATTTAAAACAGAAATTGTTTTATTATTTTGTCTTAATATTTTAAAATTTCAACTGTAGAGTGTTGAATAAATTAACATATATACAATTTATAGATCACCACTAACTCATTTTTTAATGGTATGGTTCATTTGGAAACAGGGTTTACTGGTTTACTTTATGGTTAATGCGCAAGTGGTATAATGTAATATTTTAGATTCAATATGTTGCAATTCAAAGTTTGTTATTGTGACAGTTCTAATATTGTACACTATACGCTATTTATGGCATATTTGTATTTGACAAAAAGTAGGCACCAATAGCAACACAATACTTAAACTAATGGGTGTAAGCTTACCACTGGAGCTTTATTTATTATATTCATGACAAATAGACCAAGCTAGTAATTATATTTTTGATTAGTCGACCTGTCATATGATTATTTCTATTGTACATTGAGACTTTTAAAATACATTTTTAACAAGATGAAGGGCAACATATTGTGACTGAAGGCTTCTAGATAGAGAATATTTATGAATACAATTTATTATGAATAAAAATCCTTTTTTTGGGGGATATTTTGATTGAAAAATGCCACCGTCTTTATTATAAAGTCTGTTGTCATGCGTTTTAAAGTCTGGGTAGTCCAGTTAATGATGATATTATCAAAATATGAATGTTTTTTTAATGTTTTTAATCCATTAATCACAATTAGTTGATCGTCCCGGCTCTACACTTGACCCTCTCATTTGACATGTCCATACTCTTATATACTACATTTAAAGCTAAAAAGCCTAAGCCTCCCTTCCCTTCCTCAGATCCGATACATCTGCTCGGCTGTGGGCTGCAGTCGTTGGGGCGACGAGGACGTGGAGGCGGAGGACATGCTTCTGCTGCAGAGGACCCAGAAGACCGTGAGAGCCATCAGGCCACGGTCAGGCACCGAGAAGTGAGTTTTATTCAATCACTCTGTGCGGTGACTGATGAGCTGTGACGGACACTATTGACTTTGTGCTGCGGTTGTAAAGCGAACGTCATGACCAGTAAATGTTGATGTTTTAATACTGTTGGCTCCGACTCCTGGGATGTCACAGTGTCAAATTTAACTCTTACGATTACAAGAAACACTAACATTTTACATTCAGTCTGTCGTCTATAGATTACATTTCACACAAAACGCATTTTCTTGAATCAGAGAATCCTGTATGAAGCATGTTGTATTGTAACCATGTTTTGGTGCTATATTAAGTTATTATTATGGTAAATCAAATAAACCCTGACCTCACTCCTCCAGGTGGAACTTCAGTGTGGGAAACTTTGAGCTGAAGCTGGTTCCTGAGGCGCAGTCCGGGATGAACTTCCTCGAGGGCGACGGTGAAACCTGGAAAGAGTCTCCGAAGTTCATCATCGACGAACCCAACGGCACCGAGCAGCCCCAGGGGTCAAACCAGAACCTGGACCTGGTCATCAAAGTGTCTGTGTCCGACTGGAAGGTGATGGCGTTCAGCCCCGAGCCGGACGGAGCGCTGGTGTGGGAGCGACAGGTGAGAGGGATTAGAAACGCACACAATGAAATCCATCAAAGATCATCTTTTGGGCATATTCATATCAAAAAGTGGCATTATTTTACTGGTTGACTAGCCAGCCATTAATTTTTTAATTAATTAACTAATGAAATTATTATTTCTATTGTACATTGAGACTTTGAAACTAAATTATCAACCAAATAATGAGTGACTGAGTATATGGGGGGATGTTTACAATTATACAAATATGACTATGCAGCCTTATTGTGAAATAATTTAATTATAATTATTGAAATTAAATGAAGCAAACATTAACAATGTTATTGAATCAAACAGCTTCAATGTAAACACTTGAAACCACAAGATTAATATAGTGATTTGTTTTTGGGACCCTATTCATGACAAAAACAATAATGTAGAACATGAATTTTCTGTTTGAAATTTTTCCTAAAACATTGTTCAACATTAACTCAAAAATGAACCTCTTAGCCCTACTTTTATTAGGCTTGACACAAAGTAAATGTACTGTTGAATGTGTTTTTGCAGTTCTGTACCCCCATTGCCTCGGCCTGGCTGGTGGGAGGGGGAAAGGTCACACCAATCAGCCTGTTTGACGACACCAGCTACAGCAGCCGCTCCGACACTGAGGAGGAAGATGACCATGAAGAAAGCAATAGTGGAGAAACAGAATCCAGTGTTTACCTTGGTACGCCTCAGTTACATTCACACTGGAGATGATCTTTGCACATCTTTTATTTTTTTAATTCATAAATATCCAAGCTTTCTCTATTCAAATAGTGTAAAATGAATATGTTTTAAGCTGGCAATTATTGAACATATTTTTTCATATTTTTGTATTGTAATGTATGCTAACTAACCGCAAAATATTACAAATACAGACTCGGCTATTTTCTGTAATTAAATGTATTAAGACAAGTTATGCATTTCATTTTCACTTATTTAAATTCATGCATTTAACTTGATTTTCCAGGGATGTACCAGGGACAGTACTACCTCCATTCCTCAGTGACAATCACTGAAAAGTTCCCGTCCAAAGCCATAGCGTCAGAGAAGGACTTCGGCCCTCTTCCCACTGTCAAATGGAAGCCACTGATCCGTAAGTCCTTGTCATTATAACGGACAAACCAATATTTCTCTGCGTTGACGTGCCACTTTAATTTGGTTTTGCCCATTTTATTGATCCTGTCTGTAATCCAGAGCCATTTCATCCTGTCCTTCACACAGATTCTCCGTCGCGGACACCTGCACTCGTCGGTTCGGACGAATTTGACAAGTGTCTAACCAACGACAAGTTTTCCCACGACGAATACAGCAACGGGGCGCTGTCCATCCTGCAGTATCCATACGGTGAGGGTCTCGCGCTCTCCAATTTATACACAACAAACGGAAAAAGAAAGAGTGGGAAGTAGTTCAGACCTCAACAAAAGTGTTCTGAAATGATTCTTGTATTAGTTTAGCAAATTGTTACCGAGCAAGGTTTATTTATTGACATTTAGATAATTGTGGACATACAAACCGATACCTCTCCCACTGTCCAGTCACTTAATTCCCTCCATTTACCCCTCTGCAACATCTTCTCACTTTTATAATTCTTGTGAAAAAAAAGGGGAGAGAATTCATGTGCAAAATACCGTCCAATTACTTGCGTAGAAAAGCCCAAATCAAAATGGAATGCCCCGTTTTCGTTGTTATTAGTTTTAACTCGCTTCTCCTTCGCAGACAACGGCTACTTCTTCCCGTACAGCAAGCATTACCGCGAGAAGCGAGAGAGCGCCGTGAGTCTGATCGAGGACAAGGGGGCGGGGCCAGAGAAGCGGCGCCGCAAAGACCCCGTGCTGCTGCTGCCCTGGTGGAAGGAGATCATCGGCACCATCATCTTCTGCATCGCCGCCACTACTTACATCGTGCGCAAGTTCTTCCACCCGCCAGCGCCCCTCGTCAGCGTCCGGGTAAGAGATGGAACACGCAGGATGTGATGTTACAGCGTATGACAGTTAGACCACACATTTTTGGCGTCGGACACATTTCATTAAAACATCGGTAACATAAATGTATACAACTTAATTAAGCTGGCCTAGGGTTTCTCTTTGAGATTTACATACATAATTTCAGTTCCTGGTTGGACTTGGGGAGCAGATGTGCCACTTCCTTTTTTCAATACTTATTCACAAACTGCTACTTGACTGATATACATATTTACCATTAAACTTAGTAATGATGATTAAAGACAGAACTAAGTAATGATGATTAAAAACATGAAAACCTCTCATGTGCAACAGATTCTATTGCATTCCCAACCATCCATCGCAGTTTAGAGATAAAAAATGTAGACGTTTTTACATGGTTTATGGTTTCTATCATTATTTTACACAAAACAAAAACTGGCCTAAATTGAACAGACTTCCCTGTCAACACAAACTAAGATTCCTTTTGTTATTATTGGGAAGGTTTAAGATTAATTTTAAGTCAAGGCTGGCAGAATATTGATTACATTATTTGGCTTCCCTTGTCGCGTTATGGTTGAAAACCTGGACATGTGTTTGAACTTATCCTTTTCTTTCTTTGACAGTGATTCAAAACAAATGTGAATTGGGCCATTAGATCAAACTATATCTCAGAAATAATGCAGCTTTTTCATATTTTTTTCATCAGCTTTTAGAAAGAAGTGTAAACTCTACAATAAAACAATGGGGATGTATTGTTTTGAAATGGGCCTGAGTCAGAATGTTATAACACTTTTACAGCAAACACTTTGTCAACACTGATGTCTTTTCTTTCTTTCCCAAAGCAACGTAAAGAGTCGGAGACCCAGTGCCAGACGGACTCAAAATTTGACCTTGAGGTGGTGGAGACCAAAGAGACCGTTGCCGTGGAAACCAAATCCAGCGAATATGTGTCAAGGTACATCATTAAAAACGAGTGTAAAGAAGAAGTGGTGACTCAGGAGAAAACTGAGGCGCACCACGGCCCTGTCTGTCGCCGCAGCGGGGCGTCCCAAGGGAGTCGCTGGCTTTTAGAGGTGTAGCTTTAGAGACTTGGCTGTTACCATGGTGATCGCTCCTCTTCCTGATTGGTCGTGTTCACTTTCCGAAAACTGAATTGTGTGAAAAAAAATAGAAAACTTAGATCAGAGGTAGGGACTATTAATAGCCTGCATCCATATTTGAGAATTCCAGTGAAATGTTATTTAATTAATTTGACATTAAACATCTGATTCAAGTATGTTAATATGAATTCTAGAAACGACTTTAAAATACACAAAAGTTGAACTTGATGATGCCCATCTTAGGTGTTTGATTTTAAACTTGTACAAAACTTTCCTGTCATTTGCGCCCTGTACTTTTTATTGCTCTTTACCAATTGTTGCACACACATTGACCATAAACCATAACAAAACTACCATCGGATGTCTTGCCTTGGAACACAACCAGTGGTTTGTGACACCACAGCAACAGCGTATGATTGGGTAAAAGTCGTTTGGATCAAATGCAAAATGACCTTGCCCCCCCGCTGCCCCCCTCCTTCTGCCCGTCCGGTAGCATAACATCTGCCACAGGGTCAGCGCGTCCCTTTACATCACTGTCAGCACATTGTCACAAGCTTTTTGTTGCTCGGGACATCCTAAATATGATCACTGGACATAATTTATGGGCTGCCACTGCCCGCCTCAAGTCTGATCGATGCCATTTGCATTTTTCACACCCAGGAGCTCAATAAAATGGCGTTACCTTTCCAAAAATCAGGAAAAATTTGATTAAATTGCACTTTTTCCCTACAATCTGTCACTACATTTTACTTCCTGCATTTGATTCTGCCTAAAATGACAAACTGCCCTCCCTGCAGTAGTCCACATACGTTTGCCATTAATAGAAAGTTTTCTTGCATAAATCAACTGGCAGTTTTTGAAGCCAAGGGAAACTACTCATTAAAATAAGATACAGATCAGGAGCTGAAGCCCAATCGCGTGCATTCAGTGCTTTCTTATTAAGCTGCATTGGTCTGCCCATGAGAGGCTCTGTGGGTTTGGTACACTCATTTACACACTTTAATTATGTGCCGCTCAGAGCGAGAGATAACAGATAGTTCAGGAGGAAAATTCAGCTTTTACTCCGATTAAGTCAGTTGTAGAGTTGAAAACGGCTACCATATATAGTTTGAAACACCTTAAATAATGATACAAAGAATTGTCTCAACACCTGATTTTATAAATGACGGCAGGATTTATGATGATCATTATTATTTCAAGCATGTCAAATGGAACCAATCATGGCAATGTTCAATCAAAACATGAAATAATCACTGAAAAAAGCAGAACATAAGAGACAATTACAAATGACAAACAGTTAAAAAAAGGAGTAGGAAGGAGTTATTTAATCCCAACCCCTGCTCAACAAAAGAAACATTTGTAAATGATACTACTTTGCTGAAGACTGCAAATTTCTTGTCTATTCCCACTTCAAAAAGGGTGTTGTACATCTTGAATAATATCAGGAATACCTCCCTCACCATTTAGTTGGACTGATGACTTGCAAATGAGTTCCCATTTTATAAAGTACTATTCCCCATTGAGACTAAATTCCGTATTCGTAGTACACTTTTCCAAGACTGCAAGACAAATGGACCTTTCTGCGTGACTTTTTCTGCCCTACTTTTCGGCTGGTCACTTTTTGAGATCCAACTCCCAGGACACGAGGAGCGCTTCCCCAATTGTTCTCAACCCACTTTCACACAATTACCCAAACTTTTCCTTCTGCCGTAACACACTTTTTCTTTTTTTTTTTCCTCTACCCCTCACACCTTTTTGACATTGAGAGCAGCTCCATTTGTCTTCAGGCCTTAATGAACTGTCTCTCTCTCGCTGCAGGTATCTGACAGATTTCGAGCCCGTTCAGTGTCTGGGCCGTGGGGGGTTCGGCGTTGTGTTTGAGGCTCGCAACAAGGTGGACGACTGCAACTACGCCATCAAAAGGATACGTTTGCCCAGCAGGTAAAGAGTCTATCCCAGCATGCAGATCTATAGCTCGGGGCTTCCTATCGTCTATTGTATCTCGCCAAGTGCTGCTAATATGAGTATTCTAGTTAACTAAACATGAACGCTAGAAAGACGCCAGTGGTGCGCGTGTGTATTTATTATGACAAGCGTGAAAAACGAGCGCTCGGCTGCGTCGGATCCACATGCCGTTTCTTCTCACCCCAGTTGTGGCGGTGACTCACGCGGCGCGCCAGAAAATAGCAGTTTAATTACTCTTCAATGAGCCTTTGGTGTATAGACAGATCCTAATTGAATGTCATCGTTAGCGAGAGTAATGTAGACTATTCTGATCGGTGTATTTTGGAATCTCTTAAATCAATGTCTCGCATCAAAGTAATAGGATAAGATATGTGGGCTGGTTAATAAAAGTGGCTACTCGGACTTCCTCTGCTTATTTTGCTGTCGTTTTGGTGTCATAAATCAGGGTCACACAAAACTTAGGCAAGGAGATGTTCTGCTTCTGACCAGGTTAAGGGTTGAATGAATGTTTAGTGTTCGTGAAGCTCAAAGCATTGTTTTTCATTTACAAACTAATAATATTAATAATTATTGGTTGGTGATATTGGCAAAAATGAAAGGTACATTTGATTTCTGAGGACCAGTCACTTCCGCGAACAGTAGATCATGTCACCTTCGTCAAATATCAATTATTCTGGCTGCGTGCCTTGCGTTGTACTGCACGTTAGGGACTGGTAGAGAGTGAAGACGAGCTGGTGCCTGTGCTCTTCTGAAAAACGGACAAACTTACAAACTAAAATGATCGCAAAAATTCCTTCAAATAACAGAACGTAAGGTCGAGTTTAAAAACGCACAGGAAGACTTTGGCGTAGCTTCATGTCCCTAACACATGCTACTACCATGCAGAGAATACGCTCAATATTCTAAAACGACAACTGCAATATAGAATTCTGCTCAAAAGTGTGTCATATACTGTGGTGCAGGGAGCAGGCGCGTGAGAAGGTGATGCGAGAGGTGAAGGCCCTGGCAAAGCTGGAGCACCCGGGGATCATCCGCTACTTCAACGCCTGGCAGGAGAGTCCCCCCGAGGGCTGGCAGGAGGAGATGGACCAGCGCTGGCTGAAAGACGCCAGGTGAGCCCACTAAAGCTCCTGTCCTCTGCAGCTCAGCGGGAGGATCAGTGCACACGGCGAGATAAAGATCTGATGGTTTGGGAAAGACCTGATGAATCCCCTGCTCGAGAAAAATAGGGGCTTGTTTGATGTGTAAAACAAGAATGATCTTATCATTATCAGCTGTGAACTTTTAGACCCCTTGTTGAGTGATGATTATGACTTAAGGGCTCATATAAAGATTAGGTTATGACAGATTTGTTTTTTAAATCCAGCTTTGTATATGAGAGGTTCTCATCTTTTTTCAAATATTGCTTAGGTTGGTGGGATAAAACCTGTGGTAAATATTTATCATAGTTTTGTGGCCTTTTTTGAAGAAGAGTGGTAAAATAAAAGTAGAAAATTACAGAAAGTTCTAAAAGAGAAGTGACATTCAATTGAAAATTCAGGGACAATTAAAAATATTTCTGACGGTTTAATCAATAATTTAACAATATAAAAGTGTTATTCTGTGTTATTATTTGTCAAATCATAACTTGTGTAATTTACATGGTTTTTGGCTATGTTTGCTTGGTAACAGTTGTGGAATTACCTCACATCTGCTCATGTCCAACCAGCAAGTGACATTGTAAACTTCACCAAAAGAGTCAAATTGTTTACAATATTTTTTGTACAATCAGTGGAACGTAAAATCTAGCATGTCATTCGCACAAGTATTTTAATTATTGGGTTGCACACACTTGATCAAATTGTTTTTATTCCTCTTCTCTTTGCAGTGCTACAGATTGGCCCATGAGCTTTGTGGACCACATGGAGGCGCTGTCGGTCAAAGTTCCCGTGTCCCGCTCGGTGACCCGGACGTCGGGTCCCGGGGGAGATGGATTGGAAGTGTCAGTGGACGCGAGAAGTCTCTTATCCAGCAGCACAGGGGCAGGCGTGCGCTTTGGCTTGGACGACGAGCCAACGAGTGACCTATCCTTCCACCCTATGCTGGGACAGGACAGCCTCATGTCGGAGCGGGACAGTCAGGCCGACCCGGACGCCTCGGACACCCCTCACTCCTTTGAGCTGTGCCCCCCGCGCGGCCCCGCAGACTGCACCTCCTCCTCCTTCGACATCGTGTTCGAGGACTCGGGCTGCGATCGGGACGCTGACGCCGAGACCGACTCTGCGTCTGGAGCCACGAGTCTTCCAGCCACGACCAAAAGCAGCACCGCATCATCATCGACAAAGCAGCGGGACGCCCTGCCCTCGTCCTCCTCTCCGCCCCGCCCCCTCACGCTGGCCCTGCCCCCAGCGCAGCTCATGCAACGCACACAGCCCTCACCAAAGGTACTGTGCCATGTCAACTTTACAGTGCAATTTTTAATGCTTTGTATATGGTGCTTTTTCAACCCATGTAGTACATTTTAATTCATGCTCTAAACTTAAGCTAGTTATTAACGTCGTAACTGTGGAATATTATTGTTATAGAAAGTCTAAAGTCTCAGTGGGAACATTCACACCAACATCTGATCGTTAGAAACAAGTCGTTTTAATCCCTCATTCGTCCAGGTGTTTTCCACTGTAGAAAAAAGCTTCAGTTGTAGTCATCTGGACACTGTTTTTAGGATAACTCTTTCGACTCTCATCCAAGTTGAGTTATGTTCAATCTGCAAATCTAGTCTTAGAACTCGTATACCTGTACTTATCCTACCTTGAGTATGATCCCCGGTGGGCATAGCTTACTCACAGTAGGATAAATATACAATTTCTCTTGAATAGGTCGAAATCTCTTGTTTTTCTAAAAACAGTGTCCAGATGACTACAACTGAATCTTTTTTGCTACATCTGATCACTATATGATCTCTAGAGTTGTCAGATCAAAATGTCACGTAAACGTAAATATGATATGAGTAATTATTTATTATTCACACACACACACACACACACACACACACACACTACCTGTACTCCAATGTGGAAGATACAGTTAAAATGGAAATTGTATGATACAAAAGTGATTGAAGACTGGAAGATGATTTTACTTTGACTTTTATGCGTCACTGTTGCTCCAAAACGAAGCAGTAGTAGTCACTTTCTGGACTATGATTCTTGGGATATCGAGTTACCTGAGTTTTCTGGCCATACAAATGTGTTCACTGTTACTGAGGGCCTCTAATTGTTAAATGTCCTGCATTGATCTACATAGTTACTACATGCCAGTGACTGACCCCTCATCCCATGTGCAGGTTTACTTGTACATTCAAATGCAGTTGTGTCGGAAGGAGAACCTGAAGGACTGGATGTCCCAGCGCTGCCTCCCGGAGCAAAGGGAGAACAACCAGTGTCTGGACATCTTCCTCCAGATCGCAGAGGCCGTGGACTTCCTGCACAGCAAAGGGCTAATGCACAGGGACCTCAAGGTGAGCCATAAAGCCGCCCATTCATCAATTATATTATCTTCTGCTGTGTGCTTGGAAGAAACTCTACTGCTGACCCTACAGCTTAATGTCTTTGTAATTTATGTTTGCTCGGTTACATATCAGCACAATTATAAAATTACATATGTCTGACATAAGACCAGGGCAGGGGAATTTATGGCTTTTACTGCCATAAAGATGGTAACAGACCAGGCTGTTCAACACTATCTTTCTAATTGAAAAATATTAAGAATAATATTATAATTACATTTTCTCCCACATTTGTCTGATACTTAAACCTTAACTACTGCATTTAAAGGCATGTTTTACCTTGTTTTATTTGATTTTTTTTTCTTATCTACTGGTTATTGTGATTCTAGTTATTATACTTTGTTCAGAGTATTTTTACTCCCCTTGTGTTTTAATAAAATATAATTTAATTCGAAAGTTTTATCAACTTCCAGTACACAGCCAAATTTAAAGGAGTGCAAGGTTATCGAGACCTTCTATGTTGTAAAGGTTAATTAAATATTGCAGCAGTGGGGAACCGACAGCAGCCAATCTTATGTTTAGCTTTCCTTCTTTTGACAAGGACACAGTTCAAGTGAAATAAATGTGTTTGTTTAAATAACAGAGGTCAGCCACAGGTAAAGAGGAGGAAAGGTCCTTTACATTTGTTTAATCCTGAGCCTCCTCTCCACCCTCCTTCAGCCATCAAACATCTTCTTCACCATGGACGACGTGGTGAAAGTGGGAGACTTTGGTTTGGTGACAGCCATGGACCAGGAGGAGGACGAGGACGAGCCCAGTGCCTTGACCCCTGCACCGCTCCTGACGCGCCACACGGGGCAGGTCGGCACCAAACTCTACATGAGCCCGGAGCAGGTCAGACCAACAAACTAACCACAAACCACAAACTAATGCTCACAGAGTCTTATTTGATCTCTCTGAACATAATGGAGATTGTTCTAGATTGTATTTTTGGACAAAGAATATTACAGAGAAATCTTGTGGTGAATTAGCTATTGATGCTTGAAGGTGCACCCTGTAACTTTTCATTTTGGGGGTCCGCCACTTGCTTGATGCCATGGAGATGTTATGGGTGTTTCTATTGCTAAGAAATACATTGTAAACACTGGTAACTTAGCCTGGCGGCATCAGATGCTTGTCTCCATGAAGATCGAGACGTTTAACACCATATTGTGGAACATTTCAACATCTCCACACACATCCAACGTTATGTTTAATTACTCCTAAACTCCCCTGAGCTGGTTAAATACATACTAAATAAAAAAAAACACAACTAAAAATGGTATTGAATATAAATAATGTCCAAATTTAACATTTTGTGTGCATCGGATACTAAAGGTCATTGATATATATATTTATTATTAATTTGTGGAGAACAGACTTACTGATTTCTTGCCATCCTCTTAACACTGTATATTAGTTGCTGAATTTATTTTGAATTCTTTACTTATATAAATTACCACTAACATCAGACAGAGAACTGACTTATGTATTGAATCCACAGCTCTCTGGAAACTCGTACTCTCACAAAGTGGACATCTACTCGCTGGGTCTGATCCTGTTCGAGCTGCTGTGTCCGTTCAGGACGCAGATGGAGAGGGTCCGGGTGAGTCACCGCTAAATCACATGACCTCATCCCATTCATTCCCTTTCATTCATTACAACATTAGGAGCAGCTCAGTTTGAATAACAGCTTTTGTACAGCTTTTATGAGGTAAAAGGCAAACGGGCAACAGCCATATCAAGTTTAACAAATTTAGTGTCCTTTTCGTTTTATCTTGATTGTCTTTTTAATTGACTTATGAAGGAAGGGGAAGGGGTTTTTGTTATTTTAATTGTATCCACCCTCAAGTAAAACTAATAAATTCCTGGGCAGGTTTGTGGTTTTCCTGTCTAAAAAAAGATAAAGTTTATCTCACTTATTTTACTTTAATTATCCAATTACGGGTGTCTGTTGGGGCAGCTTTACACACTATTTTCATTTAAATAACCTCCTCCATCCGAAATAAGAGCGTATCGGAGGTTCAGTGTGAAGCGGTTTGCCTCTGACTCTTTTGTCTCTGAACAAAGCCCTGATTAGCCGCGCTCAAGGTGTTTACTTCTTCTCTCCAGACGCTGACGGAGGTGAGAGCTCTGCGCTTCCCCGAGGTCTTCACCAAAAACAACGTCCAAGAGGTGAGTAGCTCTCTGTCGCCATCTAGTGGACATGGACCGTCACTGAAACCTAAGTAAAAAGTGGACTGAAGTCGTGATGTGCTGTGAAGGCAACACATTTTGTTCTTAAATACAAATGTGCGTTTAAATATAATATAAATAATGTTATTATAGTTCACTTTCTCAAAATGTATGTTTTTTTTTCCAATTGAGCATCTTCATAATAATAGTATCGTCCATTTCTTATTTGTGAGCTCATTTTTTTTAGCTGTCGTTGTATTTGGATGGATAATAAAATGATAAGTTGAGCTCTACATGTTGAATATAATCAGTGGCTTGTGTTTGGTTGTGTAGTGTTTACTTGTTTGTTCTCTTAATGGGATTAACATAATCCTTGAGCATAATCAGGATTCCCTCTGGAAACGCCCAGGATCCCACTCTCTCACT
This sequence comes from Eucyclogobius newberryi, assembly GCF_026437365.1. Taxonomy (NCBI): domain Eukaryota; kingdom Metazoa; phylum Chordata; class Actinopteri; order Gobiiformes; family Gobiidae; genus Eucyclogobius; species Eucyclogobius newberryi. The sequence goes on from NW_027315846.1 coordinate 10,920,589, forward strand.
GTGGGCTCAGCTATTTATAAAGCTTCTCCTGAAGTCGTGGGTGCCACAGGTCTCACTGTTGAAGCAAAACTATCGGGATTAATCTACCAATTACAGAGTATTGAAATTTAGTACCATTTATGTTGATGTTGCAGTTTTAAATCCAGAAACTATGCATCATGTTGCAAAAATACTCCTTGCACACAACATTTATGGGGAAGTATTTAGTTTTTGTTCTGCTTTTTATGTCAATCCAACAGAAATGTATTCAAACATGTATTAGTTGAGGTTTAATTATCAGACGAACGTGAAATGTCTGTAAAATTAATCACAAAAGTGCAGAAATATCACTTTCTACCCCTATTTGAACCTTCAAACTTTTTATTTTTAACCAGCTTTTTGCAGCATTTTTTTTTTTACTACAAACCTGAACGTACAAACTCTTAAAATTCAGCATTACATCTCAATATTAACCAAATTTTCAATAAATTGCCCACCTTTTTTTTTGCTTTCATTGTCCCACATACAATTTTCAAGCTGTTTTAGCACTTATCCTGCCACTCGAAAGCATAGCGTCATCCGTCCATCTTTACTGACCCTTGCGTCTGCATGTCTTGTCTCCGCAGCTGAACATGGTACGCAGCATGCTGTCCCCGAGCCCCGGCGAGCGTCCCGAGGCTGTGGACATCACCGGGACGCAGCTGTTTCAGGACCTGGAGCTGCCGTGTCGCCTCGCCGTCCGACAACGCTCACGCACCTACAGCGCCTCCTCCATGGGACGACCCGCAAGACAAGCCTCCTCCTCATCCTAAATGATAAACACATGCATCTCGGCGAGGAATCTCCCAGCTTTTTGTCACTGGGCTCACCTTCTGTTACACACATTTAAATAACAATATTTTCTTCTGCGCGACAGCCATTGAAAAGTATCCAGCAGACTTGGCAAGAGCGTTTTATTCCTCAAGGATATTTTAAGAGGAGAGCAGATGGGCTGTGGTCGACAGCAGCCCTCTCGACAACAATAAGTGCGATCAAGGCAACATTAAGCAACATAATGAATACCTCCAAACCATCCCATCATTTTGAACATTTTTTAAAAAGTCTGTCTCTTCTTGGATGCCAATTTCAAACAGGCAAGAGTTTATTAATGTGTCGAGCACAATTTGCATAAAAAGTGATTACAAAGTGCTTTACAAAATTAGAGGCACATGTTGAAGTGACAATACAATAATATGAAATAAAATGCACATCACAGTCGGTAAAGACAATCTATTTTGAGTGAAATATGCATGACAATGAAGCATACTTAACATTTCAACCACATTTTTATGAAAAAAGTGCAATGTTTATCAAAATATACAGTTTCAGACTCATCAACCTTTTAATAAGATGACAAAAATTGCTTTCTCAGGTGTAAAAAACAAACACAAAAGAGCCTGTTCAAGCCAATTTGGATGTTTTGCTCATTGCTCTCCACAACACTGTATGGCAGTATTTGGCTGCCACACTTGAAGAGACGGTACTTATCTTTCTCTTTTTACACTTTTTGAAATTATGATTGGATCTCAGTCAGTCGCAACAAACAACAAACAAAGTCACTCCCGCAAACATCCTGCCAGTGTCCACCCCGAAAAGCCAAAACCTCAGGAACCAAAACTCAAACCTGTCGAGGGGCCTTGACGCTCGGACCATCCCAAACTAGTGAGACTAAAGATGAGCAACATCATTGGCACTAAAGCTGTGAGCTACACCTGCAATGCCTGATGGGAGACCAAAACCTTTTTCTTATTTTTCTAATCGAGAAATATTCATTTGTTAAAAAGAAACAAAAAAAACAAAACAAAAACAGATCTGATAATTTGCCTTTTCTTGAACATTTTTTGCATGGACTTGTTAAAAAAAGGAGAGTTTCTAAAGCCAGTCATTTGGACACTGTTTGAACAATGACTTTTTGAGGTGCTCAATCATTCGCAGAACTCTTCCTTTTTTCGGATCTTTGTACAGAATGAAAAGTTGTTTATACGTTTTTCTTGCTAAAATAATTTTCCATCTCTGCTGTAAATAGGCTAATAACTGCTTGTAAATGGAGTTTCCCTCAGAACTGTAAGATAGTTTGATTTTTGTAGGAGAAGAAAACGGGACAGTTTTTTGCCATTAACAGATAAGTTGAATGTTGCAGCGCCCTCCGGAGGTTGTGGTCATAACCTTTTTAATACAGTGTTTTTCTGAAGGAGCCAGAGGAAACCTGCAGGACCAGAGTGCCATTCGAGAGACAGACAAGTGTACTTTACTGTAGCTCTAGATTCACTTCACTTGGAACTTCACTTGGGTGGGGTTGTAGGATGTACTTCAACAGTCACAAAAATGAAAAAGCAGAATGAATGTTTCAACTCTACTTCATTGATCTACGCGTTTGTCTCTTGTGCCTAATGTTTCAATCAACATTAGTTTTGCATAAGTGACTAAATAGATTTTCTAAGCAATTGACTAAGACAAAATTAGCGCTAAATGCAATTAGCTATGCCAAAATACAACAAGTTACATACTCTTATGATGGGGGTAGTACACATTTGTATTACTCTTTGCAAAGTAATTGAATCGGTTTAACTTTCAAAGCTGAATAATTATTTTAAAGGAACATTTACAACAACTACTCTTGTAATAGCCTTAACAAAGCATGAACAAATACATTATGAACTAATGGTTTATTAAGAATGATTCAGGCTAGTAACTGTTTAAGTAGCACCTAAACCCCATAACTTCTCAATGAACTGTTTACTAAGCTTCAATAAATCTTAAAATAAACTATGTATAAAGTATTTTTTCATGCTTTATCAAGGCCAATTAAGGTGAAGTTATTCTAAAGTGTCTAAAGTATTCTAAAGTTTAAAGATTTGGTGATAAGGGGCCTCCATTTTAGTATTTCCAAACTATTGTTGACATAACTTTGTGTTGATATAAGGCATTTCAAATTTCAAAAGGACATAATTTTCAAAGTACACGGGTAAATTACAGCTCACACTTTGCTCCTACAACCCCACTTCATCACTCGCATCACTTTAACCTTGTGCTTGTTCTCGTTTACACAAAGCACAAACACAACACCACGTCGTCCACTTTCACGAGCGTTTCATTCGAGCGAGTGGGACCGTTTTTGCCTCGTTGAGTTTGTCTACGGCAGACGCGCGGACCTGCTTCACCCTTTGACCTTTCCTTTTGTAAATACAGCAAAACCTCACGGGCAGAGTCACATGACCTGTTTGTACACACAGACACTCAAAACCTGTACTTTTCTTCAATGATTGTACTTTTGTAAGGAATATTTTGGTACAATTGATTGTTCTTCAGGGTTTTTGATTACGGTTAAGTCTTGTATGTTTTCCATGGAGCCAAATCATTCAAGTTTTTTCTCTTTCAATGCAAATTCAAAACAAAACTAAACTACAATTTACTTGTAGCTGGGCAGATCAGGCATAACATTACCACCACAGATAAGAAAAGAACGCAAACAACCCTTCTTTGCTCAACTTGTGTAGATGTATTACAAGCAAGGGAACATTTTGTCCCCAAACTTTAGATTTCTTATTATTTTAGAGATTGATTACTTTACATACTTTGCATCCTAAATGAAATGGCAAAATAAGAAGGTAAAAAGACAAATAAAAGTTGTCTTATTAGAGTTTTACAGAATGGGCAATGCATCTCAAAACCTGCAATTGTCCAAGAAAGTGTCACGGTGCAAGACTAATAAGAATTTAGTCTGAATCTGAATGGAGAAGTATCAAATTGCAAAAGTTGTTGTAATAGATGACCTTTGAGAAGAGGGAAGTACAGTTTAGACTTCTGCTAAACGTGTCCTGAAATGCATTTATCAGTTCACATTTCAGTGTTAATACTTACTCCCGGATTAAAACTGTGGCTTGACTCTTCAGGATGTAGAGTTTATCTGTCATTTAATCCAGCTGGCGAGTCACTTTTGCACAAATACAAACATTTTTGATGCTTGGTTTTGATAGAAATATATGACAAATGTTTATGGAGGTGGTCATAATGTTATGTCTGATGTCTCAGGTCGTTCTGACATTGTTTAGAGAAGGTTTTATTTTATGAAAAGACAAACCCCTGCAGTCAAACAGCCTTGTCCTTGTAAATATCAGACAGCATTACAGTGTATTAAGTTGAGGTTCTCTTTCTTTGGCCCTGTTGAAAATCTGAAATTGTGACCTGTTTTTGTGATTTCACTGGCTTCACTCCGCTCTCCCCTGCGTCTGGTCATGTAGTCGTTACATGTGCACGGCGCCCTTCTTCTGTCCCAGTGTAAATATGTTTATTTTCTTTTATTTATGTTCCTGAGCCGCTATCAATCCTTTGTGGGTTGGTGTTATAATGAATGCGCTTCAGACCACGGAGTGCGTTGAATAAATGACTTCTTACAAGTCCAAATTTAATAAACCGGTCTATACCATTTCTCCTTGATCGTGTGAATTGTTTTGTGTTTTACGTTTGTTCAGAGTTTATGCTTCAGAGATCAGTTGTTTGTCAAGACAAACTTTTCAAATCTTACTTTTAAATTCACTTGAAGGTGCATTTCTTATTTTCTGGTGGACTGCTTGTCTCCATGGAGATGATGCTGGTTCATCTGGAACATCACACAGTATGGCTTCAAATGTATTTATCCCCATAGAGACGAGCATTCAGCAGTTCTATGTTTCCAATAAAAATCCCTGTAGTTGAATAAATTATGAATGAATTCCACGAGGCAACAAAATAACATAACAATTACATAGTGGCACTGGCTATGCTTTTTCTTTACTTTTTCCATATAATGTGACTTCCTGTTATTCTCTAACAATATGTACAGTAGTTCTCTCTGTAATGAGATCGGCCTGTCTTTAATCTGGCTTAGTAAAATACAGAGTTTGATACTAGTTCTTGAAACATCAGTTATAACTTGGCAATTCCTACACATCAACTAAATGTTTTCTATTCATTGGTTGAATCGAAATATGCTGCTATTTAAAAATGAAACAAAAAAAGGTCACACTTTGCTGCCAATTCAGGCCGGTTTGTGTCAGTGAGGGTCTGATCTGACATAAGTAATGCCATATAAGATAAGATAATCCTTTAATGTCCACACATGGGGAAATGTTGGTGTTACAATGCAGTAGATACAGGGGGAAAGGACAGATAACTTATAGGACGTTTAAAAAATTGAACAAAAACAAAAACTCTTATTAACAAAACTCCTGTAAACAGGTCCTCTCATCTCTTAATAGGGAATGGAGGGAAGAAAACAAAAATAAAGATAAAATAATAATAATAAAAATAGCTGGCATAATACTAATAATAATGGTAAAGTAAACACTCTTATGTCATACGACACATGCAGATCTATGTGGGCTACAAAAAGTGAAAACAAACCTCACTGAACCTCATCAACTCAAAGATGATTCACTAAACAACCACAAAGCTTCTGAAAACAAAATTTGAATAAGATGTTTACTAGTCGGTGTAATCCCTCATTCGTCCAGGAGTGTTGTACAACTGAATCTTTTTCTACAAGGATATTTACTACATTAAACTAGTGTGTATGGTCCTGTAGTTCTCAAACTTTTCAACATAGTACCACCAAAGAACCACCAGATTATGTCTGACCTACAGTAGGGCTAAGTCAGGTCTGTAATTAGACTGAACCATGGATAAGATGGTTCTAAATAATGACTAACCCAAAGGAGAACAAAACTGCACATTTTATTCTCTAAATACCAGAAACACGTTAAATCGTTAGTAAAGTATATGTAGGACAAGTCTAAGAACAATGGGCTACAGTATATGTTTTGAATAAGATAAGATAAGATAATCCTTTATTGTCCACACATGGGGAAATTTCATTGTTGCAACGCAGGTAGATACAGAGGAAAAGGACAGATAACTTATAGGAAGTTTAAAAAACACTCTTATTAGAAGAACTCTTATAAACAAAAACTCTTATAAACAAAAACTCCTATAGACAAAACCTCTCATTTCGGGGAAAATAAAGATTAAAATAAAATTAAAATAAAATAAAAAAAAACATTAATAGACAGAATATAGTATTATTATAATTATTATCATTATTATTATGGATACAAAGACACTGCGGGCTTCGGAAATGTCTGATTTAATAAACCAAGAGTACATTTAAAAGCATTTGTCCCGCAATAAACTCCCCACACATGTTTGTACAATAACCACCATACTCTCTGTTTAAAGCCCCGCGCGTGCGTCTCTCCCGGTTGCGCATTTCCGTCGCCAGCACGTCACTTCTGGATGTCAATATGCGGCTCGGTGCGGCGCAGGGAAACAGAGCCGCTGTGAGGATGTAAACCAACCGCGCGACCTGCCCCAGAGCCAGAGCCGAGAGAGAACCGAACGAGCCCCGAGCCGGACCCCTCCAGCGGCACCACCGACGTGCCCCCGACCCCCGCGTCCCGCCTCTCTCCGCCCCGCGGTCTCCCCCTCGCGCGTCCCCGGGACTCCGTAGCAGCCATCTTTATAATATACAGCGGAGGATGTCGCGGGCCTCGCTGCTGCTCCTGGCCGCGGTGCTGCTCGCCGCCGCGGGGCTGCTGTCCGGGCTGCCCGCGCTCACCGAGGCCGCCAAGGACTGCGACAAGCCGTGCATGAACGGAGAGTGCAACCCGAGCACCGGCGACTGCGTGTGCTTCCCGGGCTGGGTGGGGGACCAATGCCAGCACTGCGGAGGACGGTTCAGGTACGCGCGCCCCGCCACCGGCAAAGCGATCACAATAAAGCCGCTCTGGTCGCTCGGTGCTCGGCCTAAGCTCCCCGGGACGCACCGCTCGCTCCCTGGTCCCGTGGAGCAGGTGATGTGAATTAAAGCGCGGCTGAATGCGCTCACAAGTCTGAAAAGAAACTCCCGTTATCTTTGCTTCATTCAAAAGACAAGCTGCATTAGTTTAGTATGAACTTGAATCATGTTGCACTGTATTCTCACATTTCATTTAATTTCTCTCTTCTTCTTTAGCAGTGAATGACATGTAACAAACTGTGCCAAAACAGTCCTGAGGTGAAGTCAATGCATTTGTACTTATTCTAGTGTCTTCTTGCTTTAAAAAACAAAACAAAACACTGATATTTAAAGCTGTTGGCTGCTTCTGGGTCAGCACAGTACAGAGCAGGCAAAGAATTGTCCTATATAATGTACAAGACAAACGGATTGACTGCTATAATCTGCGACTAGAGCGTTATGCTGTGAGGAATCATTACTATGTTGCTGTTCATCTTCTAGGGATGGGACAAGATCTCGTGGGACGGAGACAAAAATTTCCACAAGGTTGTGCACACATGTGGAAAATGTTCTCGTACGATTATTCCCCATGTGTTCACATCTGGCCTGGGGGGAAGAAGGGTCGAGCAGTTCCAAAACACACTTCTACCACAGCAAAACTATAACATAAATCAACAATTGTATGGGTAATATCGTGAGCAGGACTGCAGGATGTAGGTATTTTTTATGATTTCTGTCAGAGTCTCGTCTTGTGGGAAGTGTCTCTCGTCTCCCAGCCCTGTGTGTGTTTGATGACCAAAGGACTCCAGTCTGCAGCGGTCAGCGTCTAAAGTGGTTATAAAATCTGGTGCTGCACGTGAGGAATGAACTTTGCCTGTTCAGACGAGTAAATAAAGCTGATATTATGGCAGAAAAGGGCCTCAAATACCGGTATACAATCCTTTTTTTCATATAAACCAATATACAATATACACTTTGAACAAGCTCCACTTACTACAAACTAAAACTACCAATTTCACATGAACATAATGCCATTTACAGTCGGCGTTTCTTGTATTTACTCCTCATTTGGTTCCATTTGAATACGTCTATAATTGGAGCAACAGTGTAAATACCATAGGGTTATTTGGACTTTCTTTGCCGGTTGGTGCCTGTTCTGAAAGTGAGATGTTGTGACTGCGCACCGTACTGAATTTGTTTTTGAGTGGCACGTTTGGCCCGGTTTAAAGTAATTACGGCGTTTTAATTACAGTGCCAAGTATACATGTGATTTATTCTGCGATAATGACGGTGGTGAACGCCGCTCGACTATTTGCTCGTCTATGCAAATGTGATTCTGTTGTAAGCGCAGTTGTGGCACTAGCAGTATATATATTTATTTATGTATGTATTTATTTATCTAACTTTCATTTGTCCAGGTTGTGCGATCGAGACAAAACAACATTTACTGTAGTATATCGGTGTATATATTGCCTTATGCAGATGATTTAAGTTGTTGATGATAAGTTGCTTAGATATAAACCACTTTAATGATCATAATATACAGGGCAGAAGATAAGACGAGATAAGATAACCTTTCTTTGTCCCACAATGGGGCACAGAAGTAAATAATTAAAAAACATAACTTATAAAAACACGCTTGTAGAAAATCTCTTATACTCTTAATAAAAATAATAATGACACTCTTATTTACAGCTGTTATATGGACAGAGAATATTGCACCAGGATGATTGACATTATGTTAAACGTTGTTGCTCTGATAATTGGCAAAGAGGCCTGAATTGTATTGAAAATTACCTCATTTGCAGTTAGTTTTACAGTTCAAAACTTTTCCTCCTGCTGGTCTTTATTCGCTTTGTTGATTAATCGGCCGATGTGTACTTGGTAACTTATTATACTATATGGAGATTGGATTGTCAAAAATCAAATTGTCAATGGCCTACTAAAACCAGCACCGAAACATACATAAACAAGACACATTTGACCGTTCCTGAACAATTTTCGTGTGAGCTTTATATAGCTTTATCGAGACTACTATAGTAACATAAAGACGGTACTAGTTTGTAAGTGAATATAGCAGTTTTCCCATCATCATTGTGGTGTCGAAATAGAATCGTGACAGCACTGACGGGCACAGCAGCAGAAAGTTAAAGGTGTGGAGTCAATCATGAGTCCTACACTGTTCCTAGTATTTATTTTGTTGGTATTTGCAGTGTGTTACTGTTTTGCGTGACCTCTTGTCTAGTTGTGTTCTCGTCCCGGTCAGATCATAAGAGATGCTGTAAAGTATTGAGAGCTTTTGCCAGTTTCAGGTCATAAATATGCTTGTACAATCATGAAATCATTGACCAATATTACATCTTTTGTATCGTTTTACAACTACAGGTTATAGAAAAGCACGTCTCAAACTGCGTGTTAATCTTGGGTGTTGTTTCTATAGTAACATTCATCATGGCATGGTTATGATCGGTGTAAAAACGAGAGGAAAGTGTCCAGCGCTTAAAAGCAACATGATTTTGCCATGTTCAGCCAAATCCAACACAGGAAGTGACTCTACACCTGAGCTGAACAAATACTCGCGTTGATTTATTATTAAAGTGTTTACGATACAGGAAATAGGCAGAACTTGTTAAATTGACCTGTATTTATTGTTTTGTAATTTATGCTTTTGCCTTAAGACTTGGACAAACTTGCAAAGGGAAATCACTTTGTCCTACAGCAATGGTTCTCAAACGTTTTACACCAAACCGCCAAAATAAAAGAATTGGCTTGTCGAGTCTCACCAGATTGAAGTCAGGTCTTTTACTGGACTATTCCATGTCTTAAATGGGGCTAAACCAGGTCTAAAGAAGGAATATACCATTGCCACTCTGGTTTTAATGAAGAAATTGCAGAAGGAAGAGCAAAAATGTGAATAAAATGTACTCTAGATTATATAATTCAGTTTTAGGTTTAGTTTAGACCCATTTGTGGTTACAATTAATGAGAAGTAAAGTAAAATACATACTTTTGTTTGCCTAATTGAACACCATTCCTCTTGTATGTGACCTGCTTTATGAAATCAAACTTTCTGAGCGATGTTATCAAGTTAAAATGTCATGCAGATAATAATTAAAACAAAAGCACTTTAGATTTTAGCTTTACTGTTTTGGAGAATAGAAATGACCTAATTTCACATCAAAAGACTGTCCCAATTGTTATTCTTGCATATATTGTTCTATGGCGATCTGAATAATCATGAATATTAATTAACCAAATAATCTCAGCATTGTAATTGTGGTGTATTTTTGGCAGATCCATTATTTTCTTTTAGTTCATGCCACAATCGCGTGTGTGCGTTTGTCGATCGATGCTTTTTTGTCTAATTTGGATCAAAATCGGCCTCTTGTGTTTTTAATTGTGACGTCTTGTCCCGGACATGTTTATTTGTGGTAAAAGTGACCTCTCCAAATCCTTTTTATAAGCCTTTGTTCAGGACATGATGTTTTTGTGGCGCTTAACTTGGCTGTCCAGGGTCATAAAGAGTCTAAAGAAGAGAGCCAGGTCTAAATCTGCTTGTGATTTGTCCTGATATTAGAGCAAATGTGCAGTAACTACCTCTAAGATCAATTGTGTCGCTGCTGTGATTATCCAGGTTTCATTTTTTATTGCGATATTCAAAATTTAGATAAGTATGTTGAGGTTCTTTTGAATAATATCGAACAAAAGTGCTGATCAAAACCGAAAATGAAAAAATAAGTGTTGTAAATGGTCAAATAAGGGTATAATAGACAGATATTTCACTTTTGTCTGATCATTAAACCTCAACCCAATGCATTTTAAAGACATATTTTAACACTTTTCTGTTGGATGGACATAATATCACCCGTACTTTTTATGTAGAATCTAGAGTGATGATCAATTAATTTACTTTAATCTCTCGGCAAGGAGTCTGCATTTTTTGATTTTCCCTCCTTTGGTCTAAGACGTTCTGTTTATTGACTGACACTGATGGTTGTGTGTTGTTTATTTCTATCTGTTGGTTTTAAACGGCGCTGACAGTGTAGAAATACTTCATTTCGGCTATAACGGATGCAGGAAATCAAAGTTTAAAACGTCAATAGGCCTATGATAGCAGCCAAGTCACAGTGCGCAAAACTAAACAAAAACTTATTACTTAGGATACTTTCTTCTCAAATGTATGAAAACAAATATTATTTTTAGTTTTTGTCGGCGTGCTCGTTTATGAAAGAAGGGGCAATAATCAGAAAGTTAAAATGAGCTCTTTCGCACGTCTGTGGCCTTGAAGTTTGCAGCTGCTCCGGGAAGGTGTCCGTCCTTATCAGAGAATGTCTCAAAAGAAGCAGTGAGTGTCTCAAATGGGACAATAGACTATGTGTTGTGCGTATAAGGAGTTAACCCAAGTGTAACACAGTCTAAAATGAATATAGTTGGTTATACATTTAATACAGTTTTGTAAAACGGTTTCGTAAAATTAATATAGTTGATTACACAATATAGTAATGGTTAACATTTAGATTCCCCTTCATTTTATAATTCATACCATTACAGTGTGGATATATAACAGCAGATATAGTCAAATTTAAGTTGTAATACCGGCATTTAAATATTGCATAATGCAAGACTTATATTTGACATCAAGTATCTGGTTATTGTGTTTAAAATGATAAACTATAAGAATAATTAAAGCCGCAGTAGACAACCTTCCCGTGCAACCGGGACTTTATTCTTTAGACCCCCTCCTCCCTGTACCTCCGTCACCTAGCAACAGAGACCCGACGCTAACGCTAAGACCATGGCACGAGAAGAAATGTTCCATCAAAATAAAAGAGGAAGAGGAAGTAAAGGCATTAATTGCGCCCCTGTGTATTGCAGATGAATCTGCAATTCACTTTTTTCATGGTTCTCTAGAATATAACCCATGAGTTTCAAATAAATCAGACAATGTTGAGTTTTTCACACAATGGGTAGGGGGCGCTATAGAGTAAGTTTGTTACATGGGTATTAGTTATTTCCAATCAGACCATAAAAAACGCATTAGTGAGTGAAATATGAGCTCCGTAGATCAGCATCATTATGGGGGGGGGCTTGTCCTTGAAATATCATGAAATTAAGCCTTTTTTCACATTCATCAATGTTCAGGGGGTCAAAAATGCCCGAGTTGTGGCAGACTCGTCGCATTCCATTCCATGGAATGGCTCGAGCTAATAATGCTTGTTACAGTGTGTTTTTGGTCTCTTAACTAGTTTTGTTTTGGATGTTATTCAAATACATTTGCATATAAAAAATCATTGGCCTTTTTTTGTAAGACTCTTTGTTAATAATATTAATAGAACATAACTTATTTATTTGTAGATGCCTATGAGTAAAAGTTTGTTGTTGTTGTTGACTAGTCATTGCATAAGGCCTGCTCTTGCTCGACTGATCTTTCTTTGGTTGACGACAGCCCTTATTCTTCCTACAGATCGCCGTCTTCCTCATCCGTATAATATTGAAATTTACAATAATTGTAACATGTTCATCTGCAGTAAATGTAATGCCTTCTTAAGTTTATGTTTAACTTCAGTTGTAGGTGTGGAGCTGGGGAGCTGATACCTATGAAATATGGCTCTGTAAAAGTAGACTTTATATAATGTGTCCTAAGTGGTCATTATCGTCCGAATATCTTTCTCTAAACGCTCCAAAAATATATTGAGAGATTACTTTTTCTCAGTATCCCCCAGCATGTATTCCACGTTTGTGATGCGGTTGTCGTGGAAACGGCATCCTGCGTCCCCGTTCACCTTTTGTAGTGCGTCTCCTGGTTTCCTTTCCCAGGGCCCCGTCCGCTCATCTCTCTCAGGATTGAACGAGCTGGGCGTTCCGACGACAGGACAAGGCGAACCTGTCAAAGCCTTGCACCGGTGTAGCCAGTGGTGACGTGGTTAAGTTAAGGTCATGTCAGCGAATCATTCTTATCTCTTTCATTTGGGCCGTTGATAAGAGGCGCAAACAAGGTCTCTTATTTGGAAGGACCAGCAAGTGAACTGGATATAATTCTGATAAAAGACTGGGTTGACTTGCCCGGAAAGAGATGCAAAAAGCCTCAGAATTCAAACCCTAAAGTAAAAATATCATAGTTTCCGGACTATAAGTCACACCTTTTTTCATAGTTTTGGCCAGGGTTCGACTTCTACTTCTATTTATACTTATATACTTATACTCCGGAGCGACTATGTGATATTATTTTTTATTTTCACACTTGCAACTGCATTTCATACTCCAGTTCAACTTGTATATGTTTTTTTCTTCTCTATTATGCATTTCTTATACTCGGGTACGACTTATAGTCCGGAAAATACGGTACATTGTTCATTGACTAGACAACTTGAATTAGGGGCAATATCGACACAAATTAATATCAAAATGTTGTTGTTGCATTTGTCTTGATAAGTATATTCAGTGCTATTCCAAGTGCTAAATTTGACTGTAAATGTCTTGGTAACCATTAAATTGACCACTAAAGGGCGGAAAATACCACTTTCTACCTTTGTTTGTGAGATTACACTAGACATTTCAAGGTCATTTTTTATAGTTGTATTTATAGACACCATTATAGATACACCTAATGTGCTAAATTTCTAATCTCCAGATCAACAACTGCAATATTATCCAATTTATAGATTTATGTCCACAACAGCAGAAGAGAGGAGGCATGTAGTGAGTTATCTTGTGTGAATTATGAGTTTATTCTGCCGTTAAACTGATAAATACACTGTTTACTTGTAGTTTTCTGTGTACATATTTGTGATTGTGTCCTGCGGTGTCGTCTGTGCACTTTGGCTACAAATACTGGGTCAAAACTCCAACATAAACGCCTTTTTTAGTCGACTTATCAATGCACAGGGCGCGTCTTTAGTCGACAACAGCCCTAATGATCAGTCATTGTGTTGGCCCTCGGATAAAATGACTGTCTCCAGCCCCAAATCCCCGCTCCAGAGTGTGACATGCAGTCTGAGCCTCTGCGCTCCCCGTGGACGTCGTTAAAGTTTGACTGTCGCGTTCCAGAGTTTCTGTAGATGTTTCTGTGAGGCGGCGGTGTGGGCCCGTGTCATAATTCTGTCTGGAAACTTAAGCGCCCCGTTAACTCGGACAGCTCAAATATCAAAGGGTTGAGTTTCACCCAAAAGCTGTAACACGAGGCTCTAAAGGAAACGTACTGAGCTTATGAATGGGCGATATGAAAATAATCAAATGTAGTCGCGATATGACGGTGCTTTTTATGCTCTAGTGCAGTGTTGCCTGGAATAGTTATAGATTATAGTAAGTCTAGTATAGTATTCAAATGAAAAAATCTTAACATCTGTAAGACTGTTTTGGAGGATTTTGAAAGATTATAGGAATAATAATTGACACCAATGCTACACTTAAACATATTCATAGATCCTTTTATTTTATTTAACTTCCATCGGTTTAATTCTTACCATAATCCAAGTACAATACAATCCTTAGTAGCACACTTTAAGACACTTGGCTTAAAACGAGTCCAAATCCGTGTGCAAATCGCTGTATTTGACGTAGAGATTCATTTGTTGTGACCTGCAGACGTGAAATATAACATTTTAACATCATGTAAGTTGAGTGTGGCTCTATAATTGGCATTATATTAATCAGAAGCGAAATAAACAACTGATTTTGTGTCCTAATTATGTCACAAAATATATGTGGTACTTTGCTCAAGGACAGAAGAGTCTGTTGCAATCTCTGTCCAAACCAAGAACAGAGACTTGTCTCACTGGTTTGTGCCGTCGCAACACAATGATGCTAACAAAGAATAATCGCGTTTTAAGATGAGCTAAGAAAGCTTTAAGAAATGCTATGCTAAATATTTAATGCAAACCAAGCCTACTGTGAGTTGTGTGTTTTGCCTTAACGCTTAGAGAATAATGGGGATCCTTAAATAAACAAATTAACAAAAAGAAGAATCTATGGTATTGCAGCTGTAAATAAAGTTGTTTTAAGACCGTACAACATGACGACATGAGTGTCCTTCCCACTTTTCCAGACAAACCTAGGTTTGTTGTTGTCCTGGTCAAAGGGCTACGTTCCTTTTTGGCGCTCTCGCTCTCTGTGTTTAGCATAGGGACAATGACTCCATACAAGAGGCCCGGGACGTTGGTAAAAGCAGCCTTCTGTGCAGCCGCTGTGCCAAGATGGAGTCCCCAAACGGGCCAATGTCAACACTGCGAGCGAGGGCCACAGCGCACTCCACTGTTGTTTATGACCCCATCTGATCTAATGAGTACACAATACACACACAGAGAGACACACACACACAGAGAGACACACACACACAGAGAGACACACACACACACACACACACACACACACACACACACACACAGAGACACACACACACACACACACACAGAGACACACACACAGAGAGACACACACACAGAGAGACACACACACACACACACACACACACAGAGAGACACACACACACACACACACACACAGAGAGACACACACACACACACACACACACACACACACACACACAGAGAGACACACTCACAGAGAGACACACTCACACAGACAGAGAGACACACACACACAGAGACACACACACACAGACAGAGAGACACACACACACACACACACACAGAGAGACACACAGAGACACACACACACACACACAGAGACACACACACACACACACACAGACAGAGAGACACACACAGACAGAGAGACACACACAGAGAGACACACACACACACACAGAGAGACACACACACACAGACAGAGAGACACACACACACACAGAGAGACACACACACACAGAGAGACACACACACACACACACACACACACAGAGAGACACACACACACACAGAGAGAGACACACAGAGACACACACACACACACACACACACAGAGACACACACACACACACAGACAGAGAGACGCACACAGACAGAGAGACACACACAGAGAGACACACACACACACAGAGAGACACACACACACACACACACACACAGAGAGACACACACACACACAGAGACACACACACACACACAGAGACACACACACACACACAGAGACAGACACACACACACACAGAGACAGACACACACACACACACACACACACACACACAGAGACAGACACACACACACACACACACACAGAGACACACACACACACAGAGAGACACACACACACACACACACACACACACACAGAGACACACACACACACAGAGACACACACACACACACACAGAGACACACACACACACAGAGAGACACACACACACACACAGAGACACACACACACACACAGAGACAGACACACACACACACACACACACTTTACACTTTTGATTTAATTTAAAGTGATTTATTTGTTGTAGTCATGTGTGTTTTGGTATTTTATTGAGAATTATTATCAATCAATTTTAGGCAAGGCAAGGCAAGTTTATTTGTAGAGCACATTTCATACACAAGGCAATTCAAAGTGCTTCATACAGCAGGAAAAATGCATTCAAATCACAAAGAAATTACAGAAATACAATAAAATGAACTAAATTAAAAATTATCAATCCAACTGATTTTCTAAACTAATAAAATCACAAACAAAAGAGAAGAGTGCAAAGAAAAAATCCTTTCAGTCATATGCGCAGCTAAACAAAACTGTTTTTAGCTTAGATTTGAACATTGTCAGAGTAGAAGCCTGTCTCACATCTTCAGAAAGACTGTTCCAGATTTTAGCTGCATAAAACTGAAACGCAGATTCCACATGTTTAGTCCTGACTCTGGCACCAGCAGGAGGCCGGTCCCTGAGGTCCTCAGAGTCCGAGATGGTTCATATGGCACTAACATATCCAAGATGTACTTTGGTGCTAGGCCATGGAGAGACTTGTACACAAGCAGAGCTGCTTTAAAGTCTATTCTCTGAGCCACAGGGGGCAGTGCAGAGACCTGAGAACAGGACTAATGTGATCATACTTCCTGGTTCTAGTCAGGACCCGAGCAGCAGCGTTCTGGATGTACTGCAGCTGTTTTACAGCTCGTTTGGAGAGACCAGTGAGCAGGCCGTTACAGTAGTCTAATCTACTGGAGACAAACGCGTGGATAAGTCTCTCTAAATCTGGTTTTGACACTATATTTTTGATTTTGGCAATGTTTTTTAGATGATAAAAAGCTGCTGATGTTATTGATTTGACGTGGCTATTAA
Source organism: Eucyclogobius newberryi (assembly GCF_026437365.1). NCBI lineage: Eukaryota > Metazoa > Chordata > Actinopteri > Gobiiformes > Gobiidae > Eucyclogobius > Eucyclogobius newberryi. Next base: position 10,937,582 of record NW_027315846.1, read on the forward strand.
AGTTCAAGTCTGAGTCCATTATTACCCCCAGATTTCTAATTTGGTTTGTAGGTTTTAGAGCGATACTCTGGAGGTGACCGCTAACACTTTCTCTTTGTTTCTGTGGGCCAAAAACGATTATTTCAGTCTTGTCTGAGTTCAGCTGGAGAAAGTTGTTTTGCATCCACAAACTGATCTGTTGGATGCAGTGACAGAGTGAATCTACTGGTCCATAGTCACCTGCCGATAGTGAAACATAGATCTGAGTGTCGTCTGCATAATTGTGATAGGACACATTTTCACTGCGTATCAACTGACCCAACGGCAGCATGTAGAGGTTGAACAGAAGGGGACCCAGGAATGACCCTTGGGGCACTCCACAGATCAGGGTCATGTGGTCTGAGACACAGCTACCAATTTCAACAAAGTACTTCCTGTCTTCCAGATAGGACCTTAACCAGTTTAGGGCAGTGCCAGTGATGCCCACCCAGTCCTCTAGTCTCTGTAAGAGGATCCCATGATCGACAGTGTCAAAAGCAGCACTCAGATCTAACAGAATTAAGACTGAGGCTTTGCCCGTGTCAGTGTTCAGGCGGATGTCATTTGTCACCTTGACAAGAGCAGTCTCAGTGCTGTGATGAGGTCTAAAACCTGACTGAAAAACATTAAATGAGTTGTTTATTAAGAGGAAATCTGTGAGCTGTTGGTAAACAACCTTTTCAAGGACTTTGCCCCAAAATGGCAGATTAGAGATGGGCCGGTAATGACTCAGTACTGCAGCATCAAGACTGCTCTTCTTTAGGAGAGGCTTTATGACCGCAGTTTTCAAAGACATTGGGAATGTTCCAGATTGAAGCGACATGTTAACTTTGTGAGTGAGTGGTGCTAACAAACTGTTCAGCACAGACTTTAGAAATTTGGTGGGTAACACATCAAGGCAGCATGTAGATGAACTCAGACTGGTGATGATCTCATGGACAGTTTTGTCAGTTACTGGTGCAAAGTGAGTTAGCTCTAAGTGTCTTGGTGGTTTTAGGGTAATTTTTTGCATTGTGGGATTTATAGCATTTTTAATGCCCTGAACTTTGTCATTAAAGAATAATGCAAACTCATTACACTTGGATGTGGAAATGAGTTCTAACGGCAGCTGAGCTGGAGGGTTTGTTAATCTGTTTACTGTGGCAAACAGGACACGCGAGTTTTTACTGCAGCTTCCAATTATTTCAGAAAAAATATCTTTCCCTAGTTCTACATAAGATTAGGTTGTACATGTTCAGCTTTTCTTTGTAAATCTCTTTTTGAACCTGGAGCTTTGACTTGCGCCATTTCCGTTCGGCCCTGCGGCACTCCCTTTTCTGTGCCCTGACCGAATCATCATTTCTCCACGGCGCCTTCTGCTTATTTTTAACCATTTTAGCCTTTTATAGGGGCGATGGTGTCCAGAACATTCAAAACACTAGATGTAACAGAGTTCAACAAATCATTTACATTAGAACATGAGACATTTTCAAAGTTTATCATTTCCATAAACAGTGCACCTGTGCCATCACTTATGTGTCTCCTCTGAACAACTGCAGGACCAACCGGAGGTTTGGGAGAAACAGACAGGTCAAAGAAGACACAGAAATGATCAGACAGAGCAACATCGATCACATTAACATTTGAAATATTTACCCCCTTTGTAATTATGAGATCTAGAGTGTGTCCTTTGCTGTGGGTGGGGCCTCTCACATGCTGAGTAAGACTGAAGGTTTCAAGGACAGCATCAAGCTCTTTAGCGTTTCTGTCACAAATATTATCAACATGCACATTGAAATCACCTGTAATGACCAAACCATCAAAGTCTGTGCATATGACTGAAAGCATCTCAGTAAAATCATCAATAAAACTTTGGCAGTGCTGGGGAGGCTTGTATAAAACAATGAAGAGAATGGATGGAGACCGTTTTAGCTCCATTTTAAAGGATACATACTCAAATGATGAAAACACCCCAAAAGACAACCTGCGGGTAATTATTTCATCTCTAAAGACAGCACAGACTCCACCCCCTTTTTTGTTTTCTCGTGTTTCAGATTCAAACTTAAAGTTGGGTGGAGCAGATTCTACCAGAACTACATTTCCTGTGTTTTTGTCAAGCCATGTTTCAGTTAAAAACATAAAATCAAGATTATAAGAAGAAATACAATTATTAATTAAGAGAGATTTGTTACATAAGGATCTGACATTTAGCACAGCAAGTTTCAGACTAGTTTCAGTGAGACTGGGCTTTATCTTTTCACAGGGAATATGAATCACATTTCTCAGATTGGGCCTGACTCGCATTTTGTTTTTCCATCTGTGTGATGATGTGACTACAGAAATAGCACTAGGGGGGGCTCTTTTTACATAGGGCCCCGGGTTGGTTTGATTTTTAATGTGACAATAAGTCCCGGCAACGCTGAGACCCAGTGCATCCTAGCTATGGGAGATACCAGGTAAAAGGCGAGGTTGGATGGGTGGTGGGGCTTTTGTAGCCAAGGAGAGTTTGGGACCAGGTGAGAGGCGAGGGGGGATGGGTGGTGGGGCTTTTGTTGGTGTAGTCGGCATAGCCCTTGCTATATTGGGCGTGAGTGGAGCCATTTTAATGCCTGATTTGATCAGACTTTCAAAATGGCTGGGAAGGCCCATGGGTGAGAGTGGAGATGAGAAGGAGAATGATGAATCTTTAGTGGGAGTAGATGTTGCAGGGGGAACCCAGGGCTGGTGTGAAGGCAGGGGCGATGACAGGGATGTTGTTGGGCTTGTCACAGATGGGTCCAAGGCCTTTGAAGATTGTTCCTTTGCTGGAGGCGGTGGAGGTGAATGTGGAGCAGCTGGAGCTGAATCCTTTGCTGGTGGTGGTGGAGCAGCTGCTGATGAATCCTTTGGTGGCGGCTGAGGTTGTGGTGCTTTTGATGTTGAAACATTGGCTCGGTCTCTGGCTGATGGAGCAGGAATTCTTCTCTCATTCCTCTCTTCTCTAACTATCTGCTCAGGACCCTGTCCAGGCCCAGTCCAATGCCTCAGAGCGTGGAGCAGGTTCTCGGTCAGCACCCTCACTCCACCTCTGCATAGGTGGGGGCCATTTCTCTTAAACAGGTCCTCTCGTTTCCAGAATAGATAGAAGTTCTCAATGTAGTGTAGTCCTCTCGGGGAACACTCTTTGGACAGCCATGTGTTCAGCTGAAGAAGCCGGCTAAACTTGTTTATCCTCCTGTCGATGTTTGGAAGAGGTCCACTTATGAATGTTTTGATTTCCATTTTATCAAGCACGTCGAATAACTTCAAGAAGTCTTTTTTCAAAACTTCAGTCTGTTCCCGCCGCATGTCCACTGCACCCACGTGCACAATCAGCTGTTTAGCTCCTCCATGCTTAGCCATAATATTTGGAAGGAGTGACGTTATCTCAGAAACAGTGGCGCTTGGAAAAGAATGTGTGTTTATCTTTTCATGCGTCACGTGACTTATCGCGCCGTCCCCAACTAAAACAATCTGCGTGACCTTGGCTTGTGGCACAGTTCCTCCTTGCTGTATTTTGGCCACGTCATCTTTCCTTTTTTCATTTAATTCCATCTCTGAAAGTGGTAAAAATCTGTTGGTGAGCTGTATTTTAGGTGACTTCACGTTATCTTTGTATCGTTTAGGCTTTGCTCCAAGTTTGTTCCAAGAAACAGCCTGGTCTTTCTGGTTTTTAGACCGTTTTGGAAACGACACAGAGTCACTGCGGTTTAGGTTGAAAGTAGCAGTTTTTCTTGTAAAAAGTGTGCTCTTCTTACCGTCGGTTGACACAGGAATTGTATCGTGAAGAACTTTTTCAGATTCCAAAACAAATATCCGTGTTTTCAGCTCATTAATTTCTTGTTGATATTTCCGACAGCGTTCACAGTCTTTCTCACTTCTTCTCCCGGACATGTCGCTGGCGTCAGATATGTCGTTAAAACTGGAAAAATGTTCTTAAAATCCTTGGTTTACTTGAAAAAGTCTAAAGCAAAAATGTTTGGAAGACAAAAACTGATTAAAAAGCAAAATAAATAAGGAAAGCAGCGATGGCAAGCGGAGCGAGCAAAAAAGCGCGTGCACTCTTCGGAAGCAGGATGTGCAGTCGGCACTAATTTGTATTTGCAATAACCATTTGTGACATTGTACCTTGTTAATACAGTAGATGAGCAGAAGCAGTGCTCAAAATGTTTGAATGATTTTTGATAAAGATGGACAAAAGGGCAGAACAATTTTGGCAAAAAAATAAGAGTTGTGATTTCAATGCTAACCAGGGAAGTCTGAACTGTGAACAGCTAAACTATTGCATGTTTGTAGTGATCTAAACTACAGAGTTTGAAGGTTTTACTCATGAATAAGACTTATTATTTGCAATGGTTGATTTGTGATGTGCTCATTGTAACTTCTCAAATGGCATGAATCCTGAATTACAGGCTTAAGGGCGGAAAGTATGTGCATATCGTCCATATCATTGATAATCCTCTCGATGCAGGGCTCTTTGGCGTCATATCTGATGCAGACGCAGACTTCATGCTCTCAGCTGCGGACACACGCGACCATGTTTCTGTTTTATGGCCTCTTTGACTTTATGAGATCAGCCTCGTCCTGTGAGCGTGAGGCTGTGAATGAGGCCCTTGTGTTTGGGACACACAGATCCTCTCCCGACTCTAACCCAGTGACCCAGGAGCCTCAAGGGGCCACTTACTGCATGTACCAGAGGGGACTTCTAGACCTTCACAGAAGCCCTAAACAGTTAAATTGCATTAATCATGTCAATAAAATCATAGCAATGTTATTAAATCAAAATGTATTCATAAATATTCTCTATTTAGAAAGCTTCAGTCTCAATATTCAACTTTTAGTTTTTTTCTGTAATCGTATTGTATAATAATGTCAAAATAATTGTTTGACTAGTCGACTAATAATAAAATGCCGACTAGTAGGGCTGAAACAAGTTAATCAATTAATCGAACAAATCAAATATTCAAATAATCTCCAATTTTAAAATCAAATACCGTATTTTCAGGACTATATCCGTACCTTTTTTTCATAGTTTTGGCCGGGTTGCGACTTATACTTGTATTTATACTTATATACTTATACTTAAACTCCGGAGCAACACATATTATGTGATATTATTTGTTATTTTCACACTTGCAACCGCATCTCATACACCAGTGCAACTTATATATGTTTTTTTCTTCTCTTTTATGCATTTTTGGGCTGGTGCGACTTACAATCCGGAAAATACGGAATACATTTTCTGAACTGTACGCATGGCTTCAAAGCAAGTCGTGTGCTGAGGAAAGAGGTTTTATGAGTCTGACTGAGCAGAAATGAATGTTTTTCTGTTCTGTCTGTAAACAAACTCGTTAAGGTGTTCTGAAGCTTGAGTTTGACCTCAGTCAGATTTAGTAAAATGCTCATATTTGCCAGCGTTTTTGTGATCCAAACAACTAATCGGGGAAAATAATTGCCAGTTTAATCGATTCCCTGTGTACTGCACTCTTCCCCAGTCTGTGTTCTGTTTGCCTGAGCTGGTGTGGACTCTGGGCTGTTCTGCAGAGAGCTTTCCTCAGGAGACGCTCAGATTCTGCTGCAGCTCTGGGACAAACACACACACAAACGCACACACACTGTATTTACACACACTGTATTTACACTTTCACTATCAAAGCAATAACAGGAAATCCTTTCACATAAATTGCATATCTATAGTTTGACTGTTTCTCTATCGTGTAGGTCAGTTGGAGTTTGCTTCTCACAACTATATTTCTCGAACCGTCTGTTGTGAACATTGTTTTCATCAAAGGGGTTTGCAGGTCTTGCACAGTTGAAGGAAAAAGTAATGTTTTGCAAATGATTTATGCTATAAAAATCTCAAATCATTAAAAGGTGCGCTACGTAACTTTTTAAGTTGTTTCTCAAGCTATTTTTGAACATTAAAACACCCACCGTTAAATGCATGGATGGATAGATAGATGGGTTTCACAGTATTGCAGTACATTAAACGTCAAAGCAATGGCATCTCCATGGAGACGAGCTGGTCCAGAAAACTTACTTAGTGCATTTTTAAGTGAAGTGACAAAATTGTTTTCAGTTCTTTTTTTCTCATCCTAAATGTTAAAACATCGGAAGCAAGGTAGTTTTTTTCTTGCATTTCATTGCATTTCATTGCATTTTAAGCAATTTTTTTATTTATTACTTTATTTAGTTTTAAAATGATAACCAACGAGTCGAGCCAAAATACTGCAGCACACACTATAACGATGGAAAAAAGTATTTTCCGGACTATAAGTCGCACCTTTTTTCATAGTTTTGGCCGCGGTGCGACTTATACTTATATTTATACTTATATACTTATATACTTATACTCGGACCAACTTATATGTGATATTATTTGTTATTTTCACACTTGCAACCGCATTTCATACTCAAGTGCGACTTGTATATGTTTTTTACTTCTCTATTATACATTTTTTGGCTGGTGCGACTTGTACTCCGGTGCAACGTATAGTCCGGAAAATACGGTGTATCTATTCTAAACTCCAAACAAACTGCAGCAATGCTTTGGTTTTCCTCTGCAGTCATGAGCAGGGTAAAGCAGTGTTACAAATGCCTGACACGTGACCTCACTCTCAGTCATACTCAGTCGTACTCTCCTCTCAGTTAATATTTGTTGAAGGCAGTGGTTTGGTTTATCTCCTCGCATAGCACTGCTGGTTGCACTTTGCCTCTTCATTTGGCTGTGTTATGCCTTCCACTTTTCCTATTTGGCAAACGACGTCCAGTTTACAGTCCTGTTATTTGATTTTGGTTTGCATTTATTGCCCTGCACACACGCACACAAAACAGGCTCTGCTTTGGACTTCTGGTTTATCTGAAATGTAGATCAAACATGCCCCAGATGCTCCAGAGCAACAGTCAAATTGCAGTGTAATGAAATGCTCAGTGGTGGAAGAAGGACTCAGTTTTGTTTAGTAAAAGTATAGATACAGGAGCAAAGAAAATACTGTAGTAGATTTTTCTATGTGCTAATTTTACTTGAGTAATAGTTTGGAAGTACCTGTAAAAGTATTTTGAGGGAACTGTTAAAGCATTAAACGCAGGGATTTTGATTCAAAAAAATGCTCCTAATTTTTGGTCAAATGTAGCAATTTTAACAATTTTCTTTAGTATTTCTTTAGTATATATTTTTTCTAGTATATACCTTTTGTTTGTCTGGTCATGAACTCCAAACCTTTCATACAGAATGTGCCATACTAAAAATAACCAGACCATATGAGAAGTGCTTTCTTCTTTTCAGTCCAGCTCAAAAATATAGTGTGTAGAAGCTGGATACCTGTTCTCAAATGTAGTGAAGTAATAGTAAAAATGTATCCATTGTATCCAAAGTACTTTTATTTGTTTCCTTAAGGACAGTTCTTTTACTTTTGTACTTTGTTGCTTTCTCTTTTTTCTGTGGATATCTGAAATTATTAACTGGCCCTTCATGCTAAGCAGCTCATATATATATATTTTTAACCACACAATGACGGCAAACTTATTTTATTCATCCCAATGCTCAAATTGTCTCTATTTTGCAATTTTTCTAGCTATAACATTATTTTTAGCACCACACAAAGGAATTCCCTTTCCAGTGTGCCAGCAGATGCAGTTGTAGCTTCAGGCCTGTCACAAGAACACATAAAGAGGCATGATGTATTGCTGCAGAAAATATCACAAACTAGTTTCAGAATCAGAAGCAGAATTTAAACAAAGTACATGAAATCAAATATGCCACAACCACAACGCAGGATAATCCCAGTAAATAATGTAAATCTACAGTGTCATTCAAAGGGGTGAGCTACAACAAATAAATAGCAGAATGAAACAAATGTACACATGATAAATAATGTGCCTCAAATACACTGTTCCATCTCTCATCTATTGAACAATAAGTCGGCAAATTAATTATCGTGACGGGCCTCGCTGTATCTGTGCTTGGCGGGAATTTCAACAAGCACATAATGTTACCTTTCAGTGTTCAAAGTCGTTTTTAAGTAGGAACGTATCAATAAACAGACTTTTGTGATAAATCACACATTGGTGGCAGTCACAATATATCGAACGACATGAAGACAGAACTGTTATTTAGCACTTTATATCTTTGGTATATAGATATAAATGATTCACACACACATGCATTTTACAAGGCAATCTAGCATACAATTCTGTTAGACTCTTCAGCACCGTAATACATATTTTACAGTGAATTGTATATTGTGATAATACTGTCTTATGTATTTGTTTGTGACAGGGTAGTTTCTTTTGACACCTCTGCACGCATTGTGGTTCAGATATTTGTCAGTTGCGTTTTTAAAGTGTGTTGTCTCATCGCATCGACATGTCATTACAGTGTCCCACCCTATCATTTAAACCCGCCCTATCATATAAACCCGTCGCTGACTTTCCAACAGATGTGAATGAAAAATCTGACAAATCGCTAGACAAATATTAGTGTTGGAATACAAATTATGTAATGAGGTTTTTACTCGTGATTTGTCTGGCTAAAATGTGGATGATCAGTCTTGGTATCCGTATCAATCAATTTCCACCAACATCCGTATCCGCAGTCTGTGTTTGCTCATGTGTCATTCCCAGTTTGTCCTGCTGCTGCTTCAGATATGTCTTTTGGAATAAAGTAATGATTGAAAATTAAATAATTACCGGTAGGCTAAAAATAATGTCATGAGTTTCGTTCTTGTAGAGTTTGTTGAATCTTGTGTGGGCCGATAAAGCCATACCGTATCTACCGGACTATAAGTCGCATCGGAGTATAAGTTGCACCAGCCAAAAAATGCATAATAGAGATGAAAAAAACATATATAAGTTGCACTGGAGTATGAAATGTGGTTGCAAGTGTGAAAATAACAAATAACGAAAAAAGGTGCAACTTGTTGTCCAGAAAATACAGTAGTTTGTATAAAAAGTCTTGGTTTGTAGACGCTATCCTTAAAGACTTCTGCCTCTGGACTGACTCAGACCACACCTCAGGGATTATAGTTTTCTAAAAAATAGTCTAAAAAAGAGTGTGGGGAGGACATTCAGTACATTGTTGCTGTTGGGATTCGAACTGGCGACCCTGCGGCCAGCTGCACTTGGAGCCTGCATACTTGTGACTTGTGCTCATCCACCCAGGCAGCTCGACACAACACACTGGAGATCGTTGATTCCGCTTGACAACGATTGATTCACCTTTGGAAACTCCCTGCACAAGCCTCTCTAGTCAAACGGCAGTGTTTTCAATGTAATGTTGCTAATTTATAATCTGCCATTTTGTCATATTTTTAGCATAGTGCCTTGTATTGTGTATCAGAGAAGCCTTTTATAGTTGGGATATGTTGGTGTTGGATTTCAATACTAAGGAATATACTTCAATTTTTTTTACCATTAAAACATCCTTTTTCCAGCACTCAGGATATCATTGTTAGAAATTAATTGTCATGTCTTCTGATTTTTGTGTGTGATCATCATGCTCCTCAGTCTGAAAAATGGACTGACGGAAAGATTTATTATTGGCATATTTTTTATATATTTTGTTGTTTTGATGACCTGCTGTTACCATTGTGTGCCACACCTTATTTAAGATGTTTAGGGTAGATTAGTATCTCATTTTTGATGCTTTTGACAACCTTACCCTGTCTGTCCAAAAAAGAGCTTCACCGATGCAGCAATTATCCAGTAGGAGGCTCGTACCTACTGCATTTGTTAGCTGAATGAAATAAAGCCAATTTTTCGCTGCGTTCACACTTGCAGTTCAAAATTGGAACCTAATTGGATCCTGGAACTTAAACTAAACCAGGACTAGATCGGAACCAAATCATTAGGACTCAAAGTGGGCCTAACAGTCCAGCCCACATGCAGGAAACCCGACGACCGGGGCCTCGACAGACGATGTGACAGGAACTGTAACTTATAATTGTGCTGAACTGATTATTTTCAGTTTGATTCAAGGTTATGTCTAACATCACTGTCAGATTTTGATACAATTACAAACCAACTAATTGTAGCAGAATGTACAGAACATTTTGCACTTTCTGATTTGACTTGCGGTAAGAAAATCCTCTGTAAACCACTGCTGCCTGAGCTTTCCTGTACGCCAGTAATGACACAATCAGGACGTCCCAGGTGTAATGTTTATGTAACCTCCCCCTCTCTATTTATTTATCGGTCTTTATCTCTGTCTCCTTCACCTTCTCTCCTTCACTCTGTCTCCTTCACTCTGTCTCCTTCACTCTGTCTCTCCTTCACTCTGTCTCTCCTTCACTCTGTCTCTCCTTCACTCTGTCTCTCCTTCACTCTGTCTCTCCTTCACTCTGTCTCTTCTTCACTCTGTCTCTCCTTCACTCTGTCTCTCCTTCACTCTGTCTCCTTCACTCTGTCTTTGCCTTCTCTCCCTTTCTTGTCTCTCCCTCCCTCCCCTCATCATCTGTCTCTCTGCTGTGTCATCACTCCTTCACCCCTCAGCCTGTGGTCCTGGTCTGGATGGAGACCTATTATATAATTATTACCGTACTTTTCTGACTTTAAGCCGCTACTTTTCCCCCACGCTTTGACACCTGTGGCCCATACAACGGTGCGGTTCATTTATAGGTTTTTACTGGCTATTGACCATCAAAAATCTCTAGCAAGAAGGGCTAGCATTTGACACTGTAGAAGAAGACGTCAGTAGACAGTGGTCACTGTATTTTAAGCTTCAACACGCTGTGCGTTTTATTACAAATTGATTCGTATTCACGGAGAAAATAGTCCAATGAGGAAGTGAATCTGGACGTGGCGAAATGCATGACACGCGGGCGCGCGGACATGCGATATACGGTTAAGAACCTGCTGCATTAAAATGAAACTTTCTTGCCCCGACCTGTAATGATGTGCATCACTACCGAGACACATTTCTGTGTAAATATCTCATGTTACAATGTAACACTCACTCGATAAGTACAAGCTCAGGAGCAGATGAACCAGATGTGACACAGACACAGGTGAATCAGCTCACACAGAGTCATCAAGGACAGAGGGGACAGTAGGGACAGCTCAGACGTGTATGTAAGATTGCAAAATGCTGTTTTATTACAATCCAACTCATGTTTACAGAGAAATTTATTCAGGAGCGCTGTATAGCCCAAAAAGTACTGTATTTATAATAATGAGGTTTCATCTTTGGCAGAAGGTCTGATTGTCCCAGAACAGGAGCTGTTCACCTGAGCCTGTTCAAACAACACTGACTCACTGTTTTAGTTTAATAACAAGACTGCACTGTCCAGGCCACTAAAGACGCACACACCCAACCATCACCTGATGTGAAGCAACTTTCTCAATATCGTGCAAGTGTGAATTTAATTTAATGCCACTATTTTTATGTTATGAAATGACTGGATGGATGGATGGATAGTTATTTAGTTCCGAGCCCTCACAAACTCTTTGGCTCATCGTTCATATCCACATACATTAATTTTAGACGCGCGTACAGTTTTTTCAGACTGAAGTAAAACTGGAATGGACCACCCAAGCGCAGCCCATCAGAGCACTGCTTCTGGCTCTTACTTTCAGCTTGACAAATAAAATACTCCATTATTATCTCAAGAGTCCTGCTTTTACAATCTTGTCATTGGGAGGAAAATAAAAGTTGATCAGCACCAACCACACAGATGTATTCTTACCTGTAGTTCTTTTAAGTATCTGCCTACAAAGGGTTTTTATAAATAAACTGAAATCTGAACGCTCATTCCTGGTCACTTCCTTTTAAGGCCGTGTACACTTGACCTGATATTTAATACGTTCTTCAATATTGACATTAAAGGCGTGTTTCTTTGGCTCTTCTGTCCTTCAGGTTGACCGGGCCGTCGGGACACCTCACTGATGGACCTGGCAACTACAAATACAAGACCAAGTGCACATGGCTCATCGAGGGAGGGTGAGTTCTGCACCTACTCAGCTCAAACACTACAAAAACACTGAATAATAAATGTTCTTGTATATTAGAGCTGGAAATAGCCTACATACAAATAGCCTCCTGTTGTAAATGTAAAATTAATATTTCCATATTTTCCAGGATTATCGTGATAACAATACTTGGATCAGAATTAGAATAGAATGTGACTTTGAATGTTTAGGTTCCCGTTCAAATTTTGCACAAAAAGTGATTTATTTAATTTAATTTGAATGATTATTATTCTGCCAGTGTCTGTTTTCTCACCAGTTTTGCCAACTGATCACCCTAAACCTACTTTAAGTTGAAAAGCATTGTTTGTACAACTGCTATTACTACAGTATCTACCTCTGTATCTACCTGCGTTGCACCAATGAAATTTCCCCATGTGGGACAATAAAGGATTATCTTATCTTATCTTAACTACACAAATAGAGTGTAGTTAAAACCCAGTTAATATCATTCAGATTTTATTTGTGATTAAGATGAGATACATTTCACTGTTGCAATGCAAAGTACAGGAACGACTGTGGAAGAAAAAGTCAACACATATATATTAAATCGGGATTCAATAATTGGCAATTTCCAGCTAGTATAACATACATTAATATATTGAACACATTTTTAAACTAGAGCATCGTCTTTTAAAAGAGTGGGATTGGTTTCACATGTGTACATTGGCCTTAACCTCAAACCCGAGGATGTGTCAAAAGACAGTATTGATGGCATGTGCAGTTGCCTCTAGTAACGGTCTCGGACTGTGTGAAGTTGGTGGATGTTGATGGATGGATGTAAAAGCCAAAGTAAGTGAAAAATCGAATACTGCCCTGTACTTCTGTTGTAGTCAGCAGCATCGTCGCTCCAAGAAAACTATTGATTGAGTCTTTTGAAATTCAAGCAATCCTCAGTTAAAGTTTATTCATTGGCTGGACCGTTTTCTTAACAAATCCTGCTCATTTTAGATGCATGCATCTTTTTAATAGGGATACAATGTCACACTAACTCATTTTAAAGTGAGCTAATTTACAGAAAATGTACTTTCTACATACCAGACAATAAATTCAATAAATAAATACAATTAAATAGATTACAAAATATTAAATTGATTAAATTGATTGATTAATAAAACAAATAAGATGAATAGATAAATAGGACAAATAACACAAATAAGATAAGTAGATAAATAAAATGTGTCCTCACTAGGCATGTGGCAATGTTAAAATTTGTTGTCACGATTATGGCCAAAATAATTAACAACAATATGACAATCATTTTTTATATGACTGTCGCTCTATGCATGTTATTCATAATATTAAAATGATAATTATCCTTGAGTAGCATATTAAAATAGAATATGAAATGTACGTTTTCATAAGGGAAAACGACAATAATCTTCAAGGCGTCTCAATCATACAAAACTGTACCCCGACCGATTATTGTCTGTCCTTTAATCACAATAAACTACTGGTATATTATTGTTTTATTGTCCCATCCCTATTCCTCACTAGTGTTCAGATGTACTACAAGGTGGACTGAAAGAAGAACTTTCTTTTCCCCCCCGGGTACTTGCTACGTAGATAATTATCGTACATTGTGTTCATTCTTAACAGCAAAATTGATCTGAGACGGCTTAATAATAGAAACAGGTTGATGGACTTCCTGTTCAAAACTGCAGAACTGAGAAGCCTCGACTCTTTTAGTGAAATGTCAATGTAACAAGCAGCGGATTTGAAAAAGGGCTACGTCCCATTTTTGGGCCTGGGGGGGGCTGGGCCTGGGGGGGCTGGGCCTGGGGGGGCTGGACCTTGGGGGGCTGTTATGCTACTATTGCTATAACATTAAAACGCACAGATGTTCTTGCTTTTCTATGTGACAAATTTGACAACTGTTTACATTAAAACTGTTTGCAATGAATGCGTTGCAAACAAATGTAGGCCCCATAAAAGCCATTTCTCCAGTCATAAGTTTGATGTGAACCGCAGGGCCATCTGTGACGTCTATAATTCAAATAAACGGATAATGCATCTATTCATAGTGCATCCTGTACATAAGATTATTTCTAAATGGAGCCCTGTATCCACACAATTTAGACGACTTTCACGTTTTCATCAAGTGATTCGAATGTAATGTACGACCGGCAAACACTTGAATGCAATCTCTTCAATGCTTCCGTCAGTCTGATTAGAAGAAGAAATAGTGGAACTGTTCAAAAGGAGGACGTCTGGGGAAATTTTTTGTATTTTTTTACTACAATTTCTGGTGTAAAGGGTTGAATAAATAACTACTATGATTAATTCTATATAACTGTTTAGGATAAGTGTTTAAATTCATCTTTTTGTTTTTGTTATAAATAATATATTATAGTATTCTACTCACTTCCTTTTTTCACTCCCCTGAAATGTGCTTTTCTGTGATTTAGTATATAAAAATGTAAATTATGTATTACTTTCCTTGGCACTGACTTGTCATAAATCAAATCAAATCAAAACAGTCAATAGTATGTTGGTAATATTTCCTAAAAGGAATGAGAAGTTTGAAAGAAATGTGCATATCTATTGTTTTTATACACAATTAAACGCTTCTGCAACACATAAAATCACATGTCTTTTACAAGTCTATGGATCTATATTGCAGGTTTGAACATTTAAGTTACATCTTTGAAATCATTTGAGACATTTCTGTCAATTTACAATTCAGTTTGACTTGATATGAGCTATATTAAATCTAGTTCAATTCAATTTCAATTCAATTCAATTCATTTTTGAAACGCCCAAAATCACAACAACGGTTGCCTCTGAGGGCGACAACTAGTAACAACGACTAGTAAACATTGTCAGATAAGATTGTCGGATAAGGTCGTCTACAATAAATGGGTGAATTGCATTGTAAACAACAAGAGCAGACATTACTGCTGTTTAAAGGTCGCTCGTGTTAATTATTCACCTTCACACTCTTAAAACCTGGCCTGTTTTGTTGAAGCTGAAGTTTTGCTCTGAGCTTGTTATGAGTGGGAGGCATGTGTGAGTTTATCTGGATAAATACAGACTGCAGGACATAAAGTGGCCACTGTTTTAAAGTGAAGATCTAATTGTGAAAGTAGGTCACTTATCAAACAACGTACTCATGCTGCAGTGCTAAGGCTTTGCATCATAAATACCTCTGTAAATGTATGATCTCTAAAGACTCATGTCTTTACGGTCAAGTGACGCTATAAAAATGACGTTGAACAGTTTTATTATGTAATGTAGGAAAACAATCATTTAAAAACTGGTTGTCAGGTTTGATAATGGTAAAACCATTTCTGAAAGTTACAGTTACAGTATTTTTATGAATACATTTTAAGGACAGAGATGGGAATAAAATATGTCCTAACACTGGAAATGCAATTGTTATTGTAGAATAAATGTTGTAGAACAATGTTTGCACGAATACATCCATAATACTGATGAGCGATGTTAATTGATTTATAAACTCAAACTTGAGTGGCTTTGAAAAGCACTGTATTGACATAACATGGCCTCACAGTACATTTTATGACAAAGATGTTGTGCAATGCATTCATTCAACTTCACGCTGTTATTTAATGTGTAGAATTAGTCAGTGATTCAGACATGGTGAAGTGCACTTCATTCATTCTTCATTGTAACATGAATCTAAAGTTAATATGACACTGCGAATTCTAGAGCAGGCGATAAATGTTTCATATTAGTTCTTTTGGGTTACTAATGTTGTGGTTGTGCAGCGCTAAAGCTGATGAATGCTGATGTTCATACACAAGTTGTTGCAAAAATTGACGATAAATAGCTTTTTTTTTTAAGGAAACAGATCTGTACACGGCATGGTGGCAGAGTGGTTAGCATTCTCACCTCATAGCAAGAAGCTTTTGGGTTTGACTCCTGAACCTTTCTGTGTGGAGTTTGAATGTTTCTCCCTGTGTCGGAGTGGGTTTAATATTTACCGTATCAATACAATATCGTGGGTGTTTCATTTGCGTGATTATCAGACGAAGTGCTTAGATGCACAGTGCTGCCTCCTATTGCCCAGGCAGTGAAAGCAATGGAGCCTCAGTACAATATGTGACGTGCATGACAGTATCATTATTAGGTTAATTGATAATCGTGATTATTTAGGTCACAATATAATCGTAAGAAGAACTAAAAAAAATAATAATCATGACTATTTTGGAAGCAAAATTAAGCCGTTTTAATTCCATCTATAGTTAAAAAAAAATACATACATCTAAATATAAAGTACTTTAGTTACATTTAATAAAGCTGGTCATAAACTTGAGAAATAATAACGTGTTGGACGAGATTTCACGCAGTCTCTGTAATAATCGTGAATAATTTAAATCGTGATGTTTTTTCTCACAATAATCTCGACACTAAAATTTGTGACATCCCCAGTCAAGATTTATTTCAAGATCAATATTTAACACCTGTTGTCATCACTACATATTTCAAACTTCAACCTATGGCACTACATGCATATTTAAATTTACCATTGGGTTTTCTAATTGAAGATTGTTAGTCTGGCCTTCTAATGCTCTTACATGGCTTGTTTTAATTATTTTTTGTCTGACTTGGTGTCTCTGGCCTTGTGTTTTCAGACCAAACACGATCATTCGACTCCGGTTTAACCACTTTGCCACGGAGTGCAGCTGGGACCACCTCTACGTGTACGACGGAGACTCCATCTATGCTCCTCTTCTGGCTGCATTCAGGTAAAACACTGGGGAAACTGTCATTGCTCGACACTAATCTGCTTTAGTTTTTAGTTGTTCAGCACCATACAGTCCTCTTGGTTTTGTGTAGTAATTTTTGAAGCCTTTTTCATTGTCGATTTGAAGAAACGGCGTAACAGTAAAACAAAAATGGTAACAAACAACACACTGTCCTAGCATAATCACTGAGACTGTAAGTACCCATAGTAAGAATATATTACAATAACATACGGTCTTTGTGTTTTTTTTGTCAGTGGTCTGATCGTCCCGGAGCGTTACGGGAATGAGACTGTTCCTGAGGTCGTGTCTCAGTCCGGGTTCGCCCTCCTGCACTTCTTCAGCGATGCGGCCTACAACCTGACGGGATTCAACATCTCATACAGGTCTGAGCAAAACCTAGTTCAAAAATAAACTTGATCCCGCGTGCCCAGTTTTCCATCCAAACTGAAGGAGAATTAAAGTCTCTCAGGGGTTTTTATCAGCATTGAAAAACATAATGAATGCTTCTATATTTAAGGACATCGACATTTTAGAACAATGAGTGTTGCGCTTCATCATGTAAGAGAAGATAAGATAAGATGACCTTTTATTCGTCCCACAATGGGGAAATTCCACTGTTGCAACACATACTAGACACAGAAACAGATTCGGCACAGAAGTATAATAATTAAAACAACAGATAACTTTGGAAAAAAAGTAAAAGTAACACTAAATATGGTAGATGGTTGCCGTTTTATTCTTATGACCTCTTTGTGTAGTACTAGAAACATTATTCCATCTATTGTCTTCGTTTTAAATCTTAATCCTAAAGATTGTGAAAGTGAAAGTGTCAAAGTGTGTCATCTTATTCGTATTATGACTGTTGTGGTTCTTTTGACGGGATAAAGCGACTTTTAAATCCTGATATTATTCGCTCCCCAGTGCCCATTGTTTCAGCGTCTGTCAAGTCTTATTTTAGGCGGGCGGCCCACTTCACGCCGCTCTCTGGGACACGATGACGCATAGAAAGCCCACCACGCTCAGATCATCAGCCTCTGCCTCGACACCGCTGTAGAGATGCATTAGATCACTCATGTCAGGCTACAAACGGCTTCATTACCATTCAGAAGTGCAAGAGGAAATCTAGTTGGATATGGAGAGATTTCACGCACATAATTGGGAAAAATAATAAATTAAGCGACAAATTGTGACTAGTCGACGACTTGGAAAATATTATTATGGTAGTTGTATTTTGTTAATAATGAACCTGGACTATACAGACTTTAAAACACATAAAAACATAACATCTTTTATAACAAAAACTGTGCCATTATTGACTATAACTATATAACTATTCTATATCTAGAAGCCTTCAGTTTCAACCTTTTATTTTGTGGCATTTAAAAATCTCAATATAGAATAGAAATAATCAAAAAAGATAATCGCTGACTAGTCGACTACTAAAATGTCAGCGACAGCCCTTATGTAAACACTTTTGGAGCATTTAACAATTGTGAAAAATTTATAAATTATGGGCTATTCATGTAAACTAGTCAAATTTGAAGAAATGTTTTTGTGAAAAAGGTTGCTATGGTCTGATTTAAAAAAAGGAATTACTACCACTACTGTATGTTATGCTTTGAAAGGTAATGAAACTGAAGGCTCAATTTTTTTGTAGAATCAGAATTTGCACACAAATAAGTGCTTTACATATATTCAAAATGCATTAGCAGCATCTACACAGGTGATTATTATCCTTTTCTGAATATCTCACTTGAACACACTGGCATAAACGGTGTACATTTATGTAAGAGAGAAAAATAACCAAAACACTTTTTCTTCTTAGTTTTTATGCGCAAATGTTTTCTAAAAGTGCAGGTTGTCCTTGCCAAACATCTGCACAGGCCACAATAGGCCGTGCTTTGTCGTTGAGTTTTCTGGTCCTGTTGTCATAGAAACGGGATTGAAGTTGGGCCAAGAAAAGGCGTAGTGAAATAAAAGAGAGGGCCTCGGGTCGCTGTCTTTGGTCTGCAAGCATCAAAACACTCGCCTCGGCAACAAAAAGGGGGACGATGGGCTTTGTGAAGAGAGACACACTTTAGACTGAGGCGAACCAGCCTGAGAGGTTCCGAGGGGCTGTGATGTATGCTATTCCTGTATTGTAAACTGATTGGCTTGACTGATGACAAATAGGCTTTGATCAAGTAAATCCTTAATGTATTGTTTGGTTACATTTATACGTGCATGTATTGCTACTATATTTCTGTGGTCCTTTCAGTCTCATTAACTTGTATATATTGTCCATTTGTTGATGCCCATCATTCAAAATAGGTTACAGATTGGTGCTATTTGCCATTATTGTTGAGTCGTGTCAATATTCTGGCTCAATTCAACCGAAATAGCCAACAATGGTGGCTGCTATTAGTAAAATAACATTAGATTATTACTCTTGAGACTGGGGCCGAGCAAGGGTTTATGGGCCCAATGTTTTCTTTTGTGTTTTGTCAATTGTTGGTTCGATTCAACACAAGATTGGTTGTAGTGATGGGTGTTCAGGGCGTAAAATAACAATTTAATTAAAGATAGGCTACCAATAGTGCACAACATTAACTTCAGAGGCTGAGTGGTTAGTCGAGAGAAGCTGTTACATATAGTTGGAGTCTCCAATTTTGGGTCATGCAAATAATTTATTGTATTTTTTTTTAAATATAGTTTTGCATGTTTTAATTTGCAGGCATTATCTGTATTGTAATTTTATATGAATACAAAAAAACCAACACAAATAAAAGGTAAATTATAGACATTCTATTTGTTTTGGCTCAACTCTAATAAATGTGCATTTTTATTTGTTTATCCCTACCTTTTGTTGTGTATTTGCTGGTTCAGAGCTTGTAGAGGAACTTGTCCTAATCTCAGCAGACACTTTACTCCGACAGCTCCAGACTCCAGGCTCAGAGCTGTGCACACCAGAGGAGCAGATGGCCCGCTCCAAAACACCACAAAACACAACAAAACACACCTGATGCTCAGAGTGTCCCAACAGGTCACTATGTACTTACGTATTCAAATCCTGAGCCTGGAAGTAAGGCTGGACTATGCGAGAAAAGAACCTGTGATCTGCAATTTTATCCATAGATTTTATTGATGCATTTTTGTCATATTTGCGAATATTTTAAATTACCTGTATTTATAGAAATAATTAAAAATAAGTTAGTAAAGTTGATATTTGACGGCTACTGACTAAAAATATTTAAAAATCGTCTGTGTCTGAATCCCTCTTTGTCTTTTCTTTCAGGGTGAACACCTGTCCCAATAACTGCACGGGTCATGGAGAGTGTCGTTTGGGGAACTCCACCGGCGCCGTGTCCTGTGACTGTGATGAAAACTGGAAGGGAGAGGCCTGCGACGTCCCGTACTGCGAAGCCAACTGTGGTTCCCCCGATCGAGGACTCTGCAAAGACAAGAACTGCATCTGCAACACCGAGTGGCAAGGTACGCATTAGTATGGAAGATGTAGTTTATCTGTTTGTACATTTCTATTAACTATAAGCCTTTATTGTGTCTGAAGTAAAAGAGAATGAGGGAAATAATATAACAATAAGAGAAACACTGAAACATAGGTCACTTTTTTCCTTTTAAATCATTTTATGTTGGTTAAAAAGAAAAATATATATATATAAATATAGGCGATTTATTTATTTCTCCATTTAATATACAATATTTCATAAAGGGAAGGGCAAAATGTGATGTTTAATATATTAAAGTGAGTCAGTAAGTTTTAGTGCAATGTGAAAAATTAAAAAAAATAATTGTTTTGTAAGGGTGCACGGTGGCAAAGGCTGTTAGCGCTCTTGCCTCCCAAGAAGGAGATCGTGGGTTCGATTCCCGGACCAGGCCAACATCACATGATCTCTCTGGGTGGAGTCTGCATGTTCTCGTGGTTCTCTCCGGGTTCTCCGGCTCCTCCCACAGTCCAAAGACATGCATGTGTTAGGCAAAATTGGTGACTCTAAAAATTGGCCCTAGTGAATGAATGTGAGCGTGAACTGTCTGTAATGTCTATGTCTCTGTGTTGGCCCTGCGACAAGTTGGCCACTGTCCAGGGTGTACCCCGCCTAAGGTCACTGGGATAGGCTCCAGTCACCCGCGACCCCGAAAGGGAACAAGCGGTAGAAAATGGATGGAATTGTTTTGCTTGTAGACATCGTTTTTGTGTCTACTTTTATTAAAATATTAGTACTAGTATTAGCTAGTTAATCTAATATTATGCTAACATTACAATCAATGGACAGAGGAGAAAAATACCCCAATCAGTCCGAACATTCTACAATACCATTTAATTACTTTCAAAAAAATGTATCATGAGCCCATTCTGTGCAATCAACAGCTTTTGTGTTCATTGAAATTTTGATTCTTCTGTTCGTCTGTGTTTCTGTCGTTGTCGATGGCTGAAAACACTTCTCAGTCTTTTCTGTATATCAGAGTGCATTGTCTCATTCAGGGAGCGTGAAGCAGGTCTGCACTTGCCAAAACTGTGCTGGAACTGTGGCTCTGCTCCCAAGAAGGATGATCCCCTCTGTCGCTGGCCAATTTCATGAGCTACATCATAAATTAAAGTCGATTTATTTAGCAATGCCGATTTTTGTTGTTGTTGGAAGTTTGTCAGAGGATTGGCATTTCAATCATTTCTGTGTCAGGGCAACGTCTAATCGTGTTAATACCACTTTCAATATTATTGAAAGTGGTAAATTATTCAACTTTGTGTGATTGTAAGGGATTATATCAAAGGTGACCGAGATATCGCACCTGCAGACATAGCAGCAAGTTTGTGTAAAGATTGTTCTAAAATTTGGATTTACCCTAATAAAATGAAACATGCCAACAAACGAGGGCTGCAACCAACGATCAGTTTGATAATCGATTGGTCTTGGGATTATACTTTAGAATTGATTAGTTGTTTAGAACGCAAAAGTCACATGATGACAATAATTTTTTACTACATCTGAGCCTTTTGAGGATCCTGGTGGTGCACATTCATGGACGAGTGTGTTCATCAAAATATACTACATTTACATTTTTTTCGTGTCATTTGTATGCAATTACGGCTTAATTTGAGTCATAAAACATTTTCTCAGCTCATGGCATGTTTTGGAACCCGTATATAGATAAGTTAATGACTATTCTATTACTAAAGTAGTTGACTATTATTTAAATAATCGACTAGTTGCGATTAATCAAGTTACTTTTCGCAGCCCTGCAACAAACACTTTTTCAACCATAAAAATGCTCTTCAATGCTTTCTTTAATCTTTATTTTGCTTCCAATTATTGATGAAAATGAATAAATAACATAAATACTGTATATCCCCAAACTTACTGTACTGACAATTAGGGGGGGGATCCTGAATATCCTGAATATTACCAGGATAAATACTAAAAAATTACAATAATGATGGCATTGAAATATCTAAGTGTGCTTAACGGTCGCTTTTGTTATATATTTTACTTGTTTCGGGCAATTTAAGTTCTGCTTCCATTCCTCACATTGTATCTCTTTAATTTTTGGTTTTAGTTGACTGTTTATCCTCTGCAGAACCTCCATAGCCAGTGTTTACGTCGTTCTAGGCTTTAGAGGTACCAATTAGCCACAATCTGTCTGGCTCCCCTCGCAACCGAGAAGAAAATCCATGCAATTATATTACGCTATTCCACATTTCATGTCATCCCCCATGCACATAGCTGTACTTCAGTTTACGATTTAACTTTATTTTAATTGTACTCTCTATACAGTCGCAAATAAGATGAGTAAATTAAAGACAAACTAAACTAATCTCCAGTCCCAGTGTTTACTTTTTATTCAAGCCTATTTACTGCAGTTAAAAACTCTCATATCCTTTGTCCACATTTTGCCTCTGCAGCTGCCCACACAACTTCTGCTGCCACCATTTTGACTTCTCCAGTGCCTCTCACAACAGTCCTTCTCTCGGTCATGAGTGTTTTAATTCACTAATGTGCAGCGAGTGCTCTCCACGTCCCTCTGAATGGACTCCTATGACCGTTCTAAACAGCTTTATTGGTCTCGCACAGCTTCACAGAGTCGCAGTTACTGAATATAGTGTGTCCATCGCATATTATCAAAGGCTAAGAGTGTTTAGAGGCAGCTTACTGTACTCTTTAACTATTAGTCTATTCCTTCTTGAAGCTAATAGAGTCAGTGTTGGGTAGCGTTACCTCGTTACTGTCCTGGAAAACAAATGCGTTAAATTACTGTGCGCTTGCGTTACCAATAATCAGCACTATTGTATAACCTATATCGTTTACCGACATTCCATTTGCATTGAGTGTGATGAAAAATTGCGCTGTTGCCAAAGCAATAAATGATTCATAACTTAATCTTTGGGATTGTGTCCTCAACGTGGTGCCTATACAAGAAGCTGCGACCCATGAATAGGTGGCTCTAATTTGGTCTGATTTTGTCTCACAGAATTGTGCAAATATTCCTCTACTTGAAAATGTACTGTTTATTTTTGGTTTTATTGTTTGAGTTTAATAACGAGGAGGAGGCCGACCAGAGTGTTCCTCCATGAATAAGTTAGGAGTTTGCTGGAAGTCTCAAAATGTTTACACTATGAATTTCACTTGATATTGAACACTGGCGATGCTTTGATTAAAGATTTTTTGGCGTTGTCAAGCATTTCAACACATTAACAAATGCATAGATATTAAAATTGAATCCTAATCTTGACTCTTGTGTTATACTCTTTTAGGTCCAGACTGCTCGGTGTCTGTCCCGGCTAATTCATCCTTCTGGACCAGAGAAGAGTACTCAGACCCTGGGTTGAGCAGGGCGTCCCATAAAACCGTGGTGGACCAGGGAATCATGTGGGTCGTTGGAGGATACGTCTTCAATTCGACGGATTACCACATGGTCAAAGCGTGAGTTTATTTGGAGGTTTTACTGTATGTTGTTGACATGTTTCTCTTTTCAAGTCGTCTACCCAGCTATCAGCTAACAATAATTGCGTTTCCACTCTCACACAATGCACATATTATCTAAATTTGCAAAGTAAAGCAAATGAAAAATGCAAATTCGGTCCCGTTTCCATCGCAGCGTTCGAGAGACATTCACTTTGCTGCATACTTTTTTTGTCTGGTCCAAAATGTTGCAGGTTCTTAACACTTAAATAATGCTATAGATATGTTTTGCCACCAAACAAAAGGTTGCATCCTCTATTTTTACCAAATGTTACGCTGAAATTGTAAACGACTAACGCTGAAATCTCGCAAACCCTTTAATGTTGGACAAACATGAACTATCCCGGCGTTTCTCCTCTGATCAAGATTAGACCGCGCATGTATGTTTCTGGGCAAGTTATAGTTAGAACAAGTTTAGTTTTTAGCTTGAGCTTCTTTAAGACTTGTGCGGTGCAGAATATCTCTCCATCATCTCTCCATCCGCTCTCATCATTAACACCCTGGTAGAGCGGTCAGATCCACTGACCCACATGTTGGCCGTTCGATCGCAGCGGCCTCAGGTGAATACTGCCGTTGTGTTCTTGGGCAAGACACATAACCCACCTCGCCCCCAGTGTGAGTGCACAACTGGTGTGTGAATGTGTGTGTGAATGGGTGACTGCTTCCTTGATGTAAAGCGCTTTCAGTGCCTTGAAAGTAGAAAAGCGCAATATAAATGTGACCATTTATTTTTTTACCATCATGGCACCTGTTCACGGCATTGTTCTCAAAGTTTCAAACTATTTACAAAATGCTTTATACTATTTTTTACCACAATGATGATTAAACACCCTATTTTAATACCATTTGATGTAAATTTCATGACACATTCCCCCCCTAGAACTATTCAAGAAAGGTCAAAATGTGTCCTTTTTTTATTTTTTTAATTATCAATACCTGACTGTCTAGTTTTGGTATTTATATTTTTGAGAACTAAATAAAGTAGATTTCTCTGAAGTAAAAACAAATGAAATATTTGAGTGAGTTTGTCAAAAGCGCAATTGTGATGGCAAGACCTCTAAAATTCCATCGTTCCTGCCACAGTTGTTAATATAGATACTTTCCACTGCTGCTCTTTTATTAAACCAATGCCAGATGATCAATAGTTAGTGAATGCTACTCCGTGTGATCCATCATACCAGCCCCTATGGAGAGAGTTTCAGATAAGAATTTGTGGTGAAATAGCAGCATGTTCGATCAGTGGTCGTAATGTTATGCTTGGTTTGCTTTACATGCTCTTGAAATGTCAAAAAGCGTTTGTTGAACAACCAAATTGCATTAATGATCAAAGAAGCGACACAACTTTCTGTACGTCTGATAAAATGTGCAGAAAACCTCAGAGTCTAGCACCAAGTCAAATATGGACTGTAATTTAAAGTCTAAAACGACAGATCAAGCTTCTCTTTCCAAGATCAACCTCTCACTCCTAGTGTTTTTGAAGCTGTTGACAGTTCAAGTCTCAGATATTTTCATCCAAAATTCACTCCACCCATGCGGCAGTGAAAAGAACTTTAATTTACCAAGGGCAACTAAATATTTAAACATCTGACAGTCTTTCTCTGCATACCAAAGAGATATTTTGGCACTTGGTGAAATAGTCCACATACTGTAAACGTTCTTCCGTATCTGTTGTCAATATAGTTATATCTATTGTATTTAAATAGATTAAAATAAAAAAATAATATAAGGTCAAACAATATTTCTTAAATTAAAAGAACTCTTGACTTGTTCTGATCCATAAAGCCATAAAATGTAAATGCTTCTCTTGTGTGTAAAAGCCTGAAACTTGGATACTGGATCAAGAAATAGTCATGTTTCCAAATAGGCAATGTGATCAAAAGTGTAGAGTGCGTTTTAAGTTTACAACAACACCTTTTTTCATTTTCTTTTTAATCTGCTATTTTTGTCGAATTCTTCACTTGAAAAGATAAACTTGATACAAAAAAATTCCATAACGTCATCTAACTTTTGATATATTGCCCATCTCTTCTGGTAATTGTAATTTATCGCTGCCAACATGAAATGTGACTTGCCCAGTGTCGTCAAAGACATCTGTTCGCCCACCAACCCACCCATTTCCTTGTCTGTTTCAGGTACAATCTGAGCAGCAGGACGTGGCTGACCCTTGACCCCTCTGTGAACACCGTTGCCCCTCGATACGGCCACTCTCTGGCTCTACACGAGGTAAAGCCCATAAAACTAGACCGAAAACATTCCATAACACACCCTTTTCCACACGGCGTATCCTGCACACTGCTCGCCCTCTTCTGCTGCTGCTCTATTTATATCCACTTCACTCACATCCAGCGTCCGCGCGGCTTTTAGTTTATTATGGAAGACAATGGGGAAAGATCGATTGACTCGGAGAAACATTATAAACTCTCGCGCTATGTCTTCGAGTGGAGCCTGGTTGACGTCTCGTATTGAAACGTGTGGCTTTTTGATTTGCCGGAGTGAGTGGTGAAAAGCTCCCTGATAGAATTATAAATGAGGAACGGGGAAGGCTGTCTGCGGTGTGGTCGAAGCTGCAGTGGTTTGAAATGCACAAATCGCATCAGAGTGTGTGAGAAAGTGTCTGGACCAAAGGCTGATCTAAACAATCATGATTGTAATCAGAAGTGAAGCCATATGGACAGAAAGATGATGTACAATTTTGCCCTACAATGAACGCTGATGAGTTTTCAAAAGCTGTCAGTCTTCAAAACCCTCTGCGGCTTCATGCATTGTAATGTGTTCCCGTGCCATTTATTGTAATGATTCAAACTGTACAGTTAAGTAAGAGCTAAATTATTAAGTGTGTTTTAGATTTTTATTGGGGTTGGGCGATATTGACAAAAACTAATTTTAAATTCTGTTGGGGGATTATCTCTATAACAGTCAGCTAATATTATATATGTATGAAATGTGCCCGTAAAAGCCTTGGCTGAGGTTTAAGTATTTTGATCAGTCAATCAAAATGTATTTGTAGAGGACAGTTCATATAAATGTAACTCAAAGTACTTTACGATCATAAAAACACAAAATTATAATACAGTAATAATCACAATAGTAAAAAAGCTTAATTAATTACATTTAAATGTTTTTCAAAATGGTAAATTACATATCAAATTCCTTCAATCAAAACGTTTTTAGCCTGTCTCACAACCTCAGGAAGACTTTGAGATTTTAGCTCCATAAAAATGAAACGTGTGAAATGTGTCTGGATGTACTGCAGCTGTTTTACAGCTCGTTTGGACAGGCCAGTCTAACCTACTGGAGACAATTGCATGGAGAAGTGAATGACAATGAAATAGTAGCATCACTTTATTTTGAAATGCAAAACCATTTTTGTTATCTATTGCCCCCGAGACACATTTAGTTTCAATATTTATTTTAAAATCAAATCAGATTGATTTGATAATGTTGGCAAAACATTTCTACCAAATTTGCTGATATTGTATCCAAGCATTGTGCCAAACAATCCAAAGGTCGCTTAGTTTATTATAATGGGGCACAAACAATGTAGTAGTTTCTAATTCGTAAGCTTGTGTAATTAATTCTAGTCTTGTTAAAAGTCCTCAAACCTCCACAGCACCAGCAGGAGCAGCAGGAGCAGCAGGAGCAGCAGGACCACCGGTGTCCCCCTGTCAAATAGTTCCCATATCCTGTGTTGGCCTCAGAGGCAAAATGCCAGATGCTTATTTTGTCTGCTCTCAGACTGGAGCAGAGTCAAGAGGAAATGTCAAGTAGTTCCGGAGAATAAAAAAAATGCATTTCCTACTCGACCAATAAGATTATTAGATTTAAATACTGTAGAGAACATTTCTACTGAGGGATTTTTTAGTATTTACAGAGCATCACACAGAGTACAGAGTCTTTGTTCTTGTTTTATTGAGGCAACATAAGGTGTAGTTATTATAGTTTATTAAGTGTTAAGCAACTTCTTTAGGGTTCGGACTGAATCTTTCTTAATAAACTATTTGTCCATGGAATAAGTAAGTGTTACCCAACAATCTAAATGTTAATTGTTAACTTTATCGAGATTTTTCAAAGCGCGCCATAAAGCTTCCTTTATTTGAATTGCTGCATCGATTACATGCATATTCATTGTATATTATACATTTTTGGATTTTTTTTTTTTTTTAAGTATGACACTACCTTATATTACAATTGATCTATATGTTTGTTAACCTAAAAATAACTAATATCATCTATTTTGAGTCTTTATTGATGATGTTGCTATTCTTTTAGGGTAAGATCTACATGTACGGAGGGAAGATCGACTCCACCGGGAACGTGTCCAGTCAGCTCTGGGTCTTCCACATCCAGAACCAGACCTGGGTCCAGCTCAACCCTCGGGCCAAGGACCAGTACGCCGTGGTGGGACACTCCGCCCACATTGTGCCCCCCCTCCGCGACGGCGACAATCCTGTGATGCTCGTCCTGTTCGGGCACTGTCCTCTGTACGGATACATCAGCCAAGTGCAGGAGTATAACATTGGTGAGTGTCCCAAAATCTAGAAAAACGTGTCTGTGCATATTTAATGTGTCCCAGAGCTACTGCCTTCAAATTTAATTAATGAGATGGAAGTTCAGTACGTCAGCTAAAGCTTTATTTTGGGTTTATGCAGAAACTTTGCTGGCTTATTCTTTATCTTATGTAGAGGTTGATGTAGTTAGAAAACGGCTGCAAGACGGGCAGCATGTTGTTATTATATAAACTGCAAAAAAAAAAAAATCAGGGAAGCTACATATGAAGGCCTATTAATAACATCCAGTATGAAATATTAATTTATTTTGTTTTCCAAGTTTGCTTTGGCAACCATACAGTAGGGGGTCTCTTGTGAGTGCATAATTGTATGTAAATTTGATATTTTGTATTTAAATGAAATGTTCTTAAATTAAAAACAGGTGACAGTCTTTGAATCTCTAAATTTGCATATGTAAATTAAACATTTTAAGGGATAAACATTTGCATGTGGGACTGACATTGCTTGTTTGTAAAACTTATTCACTAACAAAATGTACATGTATAATTGTGGAATCTACATTTATATGTAATTGTCTATGTGTTGTTTTGTGTGGAACCCAGGAAGAATAGCTATTGCCACTGGAATTGGGAACTAATGGGAATCCTAAATTCAAAAATAAAATAAAAATTCACATACTACCGGTACATAAACTGGGACTAAACACGGAACTGAACTTACACCAGACCGGGAGGAGACTGGGGCGAGTTATTATTTCTCCTTACTCAGTACTGCCAAGACCAAGATAGCAGACCTGTCCCTGCCCTGAATTAATACAATTAGTTGTTCCAGGACCACGCCTCCACCTCTATCTTCGGACAATACCTCTTTTACCCAGAAGCCTTCCTATACCAACCTAACGCCTCAGTCACTGCTTGAGTCTGATCTCTCGACCCGTCCTCCCTCCCCTTGTAATATGCTTTCTTTCAGCTTTCAGTGTTCTAAGAGGGGGGTCCCGACTGGCTGGGCAGATTGCCGAGACTGAGCCCCCACCTTGAGTCTCTCGTCCCAACCTTGCTAATGAACATTAGTCTGCATATCCATCAATGCAGAGTAGCTGTCCTGTGGCATAACTGGGTTGGGGCAGGACAAGACCAATTCTACCTCAGGACTAAACGGGGCTGGTTGGAATGCACCCCCTCACTCACTGTTGAACCTGTGTGTGTCTGCAGGGATAAACACATGGAGTATAGTGTCCACAGACGGGGCGCTGGTGCAGGGCGGCTACGGCCACAGTTCAGTATTTGACCCTGGGACCAGAGCCATCTACATCCACGGAGGATACAAGGCATTCAGCGCTAACAAGTACGGCCTGGCGGGAGACCTGTACAAGTTTGATGTGGACAAGAGGAAGTGGTAAGATTCACTTTTCACGCACCAGTGAAGCTACATTTTTAACGCACATTCTGTAGATTTAAGGGTTTCAGTATTCCAAGCGCTAGAAATAAAAGTGTCATTTTTGGCTAGGTAGGCTTTTTGAGACATTTTAAGCATCTGAGCATTTTTGCCCTCAACTACTACCATCATTTATAATTGGATCAGCAGTATCATGTCCATCCATATTCCATATTATTCAATTTGACAGCTCCTGTGCATTTAGTCTTTTCTTTTTTTCAAGGTTTCAAAAGCGTTTCGGTAACCTCTTACTTTTGCACATGCTTGGTAGGACCATCCTGAGAGACAGTGGCTTCTTCCGTTACCTGCACACGGCGGTGATTGTGAGCGGGACGATGCTGGTTTTTGGGGGAAACACCCACAACGACACGTCCATGAGCCACGGAGCAAAGTGCTTCTCCTCAGACTTCCTCTCCTACAACCTGGGTAAATGTGACATCACTATGCATTATGAGTTTAGAATAAATTGTACCATACAATAACTTTATCTAAATTAGTATTGCTCAAAGGGATTCCAATGCTTTTTGGTTTTATTCTTACAATCAAATTCTCATTGTGCTGTCCAGTGCATTTTAAAAGTAAGCCAAATGTATAGTCTGTTCAATGTATGCATCAAGAGTGTACCAGTTTGACAGTTTGGTCTAGCCACATTAAAGGATCGGTCAAATGAATTGGCTATATAAAGCACCTACATTTTGTGCTTTGTGTTCCGAAGTCTGATGATAGAACGGCAGGAGTTGTAGAGTAAGTAGTTGAAGCAAACAATTACCACTGTGAGGGTGATAAATCAAAGTAAATATGAAAAGGTCAGGCTGTGATTCAATGTAAACTCTGCTGACCAATATAGGCCAATATAAGATTGAGAATGATAAAATACACTTTATAAATGCAACAATATCTTCCTAAAATGTTGTCAATTTACAGTTGTGAAAAAGTGCCCTTCTTTTGGCCCGGGTACATTTTACATTCAGCACATCAGCACCTCACAGTGAATGTGCTGATGCCACAGTCTGTCCCTTTGAGCGCCGGGCTGTTTTGCATTCACACTGTCCCACAGAAGTACAGCGAGCGGAGCAGGCTGTGTGTGGTTAGACAGGAGGTCAGGAGTCTGGACACTGGAGTTAAACAAACGTTCACCTCATAAATAAAATCATTATTGTAAAGGTCCAGATCTATACTAGTTCTGATTTAAGTATGAAGTATTTAACAATAGAATATGTTGACCCATAGTACATAGTTTATGTATATATTTGTGTTTGGATAAATGTGTATGGGTTTATTTGTTTTAAGGAGGTTTTAGTACATTTTTATTAGTTTATGATAATGTGAACACCCCTGTCAATTATTTATAGTTTGAATATCTTGCTGGAGAAGTCATACTTTTGCACACGACAGGACGACGCCACTCTGATTCTGATGTTCTGAGATTCTGTTGAGCGGACAAGCAGATAACTTTGAGCAACTCAATTGCAATTGCCCAAATTCGTGTTGTATTCATCAGCAAAGATGAATATTGTGAATTTTCCTGTGAAACGGACAACTTTGAAACTCTCAAACACGGACTTATTCCATGGAGTCACAGGCGGCGCTGCGCATGATTCTTCCGCGCAGGTAACTAGGCCCGCGGCAAATATGGATGCTCGCAAAGGGAATGGCAGCTTCGTCAGCTCCGGCGGCTCCGGCGGCTCCCCGCATCCGCGACCGACGGCTCTAGTCGTGAAAAACAAACTATTGGCCAAAAACATGCGGGAGGAAAACTACGAAGACTCAGTTGGTTCTCTACCGGTCACGCCGGAGTTCCCCTTGGCGGAGCGCAACCCGTTGGAGTGCGTCACAAAGCAGTTGCTAAGCGACTTTTTCAAAGTCATCGCTGGGATTTCTCAGTCCAACAGGAGGAAAAGGCCAGCGCTGACTACAATGAAGAGAGTGGTGGAGAGCCTTATGATAAACAGACTGTCTCTGGAGGACAGAGGAGACGGTGTAGCGCTCATCAGTGAAGTGGCCAAGAGCATCTTTGAAGACGGCACCACCAACTGGGGTTGTGTCGCCAGCCTGATCTCATTCGGGGCCGTTGTGTGCCAGTCTCTGAAGACAAACAGAAGAGAAAACTATGTGGAGCAAGTGGGCCAAGCAATCTCCTCGTACCTTCTGTCCCACCATCGAGAGTGGCTGGTCCAGAACAATGCATGGGACGGATTTGGAGTAGAAGACCCAGAGACATCAGTGAGGAACACTCTTATGAGAAACAGAGAAATGGCTCCATCTAGAGGAAAAGATGATGCTTTGATTTTGAGTTAAAGGAGAACCCCCCAAATAAGTGGCATTATTACAGTCTCCAGACTATTTGACTTATAGTTCTGCTGCTCCGTTTCATTACACATTTTTTTTTATTTTACACAAAAATATTCTCTGGGTGCACGGTGGCAAAGGCGGATAGCGCTCTTGCCTCCCAAGAAGGAGATCATGGGTTCGATTCCCGGACCAGACCAACATCACATGATCTCTCTGGGTGGAGTTTGCATGTTCTCCCCGTGTTACCGTGGGTTCTCTCCGGCTTCCTCCCACCGTCCAAAGACATGCATGTGTTAGGTAAAATTGGTGACTCTAAATTGGCCCTAGTGAATGAATGTGAGAGTGAACTGTCTGTAATGTCTATGTCTCTGTGTTGGCCCTGCGACAAGTTGGCCACTGTCCAGGGTGTACCCCGCCTAAGGCCCGAAGTCACTGGGATAGGCTCCAGTCACCCGCGACCCCGAAAGGGAACAAGCGGTAGAAAATGGATGGATGGATGGACAAAAATATTCTTTTTAGTCACAAGCACGTCATTTAACACCGACATAAACATAAGGTTGAACAATCTTAATTGACATAATCTAAAAGAACAACAACAACCTTTTATAAAGAATCTCCCTGTAGTTTAGACCATTCCCCCCCCATTGTCATAAAGCCATTTATTATGCCTTTTATTCATTGTATTTTTTGCAGACAGTTTTTCCTTTTTAAAATATTGTGTAAAACCTATTTATAGTTTAGCCTTTGCTACAATAGGTAGCAAATACAAATCTTGCAAAGGAATGAGTGAGATGTGGTCAATTTTGTCTCATCTCTTACACGTCATAGCCCGTATTGTTAGCTTCCCACGGTCTTTTCCTCTCATACGCCTCTCATTAACGCATCAGTGAAGATGAACTCCCCATCACATTGAAGAGCCCCTAAGCCTTTCTGTTTCTCTGTTACAAACTTGACTGACGGCTCCTAAAATTACAATATCAAGGTGGCTGTGTGATGGGACAAGGCTGTTGCTGTCAGATCCGTGGTTTTGAAGAGGGGGTGGATATTGTGATGGCACAAGCAGAGGCGTTAATTAAATCCCATGTTCTGCTGTATTTATCTGTTCACCCACGATTCCCAAATTTGACAATGAAACGTACCCTGTTTGGAAACAAAAATATACTTGCCAACAGGACTGGTTAAATCTGAGGCTTGTTTTGTGCAAGATAAGACATATCAATTGTTTTCCTTGATGGTAATGCCGTGTGGAGTGAATAAATAACGCACAAAATGACAAAAAGGGCCTTTTCAGTGCCTGGAAAACAACACTAATGCATTATTATTATGTTTGCTGGCTATTACTGATTCAGAGCTAGCTATGTCAAGATTATTCAGTTAATTACTAATCCTGTGTACTCCGATTACAATAAATCAGAAGAACAACCAAATTGTCATTATTTTTTAGAATCATTGAGTGCCTTGAAAGTGGAAGTGCTTTATAATAACTAATAATAAAAATAAGAAATGCGTACTCTAATAAAGTAAACTTAAATTGAAGATGCTTTTTTCTGTTTAACTACAATCATTTTGAAAGTTTGTTTTCATAAAGCTGGTCACACTCTTCAGGAATGGTCATGCGTTAAGAGTCGAGCCATTGCAATGAAAGAAAATTAAGGATTTCACTGTTGTTTGGTCATGGTGTTAATAATTGTTAATAATTGTGAACAATTGCTGAATCTTGAGGTTTCTTCTCGCAATAATCTTGGCACTAAATTTGATATTGTGTCGTCCCTAATCAGAGCATCTCCAATACTGCAGTTTTTGAGAGGCTTTCCCTGTCTGCTGTGGCCTGAAACACTTTACTTTTTCAGCTTATTTGACACAAAACTTTCTTAATAAATGACAGTATAGCTATAAGTTAAGTACTGTATTTTCTCATCAGCTCTGGCCTAATCTTAACCTCTGTGTCATGTTGTAATTGGAGAGTGGAGGATTTTCCCTTCTCCATCTGTTGGTCCGGTCATCCACCAAAGTACTGTAATCGTGTGATAATTATAGTCAAGATTGGCGCACAAAAAGGCGACTAATTGCCCCTTCTTTACTGGCTGAACTCAATTACAGCAATGACTTTAGGAGCTGTCCACTGTCCTGACACTCCGGGATAAGCTTGCTTCAAGTCAGTTTCATGCAAGTCTGGTTTGAGCCACTAGAGGGCACTGTTCACCTACAAACATACAGTATTACAGTGCTTGGCCATTACTGGCTGTGGGAGACAATGATGACTTGCATTGTGGGATGTGAAGCTGATGTACTGCAGTGATGGACCGGCTGCAAAGAGCTTTGACTTTCACACTTAACTCTTCCAGGCCTTTGTGTTCATCCTGCGAGGACTGGAGTTAAGATGGAGAATACATTTACAGCAATATTTACACATTTGTCCTAAATATCTTTGTTGGCACTGCAGTTGGATCACTTGTTTGTTTGTAGACATTTCTGATATGACACAAACTTGCTGTCACAAAATGTCAAGAAGTTTAAGAAGTTCGGTAACTTCTTTTCGGAGTTAATATATCAGAATGTCACTCTCGCCAAGATGACGACTAAGAAGAGGAGCGAGGGAAATGTCATGTTTGTGTTTATGCAGAGAGCTTCATCATAATAATGAGTTTCATTATATGAGGGAAAACAAAATTTTTATTCTAGTCATGGCTTAAAATGTATTCCGTACATGACTTCCGTAATAATGATTGAAGCTATCTCTTTTAATCTAGAAACCACCATATCTTATATGACCTTAAATTTTCTAATTTCCGGTGTCCTTAATTTCCTGTGGTCTAAAAATACAGTTCAATACAAACACAGTAGACGCATGAAACTGGGTTAAATGGTTCCAACTAATGGCTAAACTTTAGATTTTTGTGGAAAAAAAAACTTGGCCTGGACTAGTACCAACTGGGTCTAAACCATGATCATCAGCTAGGATTAAACTAGAATCAAACCATGTCCAAACCAGGACCAAACCAGGACTAAACCAGGTCTAAACCAGGTCTAAAGCAGAATTAAACAAAGACCAATCCAGGACCAATTCTCCAAGGCCAATTCCAGGACCAGGACCAGATCAGCACGGTGGGCCGAATCGGATTGTTGGCAGCTGACTTGACTTGTTTTATAAGCTAGGCCTATACTTGGTTCACAATGACAGTAATATTTACATGTTATAACATGTTACATACATAACATGTTATACTTCTAAATATGTCCTAAACATTGCTTTTTGTTTAGTTTTGCCTGTGCGCTCTTCTGGTACTTACGACAGCCTCAGGTGGGGGATCAACAGGCCCCACACTTCTATAAATATCTATATTTACGTCGGTCTCACACCTGTCTGCACTCCATAGGCGAGCTGTGAAGCAGATGCTTTGGCAAAATAATATTATCTACTCCACATTTCCTGATTTATTCTACTTCACTGACTCGGCTTTTTCTATGAGAAGACAAGGAACAAATAAATGAAGTAGCGTTAACCAGTACATCACATCTTTGTCACTTAATTATACTTCTGCCACTGTACAACAAATGCTCGGCAGCAGAAAGTGATGGCTTAATAACTTCTGTGCATGGTTTAGGAAATATATCTGCCATGTGTAATCCCTCATTCGTCCAGAAGTGTTCCATTCTCATCCGGACACTTTCTAACAATTGTGTCCAGATGACTACAACTGAATCTTTTTCTACAATGTCTATGTTCGTAAATGTTTTGCAATGTTCAATTTGGTAGGTTATGTTGGGTTGTTAAAGACTTCACTCTCGTCTTGCTGTTGACACTGCAGAATTGTGGTTGATTACTCTGACCTTTGACCTCTCTGTATCCCTGCAGCGTGTGATGAGTGGACCGTCCTCCCGCGACCCGATCTGTTCCACGACATCAACCGCTTCGGCCACTCTGCTGTCTTCAACGATGAGTATGTGCCAGATTCATTTCAACTTTATTCACAAAGTATTATATTGTTTTTCGATATCCATAGAGATGAATATAATTGATACTAATTTAGTTTTGTTTGTTTTTTGTCAATTCCTTTTGTAAAACAGAATTCTTATTTTTGAGTTTAAGGTGTAATGTTTTTACCAGCGCCCATTCATATTTGGCATTTTACTCAAGAGAATACATAGGAACTATCAACCTTTGCATTAATAAAGCGTTTATTTTTAATATATTTTAATGTTTCAGCGGTCGAACTTCCGTTTTCATCAGATGTCTAGAGACGTTAGACTAAATAAATGTTCTAAATATATAGGTACTAACCTTAGTTTTCTGGACAGTTATTAATGATTTAATTAGGCTTTCTCATTAAAAAAACACTCAAATGAACTGTTTATTCATCTCTGACTGTTATTATATCTTAAGTTCTCCAGGTTAATGTTTGAGAAACTATTCCATTTATGAACTGCACTGCGTATGGCAGTTGGCAAAGCTATTATTTCTCCTGTAAGATTTCTTTTTTTTTCTCCTCGGACTCCCCATGATAAAAATACTCTTCACTTGAAGCACTTTGTTAGCTCCATTTGTTGGAAAATTGCTCCCTGGACAGTAATGCCTATAATGGCTGTCTGAAGTTACGAATTGAACCGTTTTTGGCAGAATAGGAGGCTCTGGATGTGGATATTATTGACTATAGACTCTTTTTAAATTACAAAATGTCTTCTCAAAATCAAATTACCGTCAGTTCTGTCCATAAAACTATATCTTATTTAATGGGGAGAAACCAGCGTTATTCCTCGTCGCTTTTACAGGGCTAAACCCATTTGCTCTTAGTGTGGTGATTTTGGAGAAACCTTTTAATAGATTTTCACGGTGTACAATCTCTTGTGGTTATTGCAGGTTAAATCATATTTATTATACACCGCGGCGTATTAAAGCAGTTTGGCTTCATTTAGATAAACACAATGACTTTAAAATGTGCTCGTAAAACCTCCACACAGAAGAACCTGCTCTGTATAAACCTCATTTTCGGAAGAGAAACGGAATGGCTCATATGATAAAGTGTCGGCCATTTTGAAAAGAAATCCTCCTTTGGTTCAGTCAGTTTGCTCCAAGGAACGACTGCATCTTTGCATGGGCGCCTTTTGTACCAGATATAATATCATCAAAAAGTAAACAACGTTTCTTTACTGCCACCGCTGCTACAACTACTTTAACTGCTGCGACATAAACCGAGCGCTGAAGAACAAACACAGCAGCATTTCTCAACTCTTTCTAAAGGCATTAAGCGATGGGATTTTTACTTTTACAACAACACTTCTGCCCTGCTGTTCTGTCCATACTTACTATACATACATATTTAAGTCAATTCTTTTTACACTTTTTATGAC
Source organism: Eucyclogobius newberryi (assembly GCF_026437365.1). Taxonomy (NCBI): domain Eukaryota; kingdom Metazoa; phylum Chordata; class Actinopteri; order Gobiiformes; family Gobiidae; genus Eucyclogobius; species Eucyclogobius newberryi. The sequence continues at coordinate 10,974,806 of NW_027315846.1, forward strand.
TTATTTTAACCTAGTTTATATTTACTAGCAAGTTCCTAGTTTGAATTTTCACTTACAATGGCAATAAAAACTTTTTCTGATTAGACAATAACAAAAGTAAGCCTTGCCTTTTCAAATAATTTTCTCTTAAATGTGTCTTCTTTGGATTGCTTGAATTGGAAGCCAGCTTTGCTTTGACTTTGATTATTCCTAAGGTATAATTTCTATGTTAAATTCCTCATGAGTTTGAATCCTGACTCCGACAATGTACTGCATGTCCTCCCTTCTCTCTCATCCCAATTTCACACTGTCCTTTCCTGTCTATTAAAGCCATCGGGCCAAAAAAAATCAAAACAAATAAATAGTAATGGTGTGCTCATGAGGAATCTATTTATGTGTAGAGCTCTAAGAACAAAATAAAAGCATGTTAGAAAGACATTTTGTAGCAATTTGCTGACCCTGCCTCCGTCTGCTCCCCCTGTGGCTCATACTTTCCAAAATGAAAAGGAAAAATGAAGCAGTTCTTGTTCTTCGTCTTCTCTCTCTAATCTGAGCTCACAGCGGGACGTCCAGAGTTTGAAGTTTGCCCCTTTTTTGATCCGCGGAGACTTTTGATCAGGCCGTTTCAAATAATACCTGGTGCCCTGCCGCCCCCGCCGCACACTCGGGGCTACGCACGGACTAATCTCTGGGCTACTGGGGCAGACGTGTGCAGAAATGCCCTGGACAGTGTATCCGTGCAGAGGGCCGCTCCACAGGGGATCTGAAGGCGGGCACACAGCAGAGAGAGGGGCCCGTGGCAGGGATTTACACAGAGTTATGATTCCCGAGAGAGGAGGCAGCCCTTATAGACAAAGCTCTGCAGATTTACAGCGTGCCAGATAAAGAGGAAAGAGGGTACGGCTTGCTGTAGAGTAGGGATGGAAAGGAAAATGTCTGTACATTTTGTTCACATTGAGGGAAATGACCTGAATATGACCCAATGCAATAGTGTAACATAAAACTAAACAAAATGTCCGGTGAGAGTTGACTTGTCAAACAATTTTGTACTTCTTGACTTTAAAAACATTATCAACCAAATAAAAGTTGAAATATGTGACTTCGGGCTTCAAGGTTAAATTGGTTATTCTTGTTTGACATTTTGGTTGAATAATGCCACTGTTTTTGTTATAAAAAGGTATTTGTGAATGCGTTTTAGAGTTTGTATAGTTTATATAGTCAAGATAACGAATATAATCATCAAAATTATTATCATTAATTTGTTTTTAAAGATGACTTGTCACGAGTAGTCAATTAATCGTTGCAGCCCTAATGTTCTGCATTAGATTAAATTAAATGGTTAAATATCCCAAATTTACACTTTTGAGATTTATAATGTGTCTTTTGTTACACATTTTAGATTTTAAGGCTGCTGACATCTAATCAAGTATTTAAGTAAAAAAGGAAAACAGCTACAATTAGCTTTGACTATAGATGACTTTGTTGCAGTCTGAATTAGGAATGGGGCAATTCAGATTTTTCTTTTGAGCCGATAGTATTATCCGATATTCATCCCGCTGCTGTAGTCGATAACCAAGATTTTACCCCCTCCAATATCACTGATACAGATTTATTGTCCAACCTGAGTCGCAGTAGTTGTTTATTACATGTATTTAAAACACAACTCATTTTCTCCCCTCTCCCAGTGTGATGTACGTTTTCGGGGGGTTCAACAGCCTGCTCCTCAGCAACGTCCTCGTGTACACCTCGCCCAGCTGCTCCGCCTTCTCCTCCGCCTCCTCCTGTGCTCAGGCCGCGCCCGGGATCCAGTGTGTGTGGGACAGCGTCCAAGAGTCCTGCCTGCCCTGGGACAACAGCGTCACCACACCCGAACTGCCTCCCTCCTGCTCCACCAGATCCTGTAAGTGCCCTGCGTCTGAGGTTGGTGAAGGTAAGGGGCAGTAAAGGCAAACTACACAATAATATATTACCCAATTAGTAAAAGAATCAGACAAAATTTGAATATTCAGCCATTTTAAATTGTTGTAAACCCTCATTCGTCCAGTTGGGGTTCATGGCAGTAAAGGTTTCAAAGGAGGAACAGAACTGGAAAAAAAGCTAAAAATCATCTCTTTAATGACGTAAAATTGCCACTCTTTCTCGTCATTAAAGACTTTAAAAATGAGGAGGAGGAGTTATCATCTGATCCTGTTCTGACTTTGTTTACTTGCTCGTCTAGTTTCAGATTGTTCTACCGTTTTGTTCTGCCTCAGATGCCAAGAGCTTGATGAGAATTTGACTGGCTTGTTCTTTGCCAAGGTTCAGAACAGGACTAATCCAAGCTCAGGGCAGTATACAATTCAAACTCCACTGGCCGGCTTATAACTTTACAAATGCCTTTCAAAAACGTTCAAAAACATCAAGATGACTGCCTTTGAAACCTTCTTTTTACCATTCATCAGTTTTATTTTTTCTAAGCTTCATAAAATAAGAACAACATCTTAAAGAAATGGACAAAGTCTTGAGACATGAGCACCTTTCGCTTGTTTCCACTATTTCACAGACAAAATGGCTGCTGAGAGTATGGTTTAATCCAAAAAGTTTTGCAGTGAATCAAAAGAGGCAAAACGACAACAAATTTCTCTAAAAGATGCGCTAAATGTAACCCGCATTGTGCATCTCTGGTAGTAGAAGATGATTAGGGATTTCTGTGTTGGGACTCCAGACTCCAGACTCGTGTCCAATGAGATGCACAGTCTGTCAGGAGCTGCTTGTTAGTCACACGCTGCCAACGCAAATGTAAATCTCTCCAACTGCGAAAAAGCAGACAAAAGGTGGACGCCAGAGTGCATTCGGGGCAGTGAATCACTCGAGATGTATTTCCATGTATTCTAATGGAGCACTTAAACACTTTAGAGGGATGTTATTTTTACAAACCTGAAAATAAATTTAGCTGTTCAAAAACTAAACAATACAAATGTCTAAAGCTCAGTTTTGTCATGTTTAAAGGGGAACAGGAATGTATTTCAATTTTGTTTCAAAAAATATTCTAGTTGAATAAAATGAAAAACTCTATACTTTGCTTACTGAATCAATACAATTGTTTGGTTGGATTGAAATGGGAAATGTACTTTAAATCCAATCCCTGCAGGCCACTCTTGGCTCATGAATACCAGTCCATATGAATGCTTTGACACTATAGATGCCATTTTAATACTTTTAGATAATACTTGCAAAAATGTTTCTGAAATATTATGGTTGAATTAAATTAAATAGAAGTGTATTATTTAGAAGTCTTATTTCATCCCAGCCACCCACTTACACACACACCTAAAAGTCATGTGATGCCCATTTCCCATGATTCCATGCTCGGTCTGGTCTCTGCTGCAGGTAATCACTGGGGACAGAGCAGCCTCTCGGCTCCCCACTGAGTTTCTCCCGCTGCAGTTTGTCATTTGTCACAAACATCTTCGATTTCCACAACATGCTGCCCTCATTTCTCAGAGCCAGTCCAGAGTCAACAGATGGAAACTACTATGGAGCAAAAATCTCCCACACAGCTAATACAGCGCCTGGCCTTTTGCTGCTGCTGTGGCTCTTGCACTGCTCCACTTTCAAACGTCTCCATCTGGGCTGCAAACAGTTTTTCTTTAAAACTCATGCTTACTGAACATTTCAATCATTGTCCCGAGGCTTTCAACATTTTCATTCCTCAAGATTGTAAAGTCACGCGTTTATTTTTTGACAGGCCAGGCACCGCATAATAGCTTTCAATCATATTTTCCCATATATAGAGTTACATTAGTGGTAGCGACAATGCATACGTAGTTATTGTTCAAAAGAAAACCCTGTTAGATTAATCCAATTAGAAATGTAATTGCAAAAGTTTTTCCTAATATTGATCATTTATCCCAGTTTTCATTTGCATGTCCCTTTATTGTTGATAAAAATGTCACAAATTGCATTGCCCCAATCATCGCCCAGCTATGCTAACTCGGCACTCGAACACTTCTGGACATGTGAAGTGTTTATTGGAACATTTCAAAATTGTCCTGAAGGCAATTAGAATTCACAACACGGGCTAGCAATCACATTTGCAGTATCTTCCATATTTGTGTACATTTCACGTCCTAAAGCTGCTGTTGTCCATGTGTCTCTCCAGACACTGATAACGAGAAGTGTGACCAGTACACGGACTGCTACAGCTGCACCGCCAACACCAACGGCTGCCAGTGGTGCTCCTCGCAGTGCGTCTCCTTGGCAAGCAACTGCACATCCAGCGCGGTAAGAAAAAAACAACTCAAAACTACTGTCTTTACAACAGAAGTGTCCAAACTTTTTTTTTTTCCCATCGAGAGCCTTATTTTGAAACGTACAGGTAGCAGGAAGCCCCAGACTAGGGCTGCAGGATTTGGTAAAAATATCCGATTACAATTTTTCTGGAAAGTATTGCGATTGCATTTGGATTTGCGATTTATGATTCTGTTCTAAGTTCACTTTTTAAACTGAATGCAGAATAACACATGAGTTTTGTTGTTTGTGCATGAAGTTTTGGTTTGTTGGTGATTAATCTTGCTGCCGTAGCACAGACTGATGTTCAAGACTGTGAATCATTCAAAAGACTTTAATGTGCAACCTCACCTTATGTTCAGAATCAGAACCTTTATATCAGGTCGGTCTCACACCAAAACATGGCTATAATGGTAGAAGTTTTTAAACTTAAAAATGTCAAAATATGTAATTTATATATATATATATATATATATATATATATATATATATATATGCATATGCATATATATATATATGCATATATATATATATATATATGCATATATATATATATATGCATATATATACACACCATTTGTCCAATACACTAGGAGGCCAGGAAAAATTGGTCTGCGGGCCACATTTGGCTCCCAGGCCATATTTACCAAGACAATAGTGATAGTGGTTTAAGGAAGCTTAGATTAATTCATTCATTGTTCATTGTTTTTATGTTGCACCGAATCACCAAGACAAGTTCCTATGTTTGTGAATTCTGATCATTGACAACTCTTTCTGATTCTGATTCTAGATTACAATTAGAAACTGGCAACAAAGATGTACAGCTACTACTGAGAACTTTCTTATTTGTGCCATTAACTATACACACTTAAAAACAATGAATAATAATATAGACCATGCTAAATATAATATAATAAATAGGCTTAAAGACAAAATAATACAGTAAGATTAGAACAACAGTGCAAATGGATGAATTGTTGTTGATGTGAATTGTTAAAGTGACATGTGTGATGAAGTGTTCATGAGTCCAACGGCAGAGGGAAATAAACTGTTCTTGGGGCGAGATTAAACTGGTCTAAATTACAGTATATACAGCATTTTAAATAGAATTTTTGTTTACCTCATTGTTTCGTGATGGATTGAACGCGCTTGTTCAAACAATCCAATGCAGCCAGTGTTTTTAATCCAGTTCAGAATGACATTTTGCTTTGGGGCTTTTGCGTCTGACTGTACAGTGAACAATATCTTGTTTTACACTGATTAAAAGAGAAAATAAATGTAGTAACAAGACGCATTTAAATAACGGGCAGCCTATAATTCGCTCACAGTTATAAATTGAGACGTGTCGGTGTATTTGAATAATGATTAAATAAATGACTGATGAAGCACGTTCTCCATCCAAACTCCAAATCTGATTTATCAACCGGAGATTAGATTTGGGCTCATTTGGATTCGGAGCGGTGCACACGCCAGGCTCATATGTCTCTTCTGGTTTGTTTGTGTATGTCTTCAGGATTTCTGTGGTAATAAAAATGTGGTCTTTCCAGGTTTGTCCAGAACATTGTGTTAATGTTGTTGCACAATTTAAATCAATTATCCTGATTTAAAGTATAGATGAATTTGAGCATTTTATCTATTTCAGTTGTTAAATAAAGACCCACATGTTAATGACACATGCCATATGAATATTTTATTATAACATGTCATTAATACAACTAACAAGATTCACTGTGTATCATGTTTGATTCCTCACAGGGAAGCCATGATGAATATAATGCATATTGCAATTAAATAATGCACAATTTTGTTTGTTTTTTATTATAATTAGGACTCATTGAATGCTGGGACCTAAATAATTTCACTTCTCTGCTAAAATTGACCTGTAAAAACTGTATTCCAATTTTATGGGTAAATCCTCATTTTGATGGGGGGGAAAGAAAAAACAAAAAAACTAAAACTGAACGGTGTCGTATTCTGTTTTGTTATATTTTAGGGGTCAATCTCGGAGTTTGACGGCTGCCCAAGGGACAACCCTTCTTACGTTTGCAACAAGAAAACGAGCTGTAAAAGCTGCGCCGTGGACCAGAACTGTCAGTGGGAGCCCAGGAACCAGGAGTGCATCTCTCTGCCCGGTACAGCACACAGAGGCACCAGACACCTGTTGTTGTTTTGACACCTGTCAGACCCATGATCATATACAGCACCGGATAGAAGATCAATATTTCAAAACAACACTAGATTGTAGACTAGGCTTATGCCATATTTACTTGTGCCTTCTTTATTTTTTGGATTGTTTTTTTTATTCTAAAATCCTTACAATGATCCTATTCTGAGATCAATCATACTGCTTAAAATCCTGAAAACGCCCTTAAGATAAATGTATAAACATATCATTTTAACATAATATTATAAATCTACAGTTTTTTTGTCTTTAAGATAAGATAAGATAATCCTTTATTGTCCACACATGGGGAAATTTCATTGTTGCAATATTTATGTAAACTTAGCTTGTTACATTGTTTAGTTTGTATTCATTTAACACAATACATTCATCTTGTAGAAGATTTATTGGTTTACATAACAATTCAACACTGTAAAATGACTATAGCAATAACACCAACAAAAAGATAATCGTTGTAATACTTTATCTGAATTAGAAAATCTGCATTGTCAATACAGATGTTGTTATTTTGCAGAGAACGTTTGTGGTGAAAGCTGGCATCTCGTTGGAAACTCCTGCCTGAAGTTCATCACAGCCAAAGACTCGTATGACAACGCCAAACTGGCCTGTCGCAGCCACAACGCCGTCCTGGCCTCTCTCACCACTCAGAAGAAAGTGGACTTTGTGCTGAAGGAGCTGCAGATCATGAGCGTGGTGGTAAGAGCCAAGGGTGCTCAAAAACGTGCCTGTTTGCGCAGTTTTTGTCACAGTGATGTTGCAAATACTACTAAAGTGTCCACCTGGTCAAACATTCTTCCTTCTCAACATTTGCTTTAGTGATTCTTTTAGTTATGCTGAAAAAAATAATTTATATGATCAAAACTAAAATTATTCATCCAACTCAAAGTTTTCTCTATATTCTTGCCTTGAGTAAAGTCATTTATGTGAGTCTTAACTGCCCAAAAAAAAAAGTTTAATTTAAATGTGAACTTTGATTAGAATACTCTACATTATCATGTCTAACTCTATGATCTGTAGGAATGCATTATTTTATTTACGATGTTTTTTGTTACTTCTTTTTTTTTATATCAATACCTGTAATGGAATAAATATAAGATGAATTTAAAGCCGTTCATGGAGTCAGCCAAAATATTGATGAAGTGCACCTTTTTAAATAGGTTGTAATGTGTCTGCTGTTGTACACTGTTGACACTGAAGCCAAAGTGGGTGCATTGTGCATTTCCTGTCACACGCAATCTTTGTTTGAGAATTTATGCTGCTCCACATGAAAATAAAAGGGGAATTAATATAAGGTTAAATTACATCATTTTATTATAACGTGAATATATAGCGTATAAAGATGGATTTGAAGATAAACAGTATTTGTCTTTCAAGTGCAACTTTTCAGAATAGTAAAAACAAACTCTTTCCCAAAACTCCCTGTCTTCCTTGTACTTTTTTGTTTTGGGATTTTCATTTTGTCAATAGGTGAGCGACACAGGGATGTTTTGTCTTTGGTTTTCGTGGGCCAGTGAGCATGAAACAAATCTCCCATTAACAGAACAGTTCCTCAGAGCTCAGACATCTCTTACGCGCTCCGTTAGAGCAAACATCCCGAAATCTATCCCTGGCCATCGACTCTCCTCTGCAGGCGAGGCTAGATCATCCCAGGCAGGTCAGGCAGCGGTGAATAAAGGTGAAGGTGTGAAGGACAGACTGACGAACGGCTTTACTTATCTTCATTTCACTGCTGCCACTCGCAATAGCACACGTAATATAAAGATATGATCTGCAGTGTGTACATGGAGGAGCTGGGGGTATTCAAGGTGCAGATAGAAGAGGTTTTGCAATTTCACTCTTGTTTAGCTCAGTGGAGAATATTTTGATATGAAAAGAGCACAAATTGATTTTTAAATTCAATTCTTATTTGCATTTGTTTAGGTCTAGCGTCGAGATTGGAGAAGTATTGAAAAATGTATAATAGTTGATTTGGAGATACGCAGTTGGAACAGAAGAATAATTGCAACTAAATGGCCTCAAAAAATGACAAAAGCATCTAAGGTCGTTTCCCAATCAAGAGTTTCTGCAGTGTTGTGGTTGATTTTAGGTCCATTGGCTAGAAAAGACGAGACTTTGGCCTGGAAATTGGACAAAGCGGAGACCTTTGTAGCTCTCTGACCGGGATTGTAACGTTCGGGGGAAATTATATCTAGATTGTAGATTGATGCATTGGTGGTCTGAACACAGATTCTACTGGATATATTAATGACGGGTGTGAGAGACCGACAGCCAGGCGGGCCACTGTGCCTTTGGCTGTGGGAGGGAGCTGGATGACGTGGGCTGCGCCGGTAACCAAGGACTGGACAGACATAGTAACAGACATTAAACAAATGGAAGGCATGACATTCTGATTTGGTTTGGAAGTGGATATAATATTTGACAGACTTTGGACCGGATGGGACATGTACCATGACTTTGTTTCTTTGGATGTTTCGTTTTGCTTGTGTTCTTTTTATTTAGGTTCTTGCTCTCTGGTTACATTCTGTATTGTTCCATGTTCTGTGTTTTTATTTTATTTTCACAATTTGTGCAATCTTGAACCTAAACTAAGACCTTTACAGGAACATTTTAGCACATGTCTGCTGGATTTTAAAAGTATTGTCTGAATATTATTATCAAGATAATCCAAAAAAGTATTGAGTTATACATTTATGTCAATATTGCCCAGCCTTATTGTGGCAGCACGTTGACTAGCACTCACTTCACAACAAACAGGTCCTGAGTTTGACTCCGAGGGGCGTAGTACCTTTCTGTGCAAAGTCTGCATGTTCTTTGGTTTGCCCACCTCCAGCTAAGGTGGTCGTGACTCCTGACCAAGGCAAGCTTAAGATCTAGAGATGGGTCCCTGCGACGCCCACAACTCCTAACTGGATGCTCCAACGACACTGAAGGATGGTCCAAAAGCAGAGGGCAAATTTCCCTTTAAGGATGAATAAAGTATATCTTAACCTTACTATCACCTTAACCAAGTAGGTGGCACATTGCAACAGGCATTTACATGCCATGTGAAGGCAGTCTTGAATATTGTTCAATCCAATCTTGTTGCAAAAGGTCTGAATTTTCACAATTTGTCGTGCATTGTTTTGATCTTGATGTTTTCTAATCTGAGACTTTGAAGTGATCTGATATTTGTCTGTTGTGTTTGCAGTACAAGGCGATGGTGACTCCGTGGGTTGGACTGCGGAAGATAAATGTGTCTTACTGGTGCTGGGAGGACATGTCCCCGTTCACAAACACATCTCTGCAATGGCTCCCCGGTGAACCCAGCGATGCAGGATTCTGTGGATATTTAGCAGAACCAGCCTCTAGTGGACTCAAGGCTCAAACCTGCATCAACCCAGTCAACGGCAGCCTGTGTGAGAGGCCAGGTAAGTGTCTTAATTTCCAACTCGCCACTGAATTGGCAATTATGACACAGTTGTTGTAGACACTTTGACATATAAATGGCTTAACAACCTCTGTTATTAGAGATTTACAACTGTACTATGAATAGGGATGTCAAGATTATTTGGTTAATCGATAATCATGATTATTCAGGTCACAATATTAAGCTCAGTTTATGCATGACGCTTCGGTAAAATCTCATAATTTTTACCGACCTGCACCCTCGCGCAGCATCAGCACGGACCACATTTTTCGTGTTGGTGTCAGGGAAAAAAAGACTGAAATAAATACTGCCAATGTCTTCTCTGCTGCACTCCCTGTGTCTCACTTCCTTGTGAAATTTACATGCATAAACCTAACTTAATTGTAAGAAATGCAACATAACAATTGTGAGAATCGTAGGCCAAAACACACAATTAGTCATTTCAGTTCAATCTATTCTCCAAAAAAGACTAACTACATGTAAAATACTTTTTTATCTGGTTGTTTATGTGACAATATTATTCATATAATTCAGAAAGGTTTATTTAATATAGATGGAGTTGTGAAAGAAGGCAAATTTAAGATTTCAAAGTTGTTTTGTCATCGCACCAACAATTGTAAATAATTGTAAAATTGTGATGTTTCTTCTCTCTTAATAGTCGTAACACGTACATTTAATATTATGACATGCCTAACAATGAATAATCCAATTGAACTTCGCAAAGTAACACTTGACAATCTTTATTCTCCCTGTTTCCGTCTTACACTTTAAATTAGTCAGTGTTGATTTGTGGTGACAAGAAAAACTTTGAATTTTATACTAGCTTTTCTTTCAGGCTTTAGACCCAGTAACGCAGATATTCAGGTCCAAACATATGCATTTTGCCATTTAAAAAGGCAACTTTGACCATAGAGTTCTGACCCCAGCCCTTTTTGTCTTTTATTAAACTATAAGTTCTTTAGAATGTTGTAATGCCACATAAATGCAACCTGATAAATCTGACCATATTGCTTTATTTTCCCAGCGAACCACAGTGCAAAGCAGTGCCGGACGCCCTGTGCCATGAGGGCGACCTGCAGCGAGTGCACCAGCAGCAGCTCGGAGTGCATGTGGTGCAGTAACATGAAGCAGTGTGTGGACTCCAACGCTTACGTCGCCTCCTTCCCCTTTGGACAGTGTATGGAGTGGTACACCATGAACGCATGTCCACGTGAGTCAATTCTGTCAACGTATCGCTGGTCATTGGTGATATGGCTTTGTGTATTGTAAAATATTCATTAGTATTGTAAAAATATATAGGGTGCCCTTAAAAGCCTTTAATTTTCTCAAAAAATGATCTTATAATCCAGAATGCCTTATATATGCACTAATTCTGGTTGTGCTTACTGCCCTCAAAGTGATTTTGTGTGGTATACATTTTGTTTTGCTTAATGCGCCTTATAGTCCATGCGCCTTTTATATATGAAAAATAATCAAAAATAGATCATTCATTGACAGTACGCCTTATAATTCAGTGCACCCTATAGTGCGGGAAATACGGTACACAAAATCTGTTGAACCAAAGTAAGAATTTAAATTTCAACCTTTTATTATGGTTAGATTGATTACAAAAGGACTTGATTAGGGTTCCCACTTAAAAAACTACTTAAAAGTTCCAATTCAATTAATATGTTTGCAATTATCACATTTAAATCTCCTAAAAAATTCTCATTATTTCTGTCATGCTAATTAAGGTTTGAGCAGCAACACCTTGAGAATGGGTCATCTCAAGTTAAAAAATATCTCCAGGTGCTGATTCAAAACTACATTGCCATTGACGAAATTCACAAACTAGAAAATACTTAGACTGTCAGGTAAGGCAACATACACCGAATACAGCGAATAATAAACATAGTAACAAGTGTAGACTGTGCTAAAACAAGAGCATAAAAAATTAAATAAAAACTGTAAGAAGAAAAAATGACGTTAAATACAATGATGATGCAGATGATGCAGAACCAGCAGTGCAAATGGGATGGGGCGAGAAGCTCAGTCACATGGGGGGAGCTCGGAGTAGAGCCACTGCTCCTCCACATCGAGAGTAGTCAGCTGAGGTGGCTCGGGCATCTGTTCTGGATGCCTCCTGGGCGCTGCCCTGGGGAGGTGTTTCGGGCATGTCCCACCAGGAAGAGGCCCCGGGAAAGACTCAGGACATGTTAAAGGGACTATGTCTCTCTGCTGGCCTGAGAACGCCTCGGGAGGAGCTGGAGAATGTGTCTGGGGAGAGGGAAGTCTGGGAGTCCCTGCTTAGACTTCTGCCCCTGCAGCCCGGCCCCGGATAAGCGGAAGAAGATTGATGGATTGAGAAATCACAGCACTGCTTCTCATATTCCTACAAACTTGTCCCCAATGCATAATTTCTGGCCCTGTATAGAAATGTAGTTTCCGCTGCGTGAAACTGTGCAATGAAGTATTTAGAGCTGAGATTATAACGCATATATATCTCACAACTACTGAGGTGAAATCTACAAGGTGTAATTCATTTGAAATAATTTCTGAAATCACAGATGCATAAAACGTCCTCTTGCATATTCCTTCTCTTGCGGTTAATGTGCTTCCACTCAAGTAATACATTTTATCAGGCTAAAAGCACAAGGCAGCCAATATGTTTAAACTCTATTGCTATTCCGATGTGTTAAAATTGCCTGTTTCATCAGAATGGCTGCTATGTGTTTCTCTGGGAAAGCAGAGGACATTTTCAATTTCTATAACATAGTTGGTCAATTAAGTGCAAATATACACTTGCTGTCGGAGCTTCCCTTTGGGACTAGAACTAAAGATATTCAGTGGAATAAGCCATTGGTCAACCTCTGCCAGTTTTAATGTAGTGCACATACAAAGCCTTCTACAGCTGCAAAGACTGATTCAATCCATACCTTCTGTTAAGTCAAGTCTAACATTGTAGGGCTTTTTAACTTTTAGATGCTAAACTAAACTGGCAACTTTTTGCCTGGAGTTTTACAGTATGAAATTAAGCAGATTGATTAATTCAAGGTGTTTTTACTCAATAGAAGAAAATAAAAACAGAATCACCAGCTTGTCTCTATTTGTAAAGTGAAAGCCGCCACCAGATCCCACAAGTCAGGGCCTCCTCAGAGAAATCACTGGAGATCCTAAAATGTATCTAATTATTCAAATAAGTAAAGGCAAAATGTATAGGTAGAAGCTAAGAACCAGAAAATCTTGTCAATAAATTAGAATAAATAGACATATTAAATCTCGAACATGAATAGATATACAATAATGAGCCTAAAATGAGTGGATAGAATAAATAACATAAATAAATACAAATTAAGTAATCGATATTAATAAAAAGCTAAGCTAAAGAGGTGGATCTTGAGTCTGCTCTGAAGACGAGGGACATAGAACTGGAATGACACCTCGCTGTGAGTATGTGTCCTGACTTTGGGAATGACTAGGAGCCTGCGGCCAGAGGAGTGCAGGGGCCGCGAGGGTTCACACGGCAAAAGCAGTTCTGAGAGATAAGAAGGCCCGAAACCATTAAGACACTGCACGCAGTTTCAAGTGTAAAGATCAATATCAGTGTTTAGCAAAGGAGCTGTAGCCTGGAGGATTAGCTTTCCTCTGTCATAAAGATCGAATGCAGAAAAAGGAAATTAGCCAGGCTCTACTCGAGAGCCCTCTGAATGACATATAACACTTAGTTTGACTCATTTACACCAGAGGTAAAATGTGTTTAACAAAACAAAACCAAAAAAAAGTCATTTTAAATACTTTTTCTTTACATTTGTGTCTCTACACTGACAATCTGGGCTCAAAACCTCTTTAGTTGTGCATTTGTATTTTGTATTTTATATGCCCTCTTCTCTTTTAAAGTTGTATTTTATATTGATTATTATGTTTTTATATGTTTGTATTGTGATTTTAATTCTTGTTCGGTAAAGTATGTTGAAAAGTACTTGTGTATGACACTTTCCTTGCCTAAAATGCAGACATATTGAGTATGATTGGTCTGGATCAGATTTTGGGAATGACTGAAGGAGCCCAACTTGACCAATTAAATATTTTTCGTTTCACAAGTGACATTTCCTCTGTCTTCCCTGCAGCGGAGAACTGCTCTGGATACCGGACGTGTGGCCAGTGCTTGGACCAGCCTGGGTGTGGGTGGTGCACAGACCCCAGTAACACGGGGAGGGGGCAGTGCATCGAGGGCTCGTACCGCGGTCCGTTCCAGACCTCTGTCCCGGCCCCCTCCACTCTGCCCGGTCCGCCTGGTCTGCCCCCGAGCCCTCAGCCTGCGCTCAACGCCACCATGTGTGCCAGTGAGGCCAAGTACAACTGGTCCTTCATACACTGCCCAGGTAAACTTTGACAACTATTCAAAAAATCCGTCTCATTTCAGGGGGATTCAAAGTTTTTCCTCAAAATCTAATGGTTTTTAAAGCTCCACTGTATTTTAATGCAATTTATTGGTCTGCTGAAATCAAGACACAATTTTTACAATGTTTAAATGTATTATTTGTCTTTAGTTTAATAAAAACAGACATTATTACATAGAAATGATTACATATTAGAAATTAATCAATGATTGTTTAAGAATAACATGACATAAGAACATAAAAAGGTGTAAAAGACACAATTTTCATATGCCATATAATTGTAATGTACTAAACGACTCCCTTCAATATTAAAAAAATCCTTCCATCAAGCAGTTGCAGTGTTTTGGTCTGACTGGAGTTGGCACAAATTGGCTAACACACGCTTGTCAACCCTCTTTGTGGTTTTGCAGCCTGTCAGTGCAATGGCCACAGTCAGTGCGTGAACGAGAGCGTGTGTGAGAAGTGTGAAGACCTGACGACTGGACGACACTGTGAGAGCTGCATCTCTGGTTTCTACGGCGACCCAACCAACGGAGGCAGCTGCCAACGTGAGCAACCACACATGCGCTACACGCTTATAAGAGCTGGGAATAAAATACTGTTTTAAGGACTACGGAAAATATGTCTCTATTTTATTTAAACAATTATATTCACTGAACTGACTGAACTTGCATTCTGAGGACACAAACACAAGTGCAGCTCATCCTACAGTAAATGGATAGACTGCTCATTTAAAAGCTCATAATCTACAAGAGGTAATGATGGTTGAAGTTGCTGTGGTTTAGGTAGGAAAGATTCAGATCTGAGAGACATTTTAGGTTTATTTTCAACTGGTTTTAGTCATAGGAGTGCTGCTTACTGATGAGGCATATTTTTAATATCTCAAATTATACATTTGATTTAAAATTTAAATCAAATATATAATTTTTAATTTGAATACAATTCAATACATATTTTAGACTGATTATTGACGTACTGTATCATAAAAGGCTATTCATTAATGTTCTACCAAGACTAAGCCAGAACAAACATGTCACAGACTTGTGGAGTCAAATCCAGGACTTTCAAACCCAGAACTGAAGCAAAGCCTGAAACCTGCAACCCAAACAGGACTAAAACTCTGGCCCAAACGGGACTAAAACTCTGGCCCAAACGGGACTAAAACTCTGGCCCAAACGGGACTAAAACTCTGGCCCAAACGGGACTAAAACTCTGGCCCAAACGGGACTAAAACTCTGGCCCAAACGGGACTAAAACTCTGGCCCAAACGGGACTAAAACTCTGGCCCAAACGGGACTAAAACTCTGGCCCAAACGGGACTAAAACTCTGGCCCAAACGGGACTAAAACTCTGGCCCAAACAGGGACCTAACTGGGACCAAAGCCTGGGTCTAAAACTGGGACTAACACGTAATTGAATATAGCTAAAACAGAACACCGCGATCACTTTAAACTAAAAGTACATTATAATACATCATATCATGGAATCCAGTCTCTACATGTTATTATTAGATTGCTGTTATTGATTCCACCAGAAGAGGCCCGTGTACTGCTAATGTTTCTGCAACCAGTGTTTGAAACCGACTGCACTAAATCATCCAGTCATTCCACCAGCTTCATTTAACTTGTCAGTGTTTTACAGGGCGGTTTATGTCAGCCATTTTCCTGTTTGCAGAGCACTGTAAAAATGCTCCCTGGGGATAATAAAGATTTACTTGAACTATAAGTGACAGGCTGTCATTAGGACAACAAATCAATTGAGTTGTTGGACAGCTTCATTTACCTGACCAATATTTCACCTGGTTGTCTTGTGTATTTTGTGACTGTGGGATGTGAATGTTCTGTTGTCAGCCTCATGGGATGAATTCATTTACTTCATCAGTGACAGTTGATCGATACCGCAGCATATGTTCCCCAGGTCTATAGCTGTTTAAGTGTCTTCATTAACATCTCAAGCCACAACAGCTATGGAGCACTTTAATCTGCTCTTGACTGTAATTCAAAGCCTTATATCTCACATTTCTCAAAAAATTTAAAGAAGTTTTTACGTATAGAATGTCTTTATCTTTTTACACAGCTTTTTTCTGTCTGTAGCTCGTGTGTTATATGACCTCCGAGTGAGTGTCTGGAGGCCACGCAAGATTCAATGTGTAAAAACTGAATGTTGGATAAGCCTATAGCTATTGAAACAGTATATAGATAAAATTATACAGCTCTTGTACAAGCGAAGGACACTGGTCACCTCCTTGGTTGTTTCAAAACTCAAGCAACTGAATATACATCAAACAGCATGTCAGCAGTATGTAGTGCTGTAATGAGTAATTAGATTAGCTGTGACTAATCAAGAATTAAAATGATGAGCAACTAATTCAATCATTGCATTTGCTATTTCCCGTATGTACAGAAGTGTTTAATAAAATCAATACAGGACAAAAATGGAAATGAAGTAATTCTTAGTTACAGCCTTATTTGACAGATGCATTTTGAATATGCTCCAAAATGTATTTCCTTCTTGTGTCTGTGTCTCTTCAGCCTGCAAGTGTAACGGCCACGCCAGCATGTGTAACCCAAACAGTGGAAAGTGTTTCTGCACCACCAAAGGCATCAAGGGCGACCGCTGCCACCTGTGAGTTCACACCTCCTCTTCTCTTGACAGCACTGTTGATGGCACTGATGTAATTTGTCACGGTTGTCCTTAGTAACACAGTCTTGAGTGAGAAGAAATTGAAGCTATTGATTTTTCAAGTCTGTCTTATTCGAGCGCTGTGTTGATGGGCATTGCTTGTTTCGGAAGTACTGTATTTTACGCACTATAAGGCGCACTTAAAAGCCTTTTAATTTTCTCAAAAAACAAAAGTGCGCCTTTTAATCCAGTGCGCTTTATATATGCATTAATTCTGGTTGTGCTTACTGACCTCGAAGCTATTTTGTGTGGTAGTTTGTTTTGTTTCACTTAATGCTCCTTGTAGTCCGGTGCGCCTTATAGTGCGGAAAATACGGCAAGTTTTCCCGTTGACATTCTGTTGACATTTTACCCATAGACATCCAAAAAAAAAAGATAATAAATTGTTGTTTAAATGTTTCTGAGGACCAGCTATGGCACCCTCTTTAAATATGGTATGGCAAACGACTACTCATTGCACAGATTAGAAACTACAGCGAAAAAGAAAGGGTTTTGAGACTTAAAATTCTAATGTAGTGTAGCATGCTTTCTGTAATTATGATGTTGCATGATTTGTGTCCTCCCAAATGTCAAACCTCTTCCTCATCTCCCCTCTGAAGGTTTATCAGTGGTTAAATCTTCTGTTATCCACTCTAGTTCAAGCCGTTGTCACTTTTCTTTCCCCACCTCATTCTTTGCCCCATTTGGATCCATCTAATCCTCTGCCTCTCTCTTATCTAGGTGTGAAGTCGAGAACCGGTACCAAGGCAACCCGCTCAAAGGAACATGTTACTGTAAGTCAAGTCTGATCCCAATTAGACACACACACAAAAAGTGGGCCTTAGGTTTTTATTTTTTATTTTTTCAACCACTGTAATGGCCTGACTGCTGGTCCTTGTTCTAGTTGAAGCTCTGACACTTGCAGAGAAAGGCTCCATGTTTGATGTTAAGCTTGAAGAGAAGCAGCTTTTTGAGGAGAAATCTTGGGTTTAAATTCAAATGTTACTCTCGCATGAAAGTAGAGGGGAACGACGTGCTTTTCCACCGCCATTTTCCTTTTTGTCACTGCTGCTATAAAACCACTGCAGTCTACTACTACTACTACGAACTGTATTATCATGAGCGCTTGCTTTTCCCACACCTGAATCGTTGCCATTATTTACTTTACATACTGCAGCACTTCATTCTATTTTCAAAGCCTTCATTGTGCTTAGCTAAATTCAGATTTAGACTGTGCAATTTTAGGACTGCAGATGGTTCAAACCCATTATTTTTTAATGCTCTGCTTTTCAAAAGAGACACCGGAACATGTCACGCTCTCCCTTAGCTCCAGTTTTGTGTAAACCTGGAACTCAGCCGTTGTTAGAGATGAAGAAAACGGCCACGGACAACAACTTTGTCATTTTCAGAAATGAATGTATCAAAAAAAATATCTGCCCCTTGTTTGTTTGTCCGGACGGATGTTGACCTATTTGCAGTGAAATGTCTACAATGTGAAGAATTGCCTTCACTACTGGCAACCAGGTAGCACTATGTTCATTTAGTTTAAAGAGCAGAGTACCAAATTGGTGTTAGCAATTATCAGGAACTACAAAATTACTGGCTGTTTGAGAGTAAAGAGCTAAAGTTTTTAAATTTTAAATTTTCAGAAAGTGCCAACAAAATAATATTTTGTGTAATATGTGTAAACAATGCAGCTTCAGAACTATTGCTAAAATTGTTTTCTAAATTGTAACGACATCCACATTTTAAACACTCACTCCACTGAAAAAAGATACAATTATAGACTTAAAATAATTAAATAAATATGCTGTGTCATATCAGAATATCAGCATATCTATTGCACTTAAAAGCAAAGAGGCTTTCAATTAGGACGTTTTGGAGAGTAACTTTGAAATCCTCTACTTTAAAACTGTGCGGCTGTCTCTAGATTTAACTCTGACAGGTAGTTGTTATTGTAACTTTCATCTAAAAGTATGCCGGTTTTCCCTGCGCCGACTGACAAACTTCTGCCATCACATAAAACTTACAAAAGACGAAGTTTGAAATTGATATCGCACTTTTTATATATATTATTAACTGTAACAAACTATAAAACAAATCAATTATGTGTCCTAAAATGTAGTAGAAGTAGTAGTAGTTTTTACTTGTATTTGAAAAACAATAATATGAAAATAAGCCATTTATCTGCTATTTGAGTTACTGGTAAGTCTATTAAAGTGGTTAAAATAATCATAATTGCAAAAATAAGCTCCCCACCACTGTATTTTAACAATATTTAACCTTCATATGACCCATTTTGTTGCAGATCCACTATGTTTCGAGCCCCTTGGTTCCCTCCATCTGTCCTGACTTCAAAACCGTCAGAAGTTACTTTATATTTTGTGCTGATACCAAGGTGGCTAAATGTCATCGCCACATCTGCAGATCTACGACAACCAGTTGTTACAGTGACTTTCCTCCAGATAAACCGCCACTGCACCGCGTTCTGTCGTGACTTTCAAACCTCTTTGATTCATGCCTTTTTCTTTTTCATTTTCCTCCTCACACAGACACGCTCCTGATCGACTACCAGTTCACCTTCAGTCTGTCGCAGGAGGACGATCGCTACTACACGGCCATCAACTTCGTGGCGACGCCCGAGGAGGTGTGTGTCTGAGCCCCTGTCCCCTGTATTAGGATTATGGCACTTTGCAAAGTCAGCTTCAGTGGAGGAGAATGATTTCACACCACTCCCCTCACGCAGACACTGGAGGGCGGTTTAAATAATCATTACAAGGACACTGCATAGGGCATAAAGCAGTATAGTGGATAATGTAGGTCTGTCTGAAGTAATTACCTCTGACATCGATATATTCTAGTGGCAAATTGAGGGTCATTGATTCTATGTCCCAATTGTGAATACAGACTTTAAATAGTGGTAGGTAAATGAATTGAAATGACATGAGTATGCATCCCCTTGGCTTTGAAACGTCCCGTAATATTCTCAAATGTCGCTTTATAGTCTGTTGACATAACGCCTAATGAGATGTCAAATTATATCTGCTAATATAGAATATACGGTAGTTTCAGTCAGTAAAAGATGAACCTGATGGTTGTAACTCAGAGGAACGTGAGCTGTGGGTGAATTAAATAAAGAAAGGCTGTATTTTTATTTTTTTTTCGATTTTGGGGTCAAATTGACAAACGGAAAATTTATTTATTGTAATTGTGAATCATGAACGAAAAACAGAAAATGTTCTTTTTTCAGTTTTGTGTTTGAAATCAAAAATAAATTGAACAAATCATACACGGATTGTACACGGACCATTTATACATATCTGTTGTTTTATCATCGAATCTGCCAGGCCCAAAGCTGAGGACACACATATTCCCTGTAATAGTCACATAAAATACATTGATCTCCCCGTCGCTCTCACAGATGTTTTCACTTCAGCGTTGTTCTTGTCCGCCGCTTAAGCGGCTGCAGCATCTGGAGCGAAGCGAGAAACATAAAGATCTGATTAAATGTCCCAGATGGCACCTCTCCCCAACTACGCCTGTGCCAAAACCTAACAAAGGCAGCTAGAGGTGTATACAAATGTGTTTTTAAAGGCACTAGAAATTACTTTTTAATCACCCGTGTTACACTTATTTGATGGATATCCACTATAAATTCACCTTGCTTAAATTGAGGCAAATCTGCTGAGTGTAAAGCCAGCGGGAGTTTATGCCAAACGCTGATCTTGGGTAAAGTTTAATGAGCCAGCACTCAAATGTTTCAGCAAAACTGAAAATGAATGGAGAAACTTTTGACAACGTGACAGAGAACAATGGGAATTTCATTCAAAAATGTCCAGAGTGATTAAAAGGAGGTTTGAGTTTGATCCTCAAGCTACACTACTGAAAAAAATCTGTGTTCTGTCAGATTGCAAATTGCTCTTTTTTGGGGCGTTGTGAAGTGTCATTAATTTTGCTGCCTCATCTTCTGTGTGTGTGTGTGTGTGTGTGTGTGTGTGTGTGTGTGTGTGTTTTCTAGCCAAACCGGGATCTGGACATGTTCATCAATGCCTCAAAGAACTTCAACCTGAACATCACGTGGGCCACCAGCTTCACAGGTACAAACTAACTGCTGGTCTAAAGATGGCTGTCCACTGCACGTGTCGCTCTAGAAGATGTGGGGAATTTAATATTGTAAAAAGGCAATTGTTCACATTCCGTCGCGGCTACAACAGGCTTAAATCTTTGTTCCCGTTTCACTGTAAGACCTATAACCCACATTCTTGAGCCAAAGCACAAGATTTTTCCCACAATCGATAATAAATGATTGCAGGTCATCAAAATCATGCAGTCGATTAGGCTTAATGTAACTCGATGTACTGTGTTAATGGAGAGCTGCGTCCCGTTTGGTCCGTTTGATGCTGCTTTAGTCCTGCCTAATGTGGACATGGTTAGGTAATAACGAGTCCTGGTTTAGTCCTGGTTTAGTCCTGGTCTCTTCCAGGTCTAGTTCCGGCTTTAGTCATCATTTTGGCATTGTGTTTGTAAGTGTGAACTCCATCTTAGTGTGGCTATTACTTGTCATGTGTAGCAGGTACACAGACCGGTGAGGAGATCCCCATCGTGTCCCGGAGCAACATCAAGGAGTTTAAAGACAGTTTTTCCAACGAGAACTTCGATTTCCGCAACAGCCCCAACATCACGTTCTTCGTCTACGTCAGCAACTTTACATGGCCCATTAAAATTCAAGTAAGCTTTGCTGCAAGACCGCTGTCCACTTTGGCTTTTCGCCATTCCTCCCTTTGCAGAATGCTAAACATATTCAGTTAGGCTCAGCTGTGTTTGTATTTTAGAAATGCTCCAGGAATGTCATTTAGACTGTTCATTTTGACAAAATGTTTCATTTTGTTTTAGTCTTGTGTTTTTGACTTTGTTTAATTAAACTTAGTCGATTAAATCCATGATAGTTTCAGTCATACAGAAAATATATATTTAGTTTTAATTATGATGAATAGTTTTTCATTGCCTCATGAATATGTACAGACGTGTTCCTCACTTTCTGTGATCTAGTCTGTCCCCTTTATTCATTTATGTTTAGTTTTTATTATTTGACAACAATATTAGTAAAACTTTAGCTGGCAAAAATATATATTGTCTGTCATCGTTTTTGTCGACAAAAATGCATGTAGCTTTAGTCATAGTTTTTAGTCTGTATGATTTTAGGACATTTTATGTAGTTTTTATTTAGATTCAATGAGCAAAAATTTGACAATGACAAAAATTAACACTGAAACACCGAAGGTTCAACTCTGCTGCTCCCCGGGTTCTCCTCCCTCGGCTTTCACCTGCTCCATCCCCCCAACTCCCCCCACTTCAGAGCCGCTCATATCAAGGCGGGGCACTGTGAGTCTCCTTGTGCCATACCTGTCACACCACATACACTGTCAGTCAGAGAAATTGTATTCATATTTTTCTGTAACAAGAGAACATCCAGTCCTACAGCTGAAACATGCTGTGCTCAATTTCAAATCTTTATGTAACCAATCATGCTTAATGTATCATTGTTATCTCTTCCTAACAATGAGATATATATAGATATCGATATCGATCTCGGTAGATCTAGATCTCGGTAGATCTAGATCCGAGATCGATAGATCTCTTTTAAGCAAAGATATTCCCTTCTATGCCCTTCTTTTCCTGGAGAGAGTTAAAGGCAGTTATTTCATCATTTTCAGTATTCTAATGTCCTTATGGATTAGTATTTAAATGATTATTGCACATTGCGAACATCACCATAATTGTATGCATATTTAACCTCGTTCTGCAGCATAAAATTCATCTTTTATTGCGATTTGATGCTCCCCGGGCCCTGTGTTGGAATAAAGTGTGGCAGAACACGAAAATAAGGACGCCTTGGAAACCTTTGAGTAAAATATGACAGGATGAATCAGTCACTTAACACGGCCGTGGGGATTAACAAAGATGCATAATAGACCGCTGGTATCTTTTGGTTAATTGATCCAGTCCAGGCTTTGAAGCAGAGTCATATCTCCGTCAGACAGTCACCAAACCAACATTGTTCTTTGTAACATTCAGAGCAGCGAGAGGCGATGTTGGATGTTTATGTATAAGAGCATTATCACTGTGTGACAAATTGAAAATGCAATGCATGTTTTTACAGATGTCAGCGCTTCTCGTTCTGCCGCTTGAATCTCATCACTGCTTTATGTGGGTTTCTTTTACATTAAACTTGCATTGCTTTATATTGTAGATGGTGAATAATACTTGCTACTTTCACTGGCATCGCCTGGTTTCCTATCATACTAATCTGTGTCAACAAACGCCCAAAGCCCAATGCTTTACATAGTTTATCTCTCTCTTCTTGGCTTTGGCACTTAATATTGTCCAACCATTTGACCATTTGACCATCTCTTTGTAAGCTCAATGTCTTGCATTAGGCTGTTTTTAGAGGACGTATCTCTATGTCCACCACTTTGTGCTGTGCTTCCTGAATGTTGCCCTTTCTTTCTGGAGCTGCCTCTTTATTCCTCTATTTTCATTTTAGGGCATCATTGCTATGGATTGGGTACTTGGATGGATTGTTACCGTTTGCAAGAATCATCAATTATTACTTTGGATTTTTTCCTGTTTAAACTTTGTATTGATTGACCAAGAAAGGTTACAGATGAGAAAGAAAAGACTTAGGGATTGTTTTATGAAGAATTCTATAAATATTGTTTGTTTGGGCACAATTTAAGTTTAAGTAAAATCATTTACTCCTTGAATACATTAGTAGAAAAAGGTTTAGAAAAAACTAAGTTTTTCTAAGGGTTAGGGTTAGTTTAGAAAAAAACTAAGTTTTAGAAAAAACTAAGTTTTTTCTAAACTGAGTCCAGATGACTACAACTGAACCTTTTTCTACAATGGAACACTCCTGGACGAATGAGGGATTACACCGACATATTTCCAAGAATTTTGGGCCTAAAACCTTGACTACAGTATTTGCCGATCCAGGTAAAGTTTTTATTTATATATATATATATATATATATATATATATATATATATATATATATATAATTGTGAGATGTAAATAAGATCATCTTAATGTAGCTGCATTTGTTATTTATTTCTTCTCTGGGGCAGTCGAAACCAAATCATTACTGCGTGGCAATAAATTATTTGTGTGTAAGAAACTTCACCCATGCAGTAAATGCCTAAAAGAACATTACCTGCCCTTTATTATGTGCTGAAGTAGCTTTTTTGCAGTGGTTATGAATGACTGAGCTTGTGTTGAGTCCGTTGGCGCATGTTTTGCTGCTGATCCGTGTCCACTACTCCTTCCTGTACCCGCTGAACCTGCTGAACCTGCTGGAGGTAAAGGAGAGCTCTCTGCCCCACACAGAGCACATGTGTTCTGCTCGGGATAAGCACATCCAAGGTTGGGTGTGTACCTCACAAATGCCCCAAGAGCTGCTGGACCAAGGGGGAAGTTGCACACATTTCATTGCATCTTGGAATGTATTTATAAATTTGGCTGAGATATTTGAGATTTTAATAAAAAATCGGTAAATGTAAAAACTGGTGAGCAGATTCAAATATTTGCAGATGTACATTGGGCAAAAAAAAAAGTTTTAAGTTGCAGCTGCTGTTTTTTAAAGTGAGAGTCAAGCATTTAAACCTAACTCATGTCCAATACATTAGTCTATTTCAGTCTAATAGTTGCAGAGGTAAACGCCATTGCCAAATCCAACAAATGTGGATTTGGTAGTTTTCCCCTGCTCCCCTCAGCCTCTTCCCGAAACAAATTTGAGCGGCCACCCGATGTAAGCTACATCCCTCCCTCTGCCCTCCTCCATGAAATCCAGCCTCCGTCCTCCATGCCCTGCCCTGTCAAAGCTCGGTCCACAGCCGAAAACTGCTGTTGTGGACTCCCCCGTACCCCGTTTTGGCTGGAATTATGTAGGACATCTCCCCCTGACCCAAAACACAATTCCTGTTCATGGAGCTTCGATAGCAAGGTAACATTTCCTCATCACTTTTCTCGGCTCAACTTCTGTGCCTTCAAATTAGCTCTTAGCTTGCAACATACTGGAATATACAGATTTTTTTTAGTGTCTGATGACGTAAAGATCAATCAAGAGAGCACTGACAATGCATACTGGTGAATTCATAGCTTTATACTGTAAAGGAAACTATATCCACATCAACAGAACGGTCAATGGGAGTTAAAGGAATTTGTAAAGCATTATTGCAAGCATATGTACCCCTGAATTAATGGTGGTCCGGTCAACAAACAGCGCAACGAGAAGCCAATTTCTTGAGGTCTCCACTTGCTTATCTGCCCTTTTTTCCTCGTATCTATCGTTCCCTTCTGCTCCGTGCATGCTGTTTGAATGCCATTTCATTCAGATGCGAGCGCGCCTGTGTGCTTGTAGGCGGCTGGCCCTGCAGAGTTGGCAGGCAGAGACCGCAGAGCTGGTTTGTGCACAGCAGCTGAGAAAGAGCAAGGGCAAAGTGGAATGTTAAGATGAAACACATGCTGCATTGAGAGTGGGCTGCGTGCTGCCTAGTGTCTAAGCTTCTGTGTCCGAGCTAAAGCCATCCCTCTCTCTCTCTCTCTCTTTCTCTTTCTCTCGCACCCTCTCTCGTCCTCTCTCCTGCCTCATGCACCAAGCGCCTCTCACTAGCTCGTATGTGACGCTAATGTCAGAAGCGTTGTCAAAGTGCTGTACTTGTCAGCCGTGTCTGTTTTCTTTGCATTAGTAATCCCTGCACTTCGTTCGTTGCCGCCATCTGTTGTAAGACTTGACTTCAGACATGCATTTTGTTCATATTTTATAACTTGCTCAGAGAAGAATTGACACGTCATAAGAATGCAGAATATAGCACTGAGCAAAGATTCTTGAATATAGCACTGAAATCCCTAATACAATAACTGCTTTTTATAGCATCCATGCGAGTAAGGCTGTAACTAAAGATTATTCTATTATTGATTAAAACATCTTTGACATTTTTATCTAATGATGTTGCTGTCTTGTTCTAAAAGTTCTATGTGTTTTAGAGTCTGTAAAGTCCAGATTACGGTTGTCAAACTACGACTGGAGATGAGACCGGTTTAATACTATCGTTTGAAACATTCCAGGAAAAGCAATAACCTCTCCATTAAAACAATCACCCTTTTAAAGAAGAAGGCTGGTTAAATTCAATGGGTAAAAACTGTGTGTGTTTATATACGTCTGTTTAGGAAGGTGGTACGCTGAAAGTCCATTGCAGTGAATCAAACTCGTCATGAAGCGCGATGTACTGCAAGCCCAGTGTAATAACGGTTGACCTTTATTGTCTGGAGGCCGTGTTTGTCCATCTTCCTGTGTCCCATGGGATCAGTGAGAGTGCAGCGCCACGGAACAGCTCAGATTTATGTCCCTGTCCTGGTCAAGGGCAATGACAGTTAAGCAGATCGCCCCCTGTGTTCTGACGCACTATAGGCACTGCTCACTGTCGCTCTACTGCATGGATAGTTTTAGTAAGGCTAGTGTACTTTACTTTAGTTGTGTTGTCATGTGGTAATGTAATCAACACCTGCAAGTATATTATTTCTCAAAAGAAAGTGAACGATGAAAGTGTTTCATTTTGGTATGCACTTGTTGCAGCTCAGTTTTTTTTTTTTTTTTTTTTTTTTTTTGGTAGAAAAAGATTCAGTCTCATCTGGACACAGTTTTGGAAAAAACAAGACGTGTTGACGTTCCTCAAAGTGATTCTGCGGATCTAGTCTGAGAACTCAGATATTCATCCTACTCTGAGTAAACCTCCGGATAATAATCTGTCCTTTTTATCTGTTTGTTTACACTGTTTTAAGTGTTCCCTGAAACGTATCTTTGTTACCTTTTAGCTAAGTGCAGCTCCCTCATTACTGAGTGCCTGGTTAGTATCTGAATGGCTAGGGCTGATATGACCCCATGATGTTTATTTCCATCTCTTCTCCTGCTTAGAATCTTCACCTCACTGTCTTCACTGAGTGGTTTGTGGCTTTAAGATGAAGATGCACAGTGCTCTGTGGTCCTGAATTTGAGTGTCTTCTGTACCTGTCACACTCTTTACAACTTTCCTCGCTGCATTTGATTGAATATACTACATTGTCCTTGATTTTTTTCAACAGTATACATTTAGATTGGGTTACTGAGATTATACTTTTTATGTGAAATTAAGATAAATATTCTCATTTATCGTGCTATGTTTTAATATATTGCACTCAGGCCTTGTGCTACTACTACTTTTGACTGCAAATATAAAACTATATTGCCAAAGTTGGATTAAATGTTATTATATAAAAGTTTTACCCATTAAAAAGGCTTGTGAAATATACATTTCTTAATCTACTTTAACTTCACTAAACTTTGTTGAAAGCTGCAATGATGAAATATCCTGACAACTGCCAAAACTGTGGTCTTTCACTGCTGACTGCACCGCCATAGAATTTGAATCATCAAAGGCCAATCAACTGCTGCGAGATTAGTCAGAGAGGAGTTTCTCCCTCTCATGTTCTTCTCTCTCCTGATGAAGAATAGATCTGAATTTAACTGTTTGTAATGAAAGATAAAACCCAGACTAATTACATTAAACAGCTATGATCTGTTGAACATTACGAAATGGTCCTGTCCCGTGTAGAGAGGCGGCAGCTGCGCTCGGGTGTTTGTGTGTATCATTTCCTGATCGTGTGGCATCGTGCTAATCATTGGAGCTTTGCAAAACATCGCACAATAGCTGTGAATTAGCTGGGAATAATATGAAACGTTCCCAATATTGAAAAGCGAAACGATAATGTAAATATATGACACATCCGCTAAGAGGAGTTTTCACCAGGAGATTATAGAAAATGAAAGGCCAGATTTAAAACTCATTATGCTATGGTAATTGTGCCAGCCCAGCCTCCCAAATCAAATGTCTGTGTTAAAAACTGCTGATGGTAGTGCTTATACCGTTGTGCATTAGAGCAGGCTGTGATGACTGGAGGTGACTGTGGCTCAGGCGGCTAGAGGATTGGCCACTAACAGGGAGGTTGATGGTTCAATCCTTGCTCTGATTTTGTCCTTAAGACTCCACCACATTGCCTGTCAGATGCTGTAATTGCTGTGGAAAGTTAGACAGCGCATTGGGTGTAAAAAGGAGAGATACTGAGCATAAAGTCTCCCCAAACCTCGTGTTGGAAACAAACAATTGGTAAGCGTAATTATTTTGCTTGTCAATGAAAATGGTTATGAATTGATAACAAATGATGATCAAATCTGAGAAGAGGTGATATTGATGTTGATTCTAACTGAAAATGTTACTTTGTGTTAAAATTGTGGTCATAATGGTGTTTTTGTTCCTAGTTTTTATTGTTATATCTTGCCTCATTTACATAATTGTCATTACACACCTCGGTATCAAACAGTATCTCTCTCGCTGCTGGTTAAAGTTGTGGCAGTTGAACACTTTGGTATTGGAATTTGTCTTCTTTTGCTCATGCGTTTTCCTCTTTTCTCGTGAAACCTGTTGAGCTCTCGTCCCCCACACCGACGAGACACTTTTCCTCACGAGTCCGATAATGTCAGAAACCATTAAACAGTGAATATGTGCAGCTCTAACGCCCAGAGGCAGCCTGTCAGGGCCTGCTGGGAGATCGTTCGCAGCCCCTAAAGAGTCACCCTCCGCTGGGCACGTAACGAGAGCAGCAGCCTCCCGTCGCCGCTGAGCCCAACGTGGAGCCGACACGTACACATGGCATTAAAGCACATGTCCTCACAGTGTGGCTTGTGGTATTATGTGGGATAAAAGGAAATCGACTATAGCCCATTTAATCATTCATCTGCAAGTAAAAAGTCCACCTTTGCTAACAATATTTTAGACTGTTTTATCACAGTGTATATGACTGATTTAGCTGCCTGCTTCCTCTGTCGAGAACATGGAGGAAATGATTTTTGTGTGTTCATTTGTCAGAATCAGAAAAGTTTTATAGCCATTGTCAATGCACAGAATTCACAAACATAGGAACTTGTCTTGGTGATTTGGTGCAACATAAAACAATGAACAATGATAAAATAACCTATATAAGTCAACAAGAAAAGCAATTCAAATCTGCTAAAAGAAGTACACAAATGTGCTTTGTTGAGTCATTCCCTGTGTCTTGATGTCAATGTCATAATGTTAATCTTTTCTAGTAAACATGATTTGCCTTCCATTTAAGCCCACAATAAGTCAATGTTGTTACTAAATGGCTCTGAAAGGCAGAAGAATCTCTATTGCATGTAATTTCCCATTAGATTTGGTCTCATTTCTAAATATGCTACACAACTGCCGCTGTCCTCTGTGAGTCTAGCTCTTAATTGCATTGTTTGATGCTCAGACATTTGTGAATGTTTTGTGTCTGTATGAAAATGCATTCAAGACGTCCTTTTGAGATGAAGAGCAGGGAGGGACAAAGGGATGTGATGGTCGGATTACAGTGTGAAGGAAATTAGACACGCAAGGCAAAACCTTGTGTTTATGCTCTTTTGAAATTATTGTCGTTTCAAAACATGTAAAAACAAATTTGATAGTAGAAGTGGCCAAATGAGTACCAAACTTTGTAAGTTCAGCATGACTAAACTAGTGTGTAGGACAAACTCTTATTTCGATACCAAGGAAAAGGCTCAATACTCTTAATACTCATAAACACATGTTCCTTTACTCTAGTTCTGATTTTCGTGGGTTTCATCTTCTTGTTGCATTAAACATTTGGCAGAGTTTTTCCCATTCAGAAGATATAATATTTAGTTTAAATTATTAATCACATATGGCACCAACCTAACTGTTAATCATTCTGAATCCCATAAATAGATCAAAACCAAATCTATTAAGAAAATGTCACATTTTGTCCTGTTTCTGTGATGTATTGCCGTATTGAAACCGTAAGTAAACCTCTTCTTTCAATACAAATGTTTGGGTTTATCAGTATTTGCGTATTTTCATATTTTTTTGCAGAATATGTTGAGTTAACGTTAAAACATTAAATTAAGCACAACAACTGAATGAGCTAGTGCTTCATCGCTTAAGTGTCGTGACTCAAAATGCTAAACTTCCACGTTTTCCACTCATTGACATTTCGCTCAGGTTATTATGGCATTATTTTGTCTGGATTCAACTATGCTGGGGAAAAATTACCCTATTACAGCCTCAGCACTCAACAGTAATCAACAGGAGCACATTACTGAACCAGATGGCGCTGACTATACAACTAAATGAGACTCCGACTCCATTACAAAACACTCGCACACCAACGATGGCTAATCCAGACTGCGATTCTGTAAAGTCACCGCTTACACATCTGACCTGTCTGACGTCTCGTGCGTGTACATTGACAGTCTTGATCACAATTGAGTATTCAGCCTGCCTGCAAGTTGGTTTTACAGCGTTCTCCCTGTGTGTAATTGTATGCAAATCCCTCGAATAATAAGACAAGCTGTGATGGTCCAAGAGAAGGTGTCGTGTGTGTGTGTGTGTGTGTGTGTGTGTGTGTGTGTGTGTGTGTGTGTGTGTGTGTGTGTGTGTGTGTGTGTGTGTGTGTGTGTGTGTGTGTGTGTGTGTGTGTGTGTGTGTGTGTGTGTGTGTGTGTGTGTGTGTGTGTGTGTGTGTGTGTGTGTGTGTGTGTGTGTGTGTCAGTAGCTTTTTACCGCCATAGCGGGGCACTGTGGTGTTGTGCAGATGTTGAGACGTGCCTTTAGTTATCTTTTGGAGGCCTTGTGTTTTGCAGGAGGAACGACAAGTTTGAGCAGGTAGATATGCAGTGTTAATGTTGCTATGGAAACCTTGATTAAGATGATGGTGTCAGTCGATTGCTCTTGTGGTGATTACAGTGGAAGTCTATGGGGAAAAGGCTGTGGGCAACATAATTATGATTTAGGGCCAAGAGGCATGTGTGAAAGAGAGACCTTTTCTAAGTTGATTTGCCACAAAAGGTTGAAGAGGAACTCACAAATGGAATATAAAGAGAAATTAAAATGATAAATATTCATCTACTCCAACTCCTGCTAGACAATATACAATTTTATTTGAAACAGCAGCAGCAGCCACCTGTTAAAGAAACCGCAGTGGGGAAAATGGATTGTGAGGTTTTGTATGATTTATAATCCATTTATTCTTTATTTAACCAGGAGTATCTTACTGGAATTTTGAATCTCATTTTCACATCTCTATTGCACATGTTTTTAGTGGTAACCAGAGCACCCAGAGGAAACCTACACAGACATGAGGAGAACATGCAAACTGCACACAGAACTCAGAAATGCCCCACAGCGCCCGGGTGTCGAACCCACTGTCCCATCATGCTGCCCTTTAGACAGATCAAATACATTTTAAATTGGATATAGCTCAACTGAAAAACATCCGTCCACGCTTTGCAATTCATGAAACTTAAAATTACACTGAGCATTCATGAAAGCTGAAGTCTGTATTTGCTTTAAACTAATGACTAGAACAAGGCTTTACATACCATTTACTAGTTAAAATATTTTAATTTATTTACTTGCCTTTTTTAATTCAATATTTCATGCACATTGTAACTTTTCAGTTTTTGTTGCAAAAATGTCTTGAAAAACATTTTTTTAACTGAACGGTGTCTCACAGATCTGACTAGTAACTTTGGCAGAGTCCACTTAATATACAAGTCAATGCTAAACCAATACTCAAACCATTCTCAAAGTAATTTAGTGTTGTGGCAGTATGACTTTGTTATAAACTCCACACAGTGTGCTCATAAAACAATACCCAGGAGTTCGATTTAAGTTGTATCCCACTGCAGGATGTCCAGAAAGTGCAGAGAAGCACAATCTATGGTCTATAAATGCATCCACAGCTACACATGGAATACATAGTGTCTCTATGCAAGCGCTCGTTATAAGTGCTGCTCATTACGTTCTTTTCTCCCAACGCAAGAAGGTCATTCAGATGTGACGGCCGCTTTAGAGTGCTGACCCTTCTATTAAAGTTTATGCCATTACACTGCACCGCTCTCACTCATTCGCTAACTCTATATCCTGTTTGTCTCCACAGATTGCCTTCTCGCAGCACAGTAATTTCATGGACCTGGTGCAGTTCTTTGTCACGTTCTTCAGGTGAGTTCAGAAAATGTCAAATCCTTTTCTTCACGCCGCAGAAGTGTTGAAATGTTCACCGTCTCCTTCCATGTGCGAGTGGAGCAGATGTATTACCAAATGCAGCGTACCCGCCATTACCGTGAGCGAGTGCTGCTGCCGCCGCCGTCGCCGCCCACTGGTTTTATAAGGGCCGGATAACTGTCAGCGCACACAGCCGAATCTCACACACGCTTTCATCTTATTCACTGGACACAGAACATTATAGTGTCTCTCTCAGCAGCAATTGCTCATAGTAAATGGCCAACAGTGGTTAAACTACAGCCCGTCTATGAAGACCGTAACTCAAGCACAAGCTATTTTCATTCACCACACCTACTAATGATGCATCGTTTGTCTGTGAAACAAATGGATTAGATGGACTCGATGTTGAGGCCAAGGAAAATAAGGGCAAATGCGTTGATTAAATGTAAGCACAAATCAAAATATTCAGTTTGTATTGCTTTTTAGTATGGCTGCAAAGATTAATCAGATAACCGTGACCTGTTGGCTATAAAAGAAATATCTAAAACGCATACAAAAAGACAAAGTGGCATTATTAAATCAAAATGTCACCATATTTCCACCTTTATTTGATTAAAAAAATTCTAGTCGACAAATCTTGTCGACTACTTAAAAAAAACATGAGTTGCAGCTATATTATTCAGACATTGGGCGCTGTAGATGAGAACTCTACTGAAGACAGTTCCGAATTTGATAAATGTAAGATAAAGATAACTTGTGCGAGTTTTGAGGTGTGTTGCCGTGACAACAAAAGCCAGTTTTTAAGCTTTCCTACAACAATGAATGCGTTTTGCGGCAGAGACGGAAAAAGCTTCTAACCTAGATAAACTGTGATGTAACGACTGGCAACAACTTGTTTTTTGTGTTTCTAAAGCTCATTTTTGTACATTTGAAGCATTGAATTCAGTCTTTTATATTTTTACAATATGTTCTCTGCAGTCTAGTCACAACATAAAGGTATAAAAGGTATGTCTTCGAAGTATAATCAGTGTCATTCTGATTACATATGAAGAATGAATTATCCACGTTCCCTCAGCTTTACATCAAATGTGCCATACATTTCTCCGTGTGCAGAAACCACTCACAGTAGTCACTTTGACGATGGCGCGCCTTCATTTTGACCCATCCAACCCATGTTTTTACCCAAAAGGGCCTTGTGATTTGATTTCCCCCGTGTTTGTGTAGCCGTCTTCAGGGAAACGTTTAACAGAAGCGCCTGGTGCCTGTGGTTGTGCGTCGTGCTGAGAACATGTGACGTTTGCCATGATGGATCCCTGTGCCTTTTATTCAATTTTTTCCAAGAATTCGGTAATGTTTTATCGATTCAAAAATGAGAGGCGACCCGCAAAGCTTTCCTGTGGCGTGTTGGCTCCGTGTGCTTATTCTGCTGTTTGAATATAACCCAGCAGAGCATTCTTTTACTGGTGTGCCTGTTACAATAATAAAAAATGATATGAGAAATGCCTCCATGCTGGTTTTATCGATCCTGCAGCAATGTAAAGGTAGAGGAGAGAGTTGATAGCACTGATTTGGAGGATTCTACTGTATTTACTTTTTTCTCACACGACCCAGCGCCTTTTCAATATACAGTGATGTTTGATAAGGTTTTAAATGAATCTTGGCTCTTTTGCTGGAGTGTGCCGAACATTCTAAATCACTATAGGACTTCTCTACTGCATACTGATGCCCCCCTGCAGTCTCTCCCATGATGCTTTGGTGTTTATAGCCTCTCTCAGCATCCACGTTTCTCCGTGTCAGCACAAACTCGCGTTTGCTGCGTGTTCAGGCAAATATCAGTATTGTATATACATGCTTTGCCCTTTGCTCTGGTGTAAATGGCAGTGTTGCGTGTATCATAACCCAAAGTGACGGAGTTTGATATCAAAACTTTCCTGTTAGATGGAAAGCAGCCAGACTACAAGCATAAATGATACATGAACAAACACTGACAGTAGATTAAAGATGAGAGAATAATATTCACTATAGAAGTTTCCTAAACTAAGCACCTCATGTCTTCACAGCGACAGGTTTATACGAGCTTTTCACAACTTTCCAAGGCCAGAGTGGAGTTTTGGCATCATGGCACAGCTAATAACATGTGGTTTGCTAACACACCAGCATTGCTTCCGTGTTGTAGTTGATGAAAAAACTGTACCCTTTTTGTTCTGGGACAGAACAAATTTTACTGAACTACATGGACAAACATTGGTGACCTCCACTTTTAGATACATCATATGTAGTTCATTACAAAATTGCATTGCATTTGTTTTTTCAATTCAATTTATTTGCAACAGCGGTTGCCTCAAATCTATAATCAGGGGAGAATGTCTTTGAGGAGTCTGCTTAGAGTCGGGTCTAAGATACAAGTTGAGGTTTTAGAGGACATAATGGCTGAAGTTATCTCTGCTTGATCAACAGCTGTGAACCTTTCTAGTTACTGATGGGTTTATATGGGACACTAGTTTTACAGCTTGGGCTGGTTTAGGGCTAATAGTGGGAGAAATTTCATGCAATTTATCTTTGCTTGTTTTTATTTTGTTGTTAAAAATGAAGAAAATCATCAGAGCTGAGAGCAGCTGGGACTGAGAGCTCTACTACGTTGACAGTTTTTTTTAGCTTGGCTATAATGCTGAAAAGAAATCTAGTGTTATTTTGTTAAATTTAAATGGTATGTGATTTGGGCCTTAGGCAAAGCCTGCTTATAGGACAGTAGGCATTTCCCATGCTTTTTGGGATTCTTCCGTGTGGGAGCTAATTTCATAAACTCTGTTTACGTGAACGCAGGTCTGCATTGTACCATGGGGAGGCGCTGTCTGTATCGTAGCAACCGGGTAGAACCACTATCTTTGCATTTATGAATGTTTATGATTTTAAAGATATATTTTTTATTGAATTGTCAATCACTAAGGCGATTGCAACGGACCTAGATTGTCATTACTCTGCCACCCATAGATGGTAGCCTGCTTCATCCCCCTGCTCCTTTCTTCCCCCTCTTGCCTTTCCCCTTTATGTCTCTTCCTCTGTGCTCCCACAAACTCCTACTCCCATCTCTTCGTCCCATCTTTCTGCCGTTCCTCTGGAGCAGACAACAGATGAATGAGGGCCTAAGTTGGCATCTTCCTTGTCCCCGTTTGCCTGCATTTCTGTTGGCGCTTGTTTTTTTAGCGTGGGAGGAGGGGATGCTAATTAACAGGGAAATGATTTGCTAAATTTATTTCCTCCTTCTCTCTCTAAATGTTTCTTAACCTTGCTGTTGGCTGCTACTTTTCCCTGTGGGGACAGATGAAGGTGGCCCCATAGCGTTATCTATGAAACCAGTCCTGCTCCCACTATAGATCCACATGCATTAAACAACAAACACCTGCCGTCTCAGCCAACTGTCCACACCACTGTTATTTTCACATCACTGCTTAGAAAAGTAAATTAAAAAGACATCAACTCCCAATGCTATTCGAGCAAATTGAACATTTCCCTGCTGGCCTGGAAAGCCCTGTGGTATAGACATCCAAAACATTGTAGTTTTCTGAAATTGCAATGAAAATGTCATATTTCTCAATTTTAAACTTGGCCACTAAAGTACAAGCAGCCTTTGAAGTAACACTGACCTGAATGACACATTTCTTGGCTTGATAAACCCAAACAGCTGGGCACGGAAAACCGAAGAAGCCTTAATGAAATTTAACTTTTAAAATTGAACTTGACTACTTCATTGGGAAATTTGCAGTAGTTGTGGCTTCCTTAAAGTTTGACCTGAAACGTCATTGAGTCCACATTACTGTCTGTCAACTACTGTCTACTTTAGTTCTGGCCTGGATAAATAGAAGGGCATCTTACAAAGGTTATTGGGCTGCTATAAGGCATGTCATTTAAATAATGAATGTGACTAATTAGTAAGCAATAGTAAGTTAATGCACATTCCTTACTACGAAACAAATATAACTTCTAAATTTCACTTATTGTACTGTGGCTTGCTAAAGTCTTTCTACTCCTGAAACTTTCCACATTTTGTCACGTAACGACCACAAACTTTAATAAATTGTACTGGAATTTTTTGCAAGCAACACAAAGCAACACACAATGAGGTGTTCAGAGTCATGTGCCAGGTTAGTTTTCCACCACAAAAAATGTTTGGTCTGATCGGACCAGAGCACCGTCTTCCACATGTTTGTGCTTCTGGCAAACTGCAAACGAGACTTCTTATGGCTGTTTTTAGACAATGTCTTTCCTCTTGCGCTTCTATAAATGCCAAATTTGTGTAGTGCACAGCTAATAGTTTTCTGCGGAAAGATTCGCAGTCCACTTGAGCTGTGAGAGGCTGAATACTTTTGCAAGCTGCATTTTTCAGTTTTTTAAATATTTGTTTGAATCTGGAAATCATGTATAATTTTCCTTCCACTTCACAATTGTGGGCCACTTTGTGTTGCTCTTTCATTTAAAATGCCAATACAATTTATTCAAGTTTGTGGCTGTGATATGAAAAAAAGTGGAAAAAGCCACTGTAATTAGTATCATTAGTTTTTATGTTGTAAATACCTTAGTTCAAGTTTGGGTTAACCTCATTCAACCCATTGTGCTGCTTCCCCACACGGACTGCAGTAGTTTGTCAAAGCAAGAATAAAAGATCCAACTATAAACATATAGCTGTCAGTCTGGACTCCACACTCTTCACTTGTGGGATTTGCTGTATTTTCAAGAGCAAGGTTCACTTTTATTTATCTTTCAAACACAGACATCAAGTTGAAAGGATCCTGACTCTTTGTTTTAGGCTGACCACACCTCACCTCTCTGCAGTTTTTACTTTCTAAATCTTAACCTTGTACTTTGGCTCGCAGAGCTGGATGTCCCAGAAAGCTCACCCTCCCATGAGACTCTCTACCTCCCTGACATATCTGTGCTACTTAAAGGCTACTATTAAAATAACTTTATGGTGGCCGCTTCCATTTCCACGTACCAAGTACTTGCTGAATATTTTTAGTCTATGCTGGCCCCATAGGAAATTACTGGCAGTACTAGGCAAGTCTCTGTCTTTATGACCTCTGCTTGATCTTAAGTGACCAGTTGTTAACTAAATTACAACTATTAAACTTGTATCATGTGGAATAGTAATAAAGTAAGGGTCTGTACCAGATTTTTTTGCATGTTATAAAGCCGCTACCGTGCCAATTGTTGTCAAACTGTCAAATTGTTGTCGTTCTGTTTTTCTCATTTTAAGGCAGTAAAAATTTGGTATGGTAAATTTACAATATTGTTTCCACTGGGAATTTGCAGCAAATGCATAAAATAGCCACATAATGTAAAAACAAGTCATTAAAACAAATCTACTGAAGAAATATATACAGTATATTATGTATCGTAAACAAAAAGGTACAACTAAATGTGTATATTAGAGGAGATATTGTTGGAGAGAACAGATAAAAGAATCTTTATTTTCCAGTGTTTCAGCGCACGAATCAAGAACAGCAGGAGAATATGAACATGCAACAAAGATGAATTACTTTAAATATAGACTTTATCCACAGGTTTCAGAATGAGAAATTAAGACCGTGGCCCTAGCAATTAACCATTTAAAACTATTACTACTACTACTATATTTTAAATAGTAAATATAAATATAATTATATTTACTATTTTGTAAATATAATTAGTATATTTTTTCAATTTTACTGTACGATAGGGACACGCGCTGGAATAGTTTTTTAATTCAACTGTTTTTGACTTTTTTCGGCTGGATTTGAGCGTTTTTCGTTGTGTTGTTGTGACGTGAGCTAGCTCCGAGAGAGCCCACCAGCCCCCCCCCCGCCCTCCGGCCGCGCTAAAGTACGGCGTGTCGTCGGTACACATTTATATACACGTTTATATGAAAGAGGAACTTCACGAATGATCGGGACACGCACTGGAATCGCTTTAAATTAACTTGTTTTGACTTTATTCGGCTGGATTGAGTGTTTTCGTCGTGTCGTTGCGATGTGTTTTGGCTCTGAGTCCCCCGGCCCCCGCGTTTACACAAAGGAGGAACTCATGAAACTGCGGAGAACAGTCGTCTTACCCGGAGATCGCCACGTTATCCCGGCGGACATCCTAAGAAAAACGCAACGAGGCAGACGGGCTGGACGTAAACTCAGAGAGAAGAGAGGGACAAACAAGAAGTCGGTTCCCGCCGTAGTCATGGGTAACGTGAGGTCCCTTCAAAATAAAATGACGGAAATAGCGAGCCTCATGCGGTCCCAGAGGATTTATAGGGACAGCAGCGTCTTGATTTTCACAGAGACCTGGTTAACAGCAGAAATGCCAGACTCTATTGTAGGTTTGGACAATTTTCATCTGCTGCGGGCGGACAGAACGCGAGAATGCTTGAAGAAAAGAGGTGGAGGTCTGGCGGTGTATGTGAACATGAGCTGGTCCAAACCCGAACACTGCACAGTGAGGGAGCAGCTATGTAACAAGGATATTGAACTATTGGCTATTGGCATGAGGCCATATTATCTGCCCCGGGAGTTCTCACATGTGATTTTGATCGCAGTCTATGTGGCTCCGTCTGCCAATGCTGAAAATGCTTGTGAAGCACTGCTCTCCTGCACTTGTAGGCTGCAAACACAGCATCCACAGGCTCTCTTCCTCATCTCTGGTGACTTTAACCACGCTTCTCCCTCTTCTGTTCTACCAACATACACCCAGTATGTTACCTGCCCCACCAGAGAGAATAGAACATTGGACTTGTTTTTTGCCAACACCAAGGAGGCTTATTCTTCTTCCCCCCTCCCTCCCCTGGGCAGCTCGGACCACAACCTTGTACATCTGAGGCCTGTGTATGAACCCATCGTGCGCAGGCAGCCTGTGGTGTCCCGTGAGGTGAGGATATGGTCTGCTGAGAGCGAGGAGGCTCTGAGGGACTGCTTCAGCACCACTGTCTGGACTGAGCTTTATGACCCACATGGGGAGGACATCAACACCATCACAGAGTGCATCACGGACTACATCAACTTCTGTTTTGAGAACATTGTTACCTCCCGGACGGTGCGGTGTTTTCCAAACAACAAGCCATGGATTAACCGTGAACTGAAGGCTCTGCTGAAGGAGAAGAAGAGAGCCTTCAGGTCAGGGAACAAGGAGGAGCTGAGGACTGTGCAGAAGGAGCTGAGGAGGAAGATCAGGCAGGCTGAGGCCGGCTACAAGAGGAGGATGGAGGAGCCTGAAAACCATCTCGGGCTTCAAAATCCCCACGGCCCAGACAGAGGGGGATCTAAAGTGGGTGAATGATTTAAATGCTCACTTCTTGAGGTTTGATCGGTCACCCGCCCCTCCCCCTGCACAGCTGCATGCTCCCTCTTCCACAGCTGGACAATGCCCTGCATCTGTTCCTCTTCGCTTATCTGCCCCGGACCATCAGCTCCCCACTTCACCTGGACTCACCCATCCCCCCAGCACACGGTCCCCCTGCCAACCACTGACTGTCACAACAGCACAGGTGAGGAGTGAGCTGAAGAGGATTAAAGTGAGGAAGGCAGCAGGACCTGATGGCATCAGCCCCAGGCTCCTTAAGTCCTGCGCAGATGAACTGGGTGGAGTTATGGAGCATGTCTTCAACATGAGCCTGAAGCTGAGGGTGGTACCACAGGTCTGGAAGACCTCCTGTCTGGTACCTGTGCCTAAGACACCGCGCCCCAAAGACCTCAACAGCTTCAGGCCAGTGGCAATCACGTCCCACCTGATGAAGACACTGGAGCGGCTAGTCCTGGACCACCTCCGCTCCACCGTGAGCTCAGCCATGGACCCGCTGCAGTTTGCATATCGGTCTGGCATCGGAGTGGAGGACGCCGTCATCTCCCTGCTGCACCGCTCTCTCTCTCACCTGGAAAAGCCTGGCAGCTCTGTGAGGATTCTGTTCTTCGATCTTTCCAGCGCCTTCAACACCATCCAGCCGCTGCTCCTGAGGGACAAGCTGGAGACGGCTGGTGTGGAGTATGACCTGGCAGAGTGGATCCTGGACTACCTCACAGACCAACCCCAGTTTGTGAGAGCCCGGAACTGTGTGTCTGACACTCGGACCTGCTGTGTGGGGGCGCCCCAGAGCACTGTCCTCGCGCCCTTTCTCTTCACCCTTTACACTGCAGACTTCAGACATGACACGGACAGCTGTGTCCTGCAGAAGTTCTCTGACGACTCTGCCATCATCGGACTCATCACGGACGACGATGACGTGGAGTACAGAGGACTGGCGCAGGACTTTGTGGACTGGTGTCAGCGGAACCACCTCCTCATCAACGCGGGGAAGACCAAGGAGATGGTGGTGGATTTCCGCAGACGCCACCCCACTGCCCCCCTACCAGTGAACATCCAGGGACGGGACATTGAGAGAGTGGACTCATACAAGTACCTGGGTGTTCATCTGAACCACAAACTGGACTGGACTCATAACACAGACGCACTGTACAGGAAGAGCCAGAGTCGGCTCTACCTCCTGAGGAGACTCAGGTCTTTTGGAGTGACAGGGCCACTCCTGAAGACCTTCTACGACTCTGTGGTGGCATCAGCCCTCCTGTATGGTGTGGCCTGCTGGAGCAGCAGCATCACAGAGAGGGAGAGGAGGAAGCTGGACAGAGTCATCAAGAAGTCCAGCTCCGTCCTGGGCTGTGCTCTGGACTCGGTGCAGGAGGTGGGGGACAGTAGGGTCCTGGCTGGATTCACATCTATGCTGGACCATGAGTGTCACCCCCTGCAGGACACTCTCTCCGCTCTGGAGAGCAGCTTCAGTGAGAGACTGATCCACCCTCGCTGTGTGAAGGAAAGGTTTCGCAGGTCTTTCCTTCCTGCTGCTGTCAGACTTTATAACAAACACTGTTAGTCCTGAACACTCGCAATACTGACCTAACCTAATACTGATGTGCAATTCTGTCATATGTGCAATTGCTGTTGGAATTCATGTGCAATTCATGTGCAATTACTGTGAAATTCATGTGCAATCTATGTGCTGTCGTGACACATATTCATGTGCAATTACTGTCGTGATCACATGCAATGGTATTTATGTATTTATTTATTTATTTGTCTATGGGAGTTTTTTATTTATTTATAGGAGATCTTCTACTGAAAGTGTTTTTCAGACTTCCTATAAGTGATCTGTTCTGTTCTTCTGTATCTACCTCTGTATCTACCTGCGTTGCACCAATGAAATTTCCCCATGTGGGACAATAAAGGAATATCTTATCTTATCTTATCTTATCTTACTAATTATCTTTTGACTGGGGAAAACATCTATGAATGTTCATCACTGCCTGCTGCTCAGACTTGATCAATTTAGTTTGGATTTCATGATATTTCTGTCATTTATCTGCTCCTCTCACCAGTAACATAAAAGTGGACCTTCAGTGTCTCTAAATTCTAGATTCCACAAGGGCACAACATCAGAAATCGCAAGTTAAAGTTTAGGTACCAACCCAAACCCATCCATCCATCTTCTGCCGCTTTATCCGGGGCCGGGTCGCGGGGGCAGCAGTCTGAGCAGGGACTCCCAGACTTCCTCCTCCCCAGACTCCCTCTAACTCCTCCGGGGGGATCCCGAGGCGTTCCCAGGCCAGCCGAGAGACATAGTCTCTCCAGCGTGTCCTGGGTCTTCCCCGGGGCCTCTTCCCGGTGGGACATGCCTGAAACACCTCCCGAGGGAGGCGCCCAGGAGGCATCCGGAACAGATGCCCGAGCCACCTCAGCTGGCTCCTCTCGACGTGGAGGAGCAGCGGCTCTACTCCGAGCTCCCCCCGTGTGGCCGAGCTCCTCACCTTATCTCTAAGGGAGCGCTCAGCCACACGGCGGAGGGAACTCATTTCGACCGCTTGTATCTGCGATCTTGTTCTTTCGGTCGCTACCCAAAGCTCATGACCATAGGTGAGGTAGGAACGTAGACCGACCGGTAAATCGAGAGCTTTGCCTTTCGGCTCAGCTCCCTCTTCACCACAACAGTCCGATGCAGCGACTGCATCACTGCAGCCGCTGCACCGATCCGCCTGTCGATCTCACGCTCCATCCTTCCCTCACTCGTGAACAAGACCCCGAGATATTTGAACTCCTCCACTTGGGGCAAGGACACCCCACCCACCTGGAGAGGGCAAGCCACCTTTTTCCGGTCGAGAACCATGGCCTCGGATTTGGAGGTGCTGATTCTCATCCCAGCCGCTTCATACTCGGCTGCAAACCGTCCCAGTGCATGTTGCAGGTCCGGGTTTGATGGAGCCATCAGGACAACATCGTCTGCAAACCGCAGAGATGGAATCCTGTGGTCCCCAAACCGGACACCCTCCGACCCCTGACTGCGCCTAGAAATTCTGTCCATAAAAATTATGAACAGAACCGGTGACAAAGGGCAGCCCTGAGGAGTCCAACATGCACTGGGAACAGGTCTGACTTACTACCGGCAATGCGAACACAGCTCCTGCTCCGGTCACACAGGGACCAGACTCCCCTGAGCAAAGGGCCCCGGACCCCGTACTCCCGGAGCACCCCCCAAAGGACACCCCGAGGGACACGGTCGAAAGCCTTCTCCAGATCCACAAAGCACATGTGGACTGGTTGGGCAAACTCCCATGAGCCCTCGAGCACCCGATGGAGGGTATAGAGCTGGTCCAGTGTTCCACGACCGGGACGAAAACTACTCTGCTCCTCCTGAATCCGAGGTTCGACTATCGGTCGGATTCTCCTCTCCAGTACCTTGGAATAGACCTTACCCGGGAGGCTGAGGAGTGTGATCCCTCTGTAGTTGGAACACACCCTCCGGTCCCCCTTCTTGAACAGAGGGACCACCACCCCGGTCTGCCAGTCCAGAGGCACGGTCCCCGAACGCCACGCGATGTTGCAGAGACGTGTCAACCAAGACAGTCCTACAACATCCAGATACTTTAGGTACTCAGGGCGGATCTCATCCACCCCCGGAGCCCTACCACCGAGGAGTTTGCGAACAACCTCAGTGACTTCAGCTTTGGTGATGGATGAGCCAGCCTCCGAGTCCCCGGTCTCTACTTCCTCTTCGGAAGACGTGACTGAGGGATTAAGGAGATCCTCAAAGTATTCCTTCCACCGTCCGACGACATCCCCAGTCGAGGTCAGCAGGCCTCCACCCGCACCGTAAACGGTGTTGGTGAGACACTGCTTCCCCCTCCTGAGGCGCCGGACGGTTTGCCAGAATTTCTTTGGTGCCGACCGATAGTCCTCCTCCATGGCCTCCCCGAACTCCTCCCAGACCAACCCAAACCCTTTTGATCTTTCATTGTGTTTTTTTTGTTTTTTCGGGCATATGTCATAAGGAAGATTTAGGCGAGTTGCTATGTATCTAGTCTATTTCTTTATTACTATTTCCATGGAGAAAAGGTCTTGTTTGTTTGTTTTCTTGTTTTTGGTTTTGAGCGCCTGTTTTTCTCCGTGTTGTTTCTTTGCCTGGAATAGCATTATGGCATTAAACAAATCATGAAGTACTCCAGACCAATAAGTCACATCTGTGGCGAGGCCCACTTATATTGTTTTTTTACATTACAAACAG
Organism: Eucyclogobius newberryi; assembly: GCF_026437365.1. NCBI lineage: Eukaryota > Metazoa > Chordata > Actinopteri > Gobiiformes > Gobiidae > Eucyclogobius > Eucyclogobius newberryi. The sequence continues at coordinate 11,018,357 of NW_027315846.1, forward strand.
ATATGCAGGTAGATAGATAGGTTACCAGTAAATGCCATACTTTGGAACATTCCAGCCAATGGCATTTCCATAGAGACGAGCTCACTAAAGAGTTATATAAATGTTTTTTCACTTTTGCCTAATGTTGGGGAGAGCATGGGGCACAGCGGGGTTCCTGACCTGAGCTTAAATAGGTCAAATAACATACGGCAGACCCAAGAAGCTCTGAATAAATCACTTCGCTCATGTCTTAAGTCCCTTTTGAGCACATCAGAGCAAAACCCACTTTATCTTTCACTTCTGAAGCTCCATCCACAGTAAAGTTTGTCCGCATCACAGAGTCAACAGGTGCCAGCACTTTCTTCTTTTAAAACTCTGAGGTTTTTAAGTAGATGGGAATAATGCCGCTGGCCTTTGCTCTAAACTTACTCCAAACAAACCAAGCGGACTCGGTACTTGCTGCTGCGTTCACCTTGAGCCAAATGTGATAACTGAATTTAATTAGCATGTTATTCATGGGCAGTGAAAAGTCAGTATACTGGTCTCTTAATTGAACTTGCTATGTGTCTGGAGTTATATTCATTTATATTCACGGGTTCATTTTCAGCACCATTCAAAAGATCAAATATTTGTTGTGAATTGTTTATTGCCAAGTTATGTGAATATGTAAATCACTATGAGGGGAAGAGCTGAAAGGCATGATTAAGAGAATTATGAAAGGAGTAACCACTATTGATTCACTAAAAGCCACAAGTCGAGTAGGAATTAAGCGCATTTGATAGCCGGGTCGAAAGTCGGGGCCCTAGACTGGGACCAAGTTCAGAACGATCAATTGTAAATGTCAAATTAAAGAGCAGAGGCTTCACTAATGACACTTTATCCTCAAAATGTCCCGAGGGGTTTCATTTGACTGACTTCATTATAGAGCAATGACTCCAGTGTAGCAAGTCCAGACACTGATCCATCATTTGGAGCGACTCGGAGGGGCGTGACCTTGACCCCAACGTGAAACTACATAGAAATGCGTTTGGAGACGTGAAAGATAATAAAAATGTTCAACTGTCAGGAAAAAACTTTTGAAATGTTGACGCAAAACAAGAAAATGAAAGTGTCATATTGATAAATGTGAGCTCCCCCGCGTGATGTGTAACAGCAATTAGCACCATGACAAAAGTGTGAGTGAGTCAAAAGTTGGCAGCTGCTTTAGAGCTGTAACTATGTATCCCAAATTTATCACTTGAAGTCAATTATTTACGCCTGTGCAATTTGAGAAATTATTTAAAAAAATAAAGTGGAATTTAATGTGAGAAATAAATGGACTGTTATTAACATATTTTAAAGGTGCTGTAAATAAAAATGTAATTGTGATTAATTGCAATCTGAAAACGGCCAATAATAAAGCCTCTTGACGGTTCACTGCAACTATCGGGGGTCTAGTGCCTGTCTTTACATCAGCAAAAATGTCTCCAACACATCCTCACTTCACTAAAATCACACATTTCTAGATTTAAAAAAAACACTCACTTTGTAGCTTGTGTCTGTTTGACTGACAGCTCCTCCTCGCTCTAGCTCACTGTAGTGTCCCTCGGGTCCCCAGCAGCAGCAGAAGTGAGGGCCCCGAGACACTGCCTGACTGTCTGTCCTCAGGGGTCTCCCCAGGCGCTCAGCAGGGTCAGCCCACAGCCCACAGCCCTGCTCCAGCTCTGCCTCCTCTGTGTTGCCTTTATAAGACGTTGCCTCTTTTAACCAGCTCTTTATTCTGGTGCACATTTCTAACCCTGTCTGGGGTCCCTGTTTAATTCCATTCACCCATCTTCTTTCTGTTGGTTATTGTGCTAGTTTCTTTAAAATGTAGTCTTTTTTTTCACTTTCCACTCTCCAAAAAGCAAACCAGTTCTTTTCTACTTCTGTGGAAATAACTTTGAATATGATCAATGATATTTTTCTATCTTACCTATAACTTGTTGGAATTTACAATACTTTTACTTTTTAACACTGCCATTTCTCACATTTCTGAATATAACCTTTCATTTCATGTTTTATACCCACAGCATCAACTCAATTTTGACAACCCTAGGTACTAGTGTCAAAAATCTAATATGAATCAATATGAATCTGGTATCAGAACGAGATACTCATTAGAGCACGTATCCACAAAATTAAACCTGTCCTGAAAGGTTTTAGAATAATTTTGACATGCCATAATAAAGACAGTGCTTTTATTCTGTACAAGAGAAAAATGTTTTAATATTGTATCAAAATCTGCTCTGGGTACTTTTGAAATTGAGTTGGATTTGTGACAGTATTGTGACAGCACTACTAGTAGCATTGAGCTCTGAAATGGCTTAGTATAAACTTGGACCATGTACTTTTACACACCGGTCTTTGCCATCTCACTTGTGCCCTCTGCTCGGGTCATAAGTGTTCATCTTTCTGCTTTGAATCCAATGAAAGATGGAGGAGGTGTATCCAGAGTGCTGAAGCCGAGCAGCTGAAAGGCCTCTACATCACATCCATAATAAATGAGACCCTCTTCTCCCTCACCTGTGCAAAAGGGCTGTTCAGACCCGGGACGTCCCACGAGGATCTGTCTCTGGTCATTGTGGATCCTCTGGGTTATTCAAGCACTGCTCATTTAATGGAGCATCAACATATAAACGGACGTTTTATGGGCGAGTCCGGGTTTAGGAAAAAATGTAATGATTATGATAATTCATTTTAATCTATATTGAGTTGTCCGTCAAATAAAATGATTGACGGCTACTCTCAACCGCTAATATAATTAAAACACCATAGCAATGTCAAAGTGTGGAAAACCCATTTGAAATACGACCACACAATACCAAATGTACACAAAAGCATCAGCATAATCTTGACATCCCTACTTCTGAACTTGGAAATCTACAAATATGTTTACACACAGACTATATTCTAAACCCTTTCACCCAATCAATTAAAATTATATTATATTTGACTTCCATTTTTTCCTAATTTATTCCAAGGTAATGGGAAAGGCAACCCTGAAACAACAACTAGTGATGGGTAGATGACGCATCAAACACAATGTATTTTCAGACATTTCAGATTTTGTAGTTTTCCTCCTAAAGGATCAGTTTTGACATGTTTCCTCCAGATAACCTCATTGTGAGAGGTTTAAAGAAGGAGAAAAACGACAGTGTTTGATCAGACACAGACTCTGTGTCTGATCAAACACTGTCTGAGGAGGAGAGTTTGTGGCTGTTACAGGAGGAGTCGACATAGACACGATGATGAGACACGGACTGGAGAGGTTCAGAGAGACACTTTAGTCTGAAACATAATCTAAATGAAACGGGAAATTCACAGAATAGAAAAGTGTGAAGGCTAATTTTACTCTAATAAAGAATAATCATATTTTAGGCTATAGCCTACCTATGTCTAAGCATACCCAAATAAGGGTATTATGTTTTCTAACTGGTTCTACACTTTTTGAAATGGATTAAATCCTTATTTTAGAATAACAATTAGTTTATAGCTTGTATGTCTGTGTAATCCCTCATTTGTCCAGGAGTGTTCCATTGTAGAAAAAGATTCAGCTGTAGTCATCTTTTTAGAAAAACAAAACGTTTCGACTCTCATCCAAGAGTCATTCTCAATCTGCGAGTCGCAGATTATAAATATATATTATAGATTTTGCTCATATGTTATGTTGAGCGCTTATATAAAATAATTACAAATTTTCCTCTCAAAATTATCTAGGAATTTCAAAAAGGAATAAAATATGCTGAATGGCATTTTATGATGACAAGGGAATACATGAAAGGTAATATGTGCATTTAAATCACTTTATAAATAGAGAGATCTGTGTTTCTGGAGAAAATATATTTCATGTTAATAGAATAGTTGTTACTTTTAACTCTTTTAATTTAAAAAGTGCATTTACAGCCACCTGTCACCTGTACCGCTGTCAGGAGCCACTGTTTCGCTCCGGCTGTTTTAAAAATATATGCGCCGCGTAGTGCATTATGGTTCATACAAGACTGCAAAGTTTGCTCAAACGTGGCCTTGGTTCACCGCTGATCTCCATGGAAACGCAGGCCACATTTGTCAGCCACATTCGTGGGCTGCATGAAATGGAACAGCCTTGTTGCACAGGAAGTGACGCAACCTGCCTTCAAATGTAGCCATCGGAGCAGACAGACCCTGAACTGAGACAAAGCATCTGAGTGACACAGCTCGACACCTCAGCGCCTCGACTCGTTTGGCCCATCACCAACTATTCTCAAATAAACAATGTTAACAATTGATTGTTTTGACAGTTTAAAAACAGAACAAACTTCATTAAAATCTCTAAGAATGTGAATGCGTGAGCGCCGGTGTGCTCATTAGGTCTCTACACATTTTAAAAAGGTGCTAGATTACTGTCGGTTGCAAATTTTATTGACTGTGACTAATTAAAATCTATGAGTGTGTGCAGGGGATCGCACAGAGGAACAGAGCGTATACTATAACATCTGCACACTGCTTCTGGTTGTAAAAGGGACTTAATGGCACTAGCTCCTATAGGACAGGGCTCTGCAAAAGTTTTAGACTAGTTTTATATTGTTTTAAAGAATTGGCTACTCAAAGAACAAATGGCTTGTTTCACACTTAGTACACTAGTTCCATCTCAAAAAGGAGTTTGTCATTGACTCCTTATTGTCATTAGAGGGTGCTTTCGAGCAGATTGTTTTTAAAGACGCACCACATGGTATTTGGGCGATGTTGTGGAAATAATCTGCAAAATGATACCAGAACATACTTTAAGACTTCTCTTATTGTATGTTTGTCCTTTTAATACGTTGGCAACTGGTAAACAAAGACAGTCTTCTTGTATGTTCTGGCATTATTTTGCAGATCACTTTCACAACAGCGGCACAGCAGTTGAGTAGCACAAAAAATCCAAAAGGTAAGATAAGGTAGAACAGGCCCAAGTGAGCTTCAGATCTGGAAATGTACGGCACCTGCCCACTGCTCCTGACAGTTTGCCCCTTCAGCATTAAAGGCCAATCCTTTCAACTCCAGACAACACTTTTTCTCACTGGGGATGAAAACTCTGCGCCTTTACCCTAACTTTAAATTTCCTTTGTATTTGAGGAAGAATACTTTCACCAAAACCGTAGCACAATAGACCTAATCTCAAAAGCGTTATCAAAAGTTATTTACATTTTGGTCTGTTTTTTGGACGAGAGATCGAACTAAAATGCTAAAAAGTTTAACAATTATATGTTTTTGGTTCTTCCGATTAAAGTGTGACCTGAATAATCACGATACTCGATTAACATAAAAACCTTGACATCCGTAGTCCAGATAACGATGTCAATTATCCAAATAGGACTACGATTTAGCCGTATACTAAACTAAAACGTTATTAAAATGTAAAGGTATTATTCCACATTCATTCAGGCATTCTAAGGGTTTTAGCAGCGTTTGTTTGCGTCTTGTACCTTGTATCATGGCTTAGAAAGGCTATGAGGGAAGCTGTTAACCAAATTTAATGTTGTCATTTAATGTTTATCCTTTGGCTGTCATCAGAAATACCAAAGCTGGCACTTTAGTATATACAGTATTGGTGCTACATCATCTCAAGTGGTCGCCTATAACAATATATTTCCTGACTAAAAGCTTAGCGCGGTGTTGTATTGGAGAGAAAACAATGCCGTGGATGTTTCCAGGTGGGTCTCTCTGGGAGCTGACCCCCCGCCTGCCTCCTGCCTCCCTCCTGCCTAAACAAATTTAGACCTCTGGCTGCTACTGAGCGCTCCACTGGACAAACCCATCAGCGTCTCAGGAATAAAAAGGTGTTGAACGGTGAGTGCTTTTAATTTCCCGCCACTCGTAGTAGCAGCCAGGAGCCCCCGCGCCACAGGATTAGTATTCAGTCGGACATAGACCAGTGAGCGCTCAGCTGGTGTGTGCCCAGGGTTATTGTACTGCTGTCAGCTTACCCACCTATGGCCTCTGCACCGACGCACACATGCTCCATTATATGTGAAGTAGTGGAAGGCCAAATTAATATGTAATCTGTTTCTTGGAAGTTTGAGAAGAGGAATGTGGACTATAATTGAAATAAGGTTGAATTTGGAATTAGTTTCAGACATTTCTGGAGACCATTTTTTTTTACTCAAGAGCTTGGAAAAATGAATTGGCATGTGTTACTTTAGTTACAATTGACTTGAAAACAATTCAGGATGACAAGGCAGTGTATTTTTGTGCTCTTCCCAGATAAACGCTGACAATATAATGTCTGGTTTAGACAATCCTATTACACCACCAAATATTAAACCCCAAAACTGCTGAAAGCATATAAAAACACTTTGATGTGGTTGATGGAAAATTACCTCAAATAGTTTCTTGCATAACATACAGAACTTCCATTTGAATTCTACAACTTAGAGCAGTTATGTCTTTAAAGATGTACAAAATGTGCTAAAGCAGCAGTATATTTTCTGTTACTCAATTTTCCCACCTGCCATGACTTTAAGATTATATCAACGCTTGAGACACAGCTTGGTTATTTTTGTTTGTTTGTTAGACATCACAGTTGTTGCGTGAAAGTGGGATAGAGCGGGGGAGAGACATTCAGCAAATGTCAAGGGCCAAACCACAACTCGGCGGTGGCAGCAACCACACAAGTGCAACACATTTAACCACTGCACCACTGGCAAAGAGCTTGGTCATTTTAAAGCGTGTACACTCTGAAAAGTTGTATTTTATTCCTAGTGTTGTCGGGCCATTCAGAAGCATCTAAATGACCAGTGTCTGTTGTGATGCAAATGTTTATGCGTCTGTTTCCTAATTATGCATCATTATGAGGCTGGAAAAGACACTGGCCATTGTGTGGAGTGGGGAGGTCTTAAAGTGAGCAGAGCAGTGGCTAAATAGATATCCAATCTGGTGCGTGCCCGGTGCCAGCACAGTGGGAGCATATGGTTGACATTTTCGGCCAAAGCAGGGACGTGAACAGTTGGTGGCAACAAAATAGGTATAAGACCACCATAAAACAACGCGCCCAGGTCCCCAAAATGATCAATGAACTGTGCCAGCTGAATCCACAGCGGAAGGCGAAATTAAATTAGAATAGTTTATTATGGAGAGGTACATTAACAGAAGATGCCTTTAGCGGTGAATCAGCTATTGATGCAGTAGTTGAGAAAGATAGGAGCTTGTTTTTTTGCAGACATGCTAGTTTTTACATTAATAAGTTGTCTTGGAAATATGAAACAGAGAGATTTCACATAATACAAGCTGGGATGGTTTGGGAAAATAGTCTGAATTAAAAAAAAAAAAAAGGGGTTATTGCCATTGTAGCTATCTAATGATAATTGTGGACAGGAAACTTGTCTGTGATATGTCTGCTTGTTCTGCGGCTGTGGCACTTCGACCAATCAGCCCCAAATATTTGTCATGGGGAACCACCACATTTTCCCAACCAGTTAAAACTCAATTCATAGAGATACAAAAATAAACTAATTCACTCTAATTTGCATATTAATACAAATTACTGAACATGTTCATGCTTTTATGATGGAATGTATGATTAGCTAGAAATGGAGAATACACAGGGCTTATTTGTTTCTGTGTTTTTTTTTGGACTGTCATAATTTCATAGCTAATCGGTGCATGTTTGATTACGTAAAGTTGCATTGCGTAACTTCTCTGGTTGAGGGTCTGCTTCCTCTTGTCCCCATGGATATTTTATTACTGTGCCGAGAATGTTCCAGAGGATGGCATGGGGATGTCCATGGGGGCAAGCAGGGGATGACAACAGGCTAACATCTGTGCATAAGTGAGGCGTTTCTGAGCAATAAATGCCTGTAATGAACTAAATAAAATGATAGATATGGATAACAACGCCATGATGTTCCAAACAAATTAAAACATCTCCATGGAGACAACCGGGTGACTTTTATGCGTCTGAAAGAGTGCGTGTTTAATTAGCGTTCGTTTTTTGGCAGCAGCTTGCAGACAGTTCTGTTAGTTGCTCTGGCTGTGAGACGAAGCACAGGTATAAAACGCGTTCACAGAGAAGGTGATACAGTAGCGTCCTAACGGTGCCGCTTTTAGATCTAAAGTCAAATTCAGATCTTACTTTTTAGCTCATTGTCTGCAAAGTTTGCCGTCTCTCCTACCTCTCGCGCTCCTCTCCTCCTGCGCTTTGTCCCGGTACACTCTTGTCTCCCGCTGTTTCCAGGCGTTTGATTGGTTGTGCATATCTTTTCAAACATCAGCAGTCCTCTAGTTCTAAAACAGACCTTGAAGCCTGACGCGTAAAACGGCACGTTGCTTGGCTTTAGCGGCTGTACATACTGTAAGTCATGAATACAACTTTTAATGCACCACAGGAAGTATGCAATGACAAGTTTAAGGACAAATCTAACTATATAGGTTTTGTTATCTACCAAGAAATTGGATGGACAGTTATGGCTCGACATGGGGCATTTGCTTAGCCTTCAGAGGATCAGGCTGGTATCGCCATATATCCCACCATAGGCTGATTATTGTCATTATGATGAATTCCTACAGTTAAATTTTGCAGAATAAAATATTGCATCAATTGAAGCACTCAGACATTGTTTATACCTGCAGCCAGGTATGTGCTAAATTGTTCCACCTTTAGAAAGCAAAAAACATTTTATAGCCACATCACTGAATCATAAGCAGGTTGTGTTATGAAAGAACACAAGATTTAAGGTAATATATGGCCTATCTGCCTCCCCAAAAAAATCATGAAAGTGATGAACTACAAACTAAACCAGAAATATTACATTATGTAAACAAAGTCTCTTCCACATAAGAGGTCGTTGCATTTCGTGTCATGCATAATAACACCGCACCATTCCAGAGGCTCGTCCAAGGCTGTAGTAATTTACCTCTGTTTTGAAAACTCTTAAGTGTAATAGGCTTTTTGGGACTGACCAATTTTATTCTACGTTATTCATAAATTTGAATTTATTGTGTTACGCCAGGGGATGAATTGCAAATAGTTTGATGTCTTTTTATTTTCAACAACTGGCAGCATAAGTCACTATGCCAAACAATGCATAATCGGACCCTCAGGGAAACTGTGATGAAGATTTATGTGGAAATAATCATGTTTGTGCGCTGCACTGGTTGGCATGCCTCAGCAATTCATGGGTTTAAGCTTCCTGTTTATAGGCGCCATTTTGAGAACTTCTTGCATTCAAAAGATTGTGTATAGAGTGGTTCATATTTATGGCCACTGTGCTAATTTTTCATCACCCTGAATCCCATGGATAGATAAGTTATATTCTAGGTTACCAATTGTCAGATGTATAGCTAAGATTCCCTCAATACTCTTTAACGCATTTGTAAAACACAGAAGTTGAAAAGCATATTTAATTCAACCTGAATCTTGCAGCTTTGCCGTGACATAATGAGGTCTCTGGCACCGTGTCTGCAGGAATAGATTAAAATAGAAAGCTTATTTGAATGTGCCGTTTCATATTTGTGCATTTAAACCACCATGGCCTTCGTTCTCGGTAATTGGGACACCAGAGGCCGGGGTTAGTGTCAGCCGGGAGGGCACTGAAAGGATTCTGGGATACGATACGATATGACCAACACGTGTGAAGATGGATTAAGACATCTGCGTGTGATTTAACATGTTGGAGGTTGTTGCATCTGGGTTGATACGTGTTCATGGCAACACAGTGTGGTGTTTTTGCTGCAGAATATGGCAGCAGCAATTTGGGGGAGAAAAATCTAAATGTGATTTTTCTGACAATTGCAATTTGGTTATGGAATTCAGTTCACGGTGCACCAAACACACCCAGGGGCACCAACATTTGAGAAGTAGCATAGTAGCATGTAGCCTAGTGGGCTGCATGATGGCCAAGCCGAGCGCAACATCTGGAGATCGGTCAGCTTTGGTATTGCGACACTTCAAATTGTGATTTTGATTTGAGTTTGACATACTCTACCAGAGTATGAGTATTTGCACAATTCAAAACCAAACTGAATGGCCAGAATAGAAAAAGTCAGAGGCTTGCTCAAAAAGGCCACAATAACATCTTGTTTTGAGGGATCTTATGTAATTAGACCTCGACAAACATGTTCGTGTAATAGTTTAGCAGTTAATTTTTCAGTCAGCTCATAATAATTTCAATTAGCTCTGTGAAACTAATCGCTAGTTCACAAAAAGACACGTCAAATCTAATTGCAATATGGCAGTAAAATCACAATTTGGTATTTTATGATAAATCTGTAATAACAACTTTGACACTACAGTTGCATCTCAAACCCTAATGGTCAACTGTTGTTGCAGTGTCCGGGATGATTTTATGAGCACATGTTGTGAGGTTTGATATAGATCAGGTCAAATATGCAGGGGTCATATTGGAACCAAGAATCCAATACGAGTTGAATCATAATAAAACACACAGCATTTTGAAGCTTAAAATATAGAAAGACAACATGTCCCCTGGACAGTGACCACTGTCCACTGACGTCTTCTTCTACTGCGTGTCAAACGCTTGCACTTCCTGCTAAATTTCTCCTCTGATTTCTCACTTTGAAACTGGAACCTGAAAATTGCATCAACTCCACCAACTGCGCACCGAGTGCAGGATCCCTAAACACAGGACAACAGTTGGAAACTCAGCAGAAGTGGAATATTTGATCAACTTCTGCATGTTTTTTTCACGCCTGGTGAAATAATGGCTTATTTCAAACATGTCCCCACTAAATACATGAACTGATGTCAAACGCTGGGATGGAAACTTCTGTTCCTGTGAAACCCCCGTGTTATTTCACACTTTACAATTGTTTCTGTTGTAAGATTACACTTCTCAACTTTAATTATTCACTGTTTGCAATGAATGTGCCAGGGTTAAAAGAGTAGTTTACAAGTAACAAATATACTCTTAATTTATACATATAGACTTTTTCCAAATACACCAATTATTATGACATTATGATTGGGGGAAGTGGATAATACTCTGAAGTCGATCCATTATGATTATGCTGGATTGACTATCAACTGAAAGTTTTCTCCTTTAATACAAAAAATCGCAAGGAAAATGAGTTAAAGGTGTATATACAGTCTGTACAGTTTTTTTTCTATGCATGAATGTGGAGTTTCTCTCCTACAGACACAACAACTGCATGCATTGGCAGGATTGAACAAACGATCGAAATGTGTAGCTTTACGTCTTTAGTCAGTGTATTTAATCTATTGTCATTTCACTTTCCACCCTTCTCTCATCCCTCAGCTGCTTCCTGTCTCTGCTGCTCGTGGCTGCCGTGGTGTGGAAAATCAAACAGAGCTGTTGGGCATCGCGGCGGAGAGAGGTACGTCTGAAGCTCTTTGTTCATAAAGACACTGCACTTTTACATGCGTTTTACACATCAGAAATAACATGCTAGCACCGTGCTGTATGTGGTGGTTTCCCATGGATACGCTCAGCTGTGGCTAGAACTGTGAAAGGGCCAAGAAAAAAACCCTGCTGCTGCTAAAACTGTTAGAATTGTAGACTAGTAATATCAATATAAATGTTGTCGATCAGAGAAAGAGGGGGATGTATTCTCAGAAAAGCTGTGCATTACAGGAATCTATATGATGGTTGCAAAGCTATTGTCCATTTGCTGTTTTTCAACCTGGAGTCTTAAGTCTTAATTCTGGTTTCTGGTTGTTAACTGCATTACTTATTGCACTCTCACTACTCTTTGCTCAATTCATAATAAAAAGCTTTGTCGTCACATATGTGCCAAATGTAATCATCAAACAAGAGTGTCTCTTTTGAAAGTACTCTATCTGAGGGATACATTTTGATTACTACTTTGGCCACAAAGTGCATTTAGCTAAAGATCCTTGGAACAAACTCTCCATCTGCTTTGAGTTTGTCTTTTTGACTCTCGTTTGAAGGAGACCATTGTTCTGACAGACTAATGCAAGCTTTTATCTCCGGATGATTGCTTTCCCAATTGACTAAAGTGCCCAAAGAAGCTACGACGAAATAAATGGTGCATCATACATTGCGGAGGTGTGATTACGGCACGTGGATCTGCCTTCGCTGTGTTTTGGGGCTGGAGGTGAGATAAAATACCTGCAAAGTTCATAAAATGTACCATAGCGATATCGGTGTGAAAAACTGCTCTGCTTATAACTAGACTTACTGTGGAGGATGTATGCCATGCTATTGTATTAAGATAGTAACAACAAATTGATGCAGATACAGCCAAAGCTGTTACTGCACAAAAATGAATTCACAAAACGCATTCCGAATTGTATGAAATAAAATTACTAGATGCCTCAAAGTGAATAAAGTAGTGCACATGCAGCTTGTTAGTGACTTGCATTATTGATATATGGATATTGAACTTTACACAATGTGAGTCCCATGTATGTTCAATGAAGTTTTGTTCTGCAGTTTTGGGGAAAGGCCTTTAATAATTGATTCTGAACGGTTTTGAACCAAAGATTCTCACTAAAGAAAGTATAAATTTGCCATTTTAGACATCATTTTGGGCCTTTATATCGATTGACCAATAAGGGTTTATTTCATGGCTGATTCTAATACTGAATGTTTAGAATCCAGAGAGACCGATGTCCCAGAAGCTCTGCCAATACTTTTGGCCAATATCTATTACGTGTTGTGCAGTGCCCGCTTCTCACTTCTCACTCAACATGTTACGTAATAAACAACATATAAAGCTGTATGTGTCTTCTTTAGGCAGCGTGTTGGCCCAAACAAAATATCGGCCCCTCTTGGAGATTTAAGGCCGATAGTCGATATGTTGAAAAGTGAAATAATCAGTCCTATATAAATGTATATAAATGTAGCTAAAGGATACTTGAGTCCATGTCTATAGGCTCTGTAGCCATAGCGTTTGCCCTGTATCGTTGCCGAGATGGCAGCTGAATCTTGGCCTATTCATTTCTGCGAGTGATTGTCTAGGTGACTGTGCTTAACCTGCTCTGTGTGAGGCATGGGGCTGCAGAGGTAAACAGGAGAAGTGCAGGAGCGATATGGAAGCATTGAGCTGAACTGATTGAGTTGTTTACTGCCGCAGGGACAGTTTGGGACAGAAAGTTGATGGTCTTTCTCTATGTTGAATAATACATTTTAGCTTCAGAGAGAAATCATTTTGTGACATGTTGCTGACCTGGATGAATGGCTGTTTAAATATAGTGCTTTTGCAGGCCTGACTTTTGAGTGCTTGGCTCTGCACTTTTGTATACCTCTTGACCTGCTGCAGCTGCTGTAGTGGACCATATGACAGCACAAAGTGGCCTTTTCTATCTTGTAAAACATGAACTATTGAAATTTGGTTAAAAGTAAAGTAAAAAATGAAGGGGAGAAATATTCCACCCACTCATTTAAACGTGTACTGTGTAACTTTTGTGGAGATACTTGGTTGTCTCCATGGAGATGTTATGACTTTCCATATATTTTTATATACATTTATTTGAAAGGGAACATTACACCTGAAATGTTGCCAGATTTGAAGAAGGCATCCTGAATGTGAATACACATAAAATAAAAATACAAATATAGTAAAATCATATTTTACAAAGACAAATAAAAGGATGTACAGTCATTGCTCACAAATCTGTGTTTTTCACTAGCCACTTTTTGTTAGAACAAAGGGGACTCTCTGAAGCCATCAGAGAGTCCCCTTTGTTCTAACAAAAAGTTACATTTTATTTATAGAGCACAATTCATGCAAAATGCAATTCAATGTGCTTTACAATGATTAAAACACAATACACTATAAATCACAATGCATCAATAAAAGCACTTAAATGTCACAGATGTACTTTGGTGCTAGGCCATGGAGAGACTTGGCGCGGCCATGTTCCACAGTTAGGATGCTCTTACGAAGGAGAATGCCTGATCAAATGCAGTTCTATAATAAAAAAACATGTTCTTCAAGATATTTTGGATTAATAGAAACACCTAATTGAACAAAGGTTTGATGCTAGACTGTGGAACATTCCAGTAAATGCAATCATATTTTGGAGAGAAATTGGAGAAGTGACAAGTGTAAGAGACTTCAACAAAACCAATTCTGTAAATTTCTCAACATTATCAAAAGCGATGTATAAATTAAGTCCAACTAGATTCTACCATGATGCATTACACCATAATTACGATAATGATTAAACGTGTCTAGAGGGTTAAAAAGTGAGTACAAACAGTACTCCATAAACAGTATTGGAGGTTGATGGATGTGGTGGGTCTATCTCCTCCAAACTTTTCAGTTCCCCTTCACCCTCTCCTCTTAATCTCTTCCCAAATGTTTCCACAGAAAATGACGGTAATTAATTTCAACCTGAAGCATAATCATCATCTGTTAATGACTAACTTTGAGCTCTTGTTGCATTTAAATCTTGTTTACCTCAACCACAGGGTTAAGCCTGTGCTGGTGGTTTCTGGAGTTTCAAGGACATTTAATAGTATTTGGATTAAATTTTTGCCAGGTGTAATTTTATTTGAATCTCATTCTTTAATTTGTGAATAGTTCAGACAATGCAATTAAGCTTACTCTGATTATGATTGTATAATTCTAACCAATAGAATTTGTTTAAAATAGTTTTGGGTATTAATTTCTATCCTTAAATCTAAAATGAAAAGATTTTATATCATGATATCATTGCATTTTTATATAAATTATGTTTGGCCTTCAGATTTCTCACCACCATTATGTTGATTTTTGTTCTAGATTTTTCTTTCTAAATATACCTTGCTTCGCTCATGCAGAAATATACATAATTAGCCTGTGCATATTCTTTGAACTGTGTGAAATCTGTGGTGTGTAATTTCCATCAGACAGGCTAATCTGCTTGTGTTAGGTTGTTTTATATATTTATTTTTTAATTATGTGCGGTCGTTCTCCTTTTCCCGCAGACTCCATGCCTCCCTCTGGGCTTCGTCCCACTCTTGCTCCGTTTGCCGTGCGTTACCGGGACCTTGCATCAGCTGTACAGTACCACACATTTACATCTCATTACGCCCGCGCTCACCCTGTGTTCAGGGCCGCCACGGTGCAAATGAGGGCTATTGCATTTGCTGTGGTCACTGCCGGGGCTGCGAGATTCCAGCCAGTAGCCCCGAGCTCTGTCGTCTGCTTGTCATTTGGGTTTAAGAAGGGAGTTTAAGAGTGTCACACTGTCACAGGCATTGTTAGACGGACTGGTGTCAGAGGGCTCAGACATTCAGACTTTGGGGGAAAAAGTTTGAAATTTGTTTTTGTCTTGAATTGCCTTATTGTTAAGACATACTTATTTGTTCATTTAATTCAGATTGAAAGCCATTTTATTTGTTTTTAATAAGACAAATTTAAAGAATTGTCAACTGATTAATATGAGGGTGAAAACCCTGTTTCAACTGTTGGTTTAAGATGGGATGATTGATAAAAACAGGGTATTGGGTCCGGTTTTATAGCAATTTACACTTTAGGCCGATCTAATACTGAAGGGCAGACTATTTCATCAAAGTCTTGGGACAGCAACAGTGGAATATTTAAGAAGAGCAGGTCTGCAGAGCGAAGTGTCCTGGGAGGGACGTGAACAGACAGCAGCTCTGACAGGTAAAATGCGGGTCTGTAATCCTAAAATCTGATTCATGATCAGAATATTACACTCCTGTTCTTGCATTTATCCTCATTAAATGTTATTGTTTTGTTATTTTACCTGCAAATATATTCACGTATTTCACAATCAGATCCCAACTTCTGAGGACTATTTCCAGATGGCAGATGAAGGGAATTCTTTTGCATTTTGATTTCAAAGCATTTGTGGTGCAATCAAGGGCATCATGATCATGTAGATACTGTTTTTCTATGCAAACTTCGAACCATGCTCACTAGACTTTTACACAAAGTTCTGCATTTCCCAGAGCGTGGTTATTTCCCATTTATTTCCAGTAACAGATGTTGAATATTTGAACTTTTCTAAATGAAATAAATACATTAAAAATAAGTTTTGTATGAATTTTCTTTATCGTTTTATCAGGCTTGGTTTTATGGTGATTCAAGCCACAAAAAATAATGAAATTACTTCTATTGTTATAAATTCTAGAAACTTTCTCTCGAAAATATGGCAGCAAGTGTTGAAAGGGCAAAAGGTCACCAGAGTGAATGTGAAATAATGAAAGTTTGAATACCAAATGGTTCCCCGGGGATTTCTCTTTTTATGTCTGCCCAGTGGGACGCGTCTGCTTCAAGTTACATTGTTTCAGTTGGATCAACCATTAATTTCAATAATATAATTGTGATTTATTTTCTGGAAAGTTTGTGGCTGAACTGGGCAGCCCATCCATCCATCTTCTGCCGCTTTATCCGGGGCCGGGTCGCGGGGGCAGCAGTCTGAGCAGGGACTCCCAGACTTCCTTCTCCCCAGACACTTCCTCTAACTCCTCCGGGGGGCCAGCCGAGAGACATAGTCTCTCCAGCGTGTCCTGGGTCTTCCCCGGGGCCTCTTCCTGGTGGGACATGCCTGAAACACCTCCCGAGGGAGGCGCCCAGGAGGCATCCGGAACAGATGCCCGAGCCACCTCAGCTGGCTCCTCTCGACGTGGAGGAGCAGCGGCTCTACTCCGAGCTCCCCCCGTGTGGCCGAGCTCCTCACCTTATCTCTAAGGGAGCGCCCAGCCACACGGCGGAGGAAACTCATTTCGACCGCTTGTATCCGCGATCTTGTTCTTTCGGTCACTACCCAAAGCTCATGACCATAGGTGAGGGTAGGAACGCAGACCGACCGGTAAATCGAGAGCTTTGCCTTTCGGCTCAGCTCCCTCTTCACCACAACGGTCCGATGCAGCGACTGCATCACTGCAGCCGCTGCACCGATCCGCCTGTCGATCTCACGCTCCATCCTTCCCTCACTCGTGAACAAGACCCCGAGATACTTGAACTCCTCCACTTGGGGCAAGGACACCCCACCCACCTGGAGAGGGCAAGCCCCCTTTTTCCGGTCGAGAACCATGGCCTCGGATTTGGAGGTGCTGATTCTCATCCCAGCCGCTTCACACTCGGCTGCAAACCGTCCCAGTGCATGTTGCTGGTCCGGGTTTGATGGAGTCATCAGGACAACATCGTCTGCAAACAGCAGAGATGAGATCCTGTGGTCCCCAAACCGGACACCCCCCGACCCCTGACTGCGCCTAGAAATTCTGTCCATAAAAATTATGAACAGAACCGGTGACAAAGGGCAGCCCTGGCGGAGTCCAACATGCACTGGGAACAGGTCTGACTTACTGCCGGCAATGCGAACACAGCTCCTGCTCCGGTCATACAGGGACCGGACAGCCCTGAGCAAAGGGCCCCGGACCCCGTACTCCCGGAGCACCCCCCAAAGGACACCCCGAGGGACACGGTCGAAAGCCTTCTCCAGATCCACAAAGCACATGTGGACTGGTTGGGCAAACTCCCATGAGCCCTCGAGCACCCGATGGAGAGTATAGAGCTGGTCCAGTGTTCCACGACCGGGACGAAAACCACTCTGCTCCTCCTGAATCCGAGGTTAGACTATCCCTGGGCAGCCCATTAAATGTATTTATGTTCCTAAAGCAAATCTAGTAGGAACGTGGTAATCATAAACATCTCTCTGCAGCCTTGTGGCTTTGTCTAGTTGAGGTGGTTTGGAGTTGACACATCCATGTATTGCACTCTTGACGCCATAATAACTTTTGGCTGGCTGTAGAGGGAATTACATAAATCAGGTAAACAAATGCTAGCTTTCGTCTGTAAAAACGCAGTTGTAATGAATGAAATTTCTGGCAAAAATGCTCAGAACAAGTCAAGTTATGATTTACGGACTTATAAACAGCACCGAAGCTTTCGGAGCTCGACCTAACAGACATCAGGGAAATTCAAAATAGAGTGTTTTTGAAGCTCTGAGGGGAGAGGACTTTCAAACGCCTTTATCAAACTATCGTGAATAAAGCTAAATACAACTCCAGGTATGTTTTGGTGATGGGACATTGTTAGAATATGATTAAAAGAAAAGTATAGATATGAGCTTTTTAAATTTGTATTATTTAATATATGTCCTTTAATTCTATAATTATGTAACATTCCAGGAAAAGCTATATAACCTCCATGGAGATGAGCAGGTGACAAACCCTCGACCATAAATACTTAAACCTTTGCATACCAAATGTTTCTAGAACTTGAGTCCGATGTTGCGTTTTCTGCGGTGGCCCGTTGCACATCTGGAAGCGTTTCACTCTGAACTTCAAGGCTCGGGATATAAATATGTTCATGACCTGTTTGAGATCTCTCTTCTCACGTGTCCGCCGCATCTGTCTGCATATACCAGGCGTTGCGTGGTGCAGTGTGCGGTGTTAATCAAAGCCTCCAGTTCCTTTTGAAGGAGAGGGGACTTCCAGATGGCACAGACCTGAGCAGCAGTGGCCTTTTACTCACAAGTCCCTCTGCAACTGTCAGCGCTGGGTTATGGGACATTTGGGTTCAGCGTGGCCTGGGTTTTTAATCATTTTGGAAAGAAAATCCCACCATTTCAAAGAGTTCAAAATTGTATTCTTAAAAGTGCACTATGTAACTTTTTCTTGGAGGCGGTCTGCCACTTGCTTGTCTGTATGAAGTGTTTTTGCTTGGCCTGGGGTGTTTCTAAAATACAGAATTAAACTTGGTAATCATTCTTTTGTTTAATTTAAAGGAGATTGATTGCACAAAATTCACTTTTAGGAGATTTTAACCACATTATGTTTGTTCCCCCTTCACATTTAACCACTCGAAAGTTGTATGTAGAGTTAGAGGTTTGAGTAAGATGACATTGCTCGGAAGTCGGGGTTGACAATATATTGAAATTGAGATAAGAAAGTGAATAAAGCCCAAAGTCACTGGTATAAGCTCCAGTCACCCGCGACCCCGAACGGGAACAAGCGGTAGAAAAATGAATGAATAGTGAATATTGTTTTGAAGATGTGCAAAATGTCCCGAAACACGCCCACTACTCTTTACTTACTCTGTGCTCGGATTTATTTATTTCGGGTCTTCACTACTGTACAGTACAGTGACATGCAAAAAAAGGGTGGAAATCAACTCTGCAGTTTTCAATTTGGAAGTCAGCAAACCTGTTTCTTTTCAAGTTGTTTTGGTTCAATATTATAGTTTTAGAATGTATAATATATAAAATGGGGCTTGACCGATATGGATTTTGGGGTTCTGATACGATACCGATATAAAAGGAGGTTGGAGGTGCCGATAGCCAGTATAACTGCTGATATATTTAGTAATGTCAAATCAATAGTTTATAGGCAGCTGATTCTAAAACAAAAAGTGTGAATTGGGTTAATTAAGCTACATGTATTGTTTTTCTGGCTTTTAACTGTGAATTTTAAAGGATTAGTTTGCACAACATTCTTTTCAAATGACTTGAACTATTGAAGTGAATTCATGAGCCTAAAGGTATGGTTGGCCTCATTAATGTATGCACCCCGCTTTAAATCACATGCGTAATTTAGGATCATTAACACCTCTTCATGGCTCATTTACATGTCAATGTGAGTCCAGTAAACACAGCTACAGCTTTAATCACTTTACAGCAGAGGTGGTAGTGAGTCACCTATGTGCAAGTCACAAGTCTCAAGTGACTTTGTCACGAGGGTCAAGTAAGTCTAGTCAACATGCGTGCGAGTGTTGCCTAATCTTCTTAGACTCTTTTTGTTCAACGACACACAGAGCATTTGCTTATAAAAGCAAATAAACTTGAAAAATCAATGAGATTGTAGTGAACCCATTTGCACTGTGGTAGCAGGACTATGTTTTAATTCTGACACAATAAGGTATTATCCATTTAGGAAATGTATAAATAATAAAATTCATATAATCAATATGCTAAGCTAAAGCTTGTTTATACGTGTATATTTACTTCAAATGTAACAGGGAGGATTTGGTCCAAAGACTGCTTTTCTGTTTTAAGGCATTTTATTTTGCTAACATATTATCTATGGTCTTGTATTAAAATGTTGCACAGTTTATTGTTACACATTGTTCTTCAATGCCAATGGAAGAACTATTTTACTGTTGATCAAAATTAAATTATTGAAGTCCACAACAATGCGAATATGCTGCCAATCAACATAAAATAAAAGTGATGTGACTATTATCCCATCTATGCTTTACAGTAGCCAATGAGAGAACGGAGGCAATATTCACAATGTGTTAGCATTTCAGGAGCTGATTTAAGTGAACAAAAGAAACAAAGCATCAAAGTGCAATATAAATATATTAAATACCAAGATAAATTAATTATCCACAGGTGTCATAGACTATAACTAGCAGACACACACATAATGTTTTCTTTAAGGTTTTGGTAAGGCATTTTGACATGTAGATACGTTTGTAATGCATCTAATTCATTGCTGTGGAACAATTATATACTTTGCTCTTTCTTTCTATGTTCTTATTTTTTTAATAGATAAAGTAGATTCACTATCTCATGCAACATATTTTGCCTCAGCCTGCAAACCAAACAAATGTTAACACCACCATTTTTTTGAGATGAGCGAGCAAGCTAATTAGAGCAGAGCCCCGACAGAAGCATCCAGGAAGGGGCCATACATCATGACGCAAAATACTGTAATAACGGCAATGCTTTTACTTGCTTTGCCCGAGGACATGAAGTCTAATTTCACTCCACCTCATCGCTCCCGCACAGTGAGTTTTTGGGGAAGCAACTTTTTTTTGCTTTTTGCTGTTGTAAGACTTGAGTCATGCATTTTTTTTATCAGTTTACTAAATTCACATTGAAATTTTTGAAACGATATGCTTTCAATTTTCAGATTTTGAGATCTAAAATGCCCCTTTGTTCTTCCTTTGCGTCAGTGTTTTATCTGAAAATGAGTTCATTACTAATCGTGTTTCTTGTTTTGTCTTGCGGTGAACCAAAAATTGTTATTGACTTGAAAATGGCTCTTATCTGTTTTACTGCTTGAAAGGAAATTGCTCTCTTTACAAACAATGAAAGTGTGTTGACTAAATTATCATTATTCAGAAATGCGTAGTTGATGCAATAGTCTTAAGCTTTTGTATGTCCAGTTTTTCACAACAGTGTAATGCTGTGGTTTATTATTGATTTAAAATTCTGATACATTTTATTCCATAATGTTAGTCATGACCCAACTAGATCCATTTATCAAGGTATGTTTGAACAGCTGGAAGACTGCCGCTTTATTGTGGACAGTTGCAATCGTGTTTACTATAAACTTCTTGTGGGAGGAATGCAAAATAAATGTGTCTGATACAGTGAAGTGGTTTTAAGAGTCAGAATGGTTGACTCAAACCTTAATTTCAGTGAATACTTTTATTTACCAGAACTGTAAAAATCACCACTTTTACACTTTTGAAATGAAATGTCTGTGGTTCCTCCTGTGAGATTTTTCCATCTTAAAATACTTCTTTGCTCTCTGTTTCTTCCTGTTTTATTATCTTTTAATATCTCTACTCCATTATCACTAATATCTTCCCATGACAGCGTGCTTGTTTATCAACATCCATCGCGGCCCTAACGCACACATAGATCACGCATAACTCGACATATATTGGCCACGTATCGCACCCCGAGGTATTGCAAAAAACGCCATAATGTCTTTGATCACGGCCGTCCCGAATGATTAACTACTGTAGGTCTTTTACACTTGTCCTGAGGCTGAACGCTGTGAGCGCGGAGGCACAGGAAGCAGCGTAAAAGTCTCTTATTTATTACCCCATTAGGCTGCCCTTTACTCTCACAGGACGTCCCACCGCCGCCATCTTTGAAGAACATAAATATGAACATCAGCAGAGGTGTCAAGGCCCGGGCGCGTCAGATAGACCTGCTATTATGTCATAAAATGAATGGAAACCTGCTCAATGGCCTGTGATGTGTAAACCGACGCGTTTTTCCAAGTCAAATGTTGCATGGGCACTTGCTTAGATATAAAGTGATGTAGAGGTGTGCAGGGGTGCCTCTTTTGTCCTGGTCTAGAGAATCCAATCTAATATGTATTTATTTTACTGGGTTTTAGTGGCAAGTACAATTATCCACAGCATGTTGAAGCCTAAAATATAGAAAACACAATGTGTCCCCTTACGTCTTCTTCTACAGTGTGTTAGCCCTTGCATTTCCTGCAGGAGTGCCCGCCTGTGGCCGTTAGTCAGTAAAATCTATAAAATTAGACACACCATTGTACTGACTGCAGGTTTAAAAAGTACGGTATACGACTGTCACATTATCAGATTTTAGTGTTATGATTATTTTGAGAAGAAACGTCATGATTGAACGATTCTACACGATCGCTGACCCCACAACAGTAAAATCCTTATTTTCTTTAATCACATTCCTTTAGGATATAAAAATGTCGATCAAAACTTAAACGTCCTGGAGTATTGCTTGAATTGGACTGACTTCATTTTGCTTCTAAAATACTCAAATATTTTTTTTTGTTCTTAAGATTACATTGATCAGTGTGACAGCTTGGCCCCTCCTCCCTCAGCGCCACCGCGACTCTGTTCCTTAGTCTTTGATGATTGGCACAGGTTTACAGTGCACACAGAGTTCTGAATAAGATCAGAGTCCATATCTGAGGGTTTAAAACAAAGCCCGCTCCTCTCCCTGAACTCGGCACTCAGCATTTTAGTTAGAAAAACTGAGGAGACTGGACACCAGGTCAGGCTCTAAACATGCAACAGAGAATTAGTGTATTGCATAACTCACATCAACTCAACACAACTTTGTGATGGATTCATTTAGCCTAACATTTTGATTGGTAATGACCGCCTATTACCATTATCAAATACCCTGGCTGACATTTGATCTAAGCTGCCCTCATCAGCATCCATCAATCTTGGGAGATGATAGTTCACAGTGGAGGGTTTGAAGCATTTTCTGACGGTGCAGGCCAATATGGGAGTGGCAGACTCTTGCACAGGTGCGACAGGTTTAGCCGTTGTCCTGGGAGTCGGGCTGCTGTTTGTTTGTTTGTTCGACGTGTACGTTTTCCTTTGCTTGCTCTCGGAGTAAAGTCCTTAGCTCTGTCCTAGTCATTGCTTTGTCTTGGCAGCTACCTCCTCCCACTTTGCAGGATCTTTGTTTGTTGATGTCCAATTTCCCTCCATGGTTGTGTGGCGTTTTGATGAATATTTTACCTGACGCAAACTCCCTATTGTGGCAGTGTGCATCTGTTGATTTCTTTGTCGTTTTTTGTTGTTTTTCTCCATATTTCTGCCAATTTGTAATTCACAAAAGCAAGTTATGTTTTCTTGATTGTCATTCTTGTAACAAAACTGATTTACCCGATTACCTTTTAACAACCAAGAACACAGGGGTTGAAGCACAAGCAAGATAGCAGAGGTGTCTTACCCTAGTATGATATTATGGGTTCAGGCGAGGTTTGAACCGTCCTCGTGTTCTTGAGCGAAAACTGCGCTCTGTCACACCTTGTAACATAAAAAAGGTCTAAGCAGTCATTTTGAAATGGGTCACAATGTGTGTCCTTGTGCCTTGGCCTGGCCTTCACAAAGTGCTGACCCTTGTGTTTGGACAGAAGTCTGTGACCTTCTCTGATCTGCCCTGTCCTGCTCCGTACTCTGTCCTTTTCTGACAGGTGAAAAACTGTGTCACCTTTGACCGCTGTAATCCATGACCTTCTGTGCACTACAGTGATCCTGACTGCTGCCACTGCTCCTTAGTCTCCCTTCGCTAAATGTCTCATAATTCTTTCTTATATAAACTTAATCCGTCTAAAAAAGACTCTGCAAGTTCATCCGGTTTTGGAAAGTTTTGTTTCTACGACCCTATTATGCTTCACCAATATCTGTACTATCAATACATACCCTTTTAAATCTTGCCCCTTAGCACTTGGCCTTTCCATCCTTGTACAACTGGGTATTGAGTTGACGCCAGTAAATCTTGCTTTTCTGTCCTCTGCCCACTGCTGTCATAGCATTTAATATTATGTGGTCAGTAAACCTTAGTTCAAGAAAGAAACGTTGAATTGGCAACTAGTGATGCGTGAACTGCAAATTTGGTCTCATCCCCATTCTAAGTAACTCGTAGGCTTGGGACGTGTCAAAATATCGTCTTGTTTTGAAAATTGTCTCATCCTACCTCTACTAAGTCGAGATACTAAAATGGCTTCTAGAGCGAGGTCAGAATCTTAGTACTATACAACAAACTGAGGCTGAATACTTGAACAGGTGCCAAGATAATCGAGCAAATTATAGTACAATTTTGATATGTGTCATAAAGTTGCAACTGTTGAGTCTCAGCAGTGCAACTAAAAAATGTGTCTTAACAACTTAATATTTCATAAAGCAATGGTGCAACACTTAGGCGGTGCACTGCTGATCCAGAACCAAAACTATGGCCTCTGCGGTCCATTTGAAGGGCACAATTATTCTTACTGAGCGCGGCGCATGCTTCAGTCCACCTACAAGGGCACGCGGCGGGGCACTTGTCCACCTCTGCCTTCAAAAAACACACGGAGAGGAGCCCAAAGTGCTGCGCTCATTGCCAGCCTAAAAGTGGACTCATTTGCATGGCCGTCACGTCGCTAATGGTACTTTATCAAGGCATGTCTAATGAGCCTTACTGTACTTGCCACACTTCACTAAATGAGCACATAATCTCGACTGCCACCAGAGTTCAAGAGCAAACGCTTTCTCCACAAGTTGGTGTTTACAAAGGGCTACCCAGGGACTGTTTCAGAAACTACAAACACGATGAATCAATATGGGTGCAAGGACGAGCAATTGACATGTTGCTACAAGGAGGAGTAATAATGTATGAAGCTTAATAAATGGGTTAAATGATGCCTGTGTAGGAGGATGAAATGCTTGCTTACTTGAAAGCCCAGAAAATCCACTTAAAACAACATTTTGTGTAAAAGGCAACCACAATGTGCAGCTTGAGAGATTGCCAATCTATTCTTTTGTCAATACACAGAACCAAGAGTAATTTTACCATCAAAAACATGCAACTGGCCAAAGCAAACAGGCAATAATGGTAAAATGATGTGTCTCGGTTGATTTCAGTCAGGCAAATGTGACACAAGCTGTTACAGAATTGTCCTGTTGAATTGAAATGTTTGTGCTGAGTTGAGCAAATTAAGTCCAGTCTTGGAGAGACTGACTGTATTTTTGTTTATTATGATTCCATTTGAAAAGTCGAAAACTATCCAAAAATGTTGGACGTGTAAAAAGTGATGTTCCCGTCCAACATGTGAGTTTTAATTGAGGATGACTATAAACATTTTTAAGTTATACAAATGATAACAGAAACACACGTATTCATGAAATGACCTTGTGCAAAAATGTCCCCATCTACTAGACTTTTCTTTATGGCTTTAAATTATTTTTCTTAATTAGTAATTGGCATTCGCATTAAAACACACACATTCCTCCCTAAACTAGCAAATCCTGGCGGAGCTTGAAAATGGAGATTGAGATGGGACTCCTGTCAAATGAGAAGAATTCACGAGGGCTTTGGGCTCCTTTATTATATTCACCTAAACATGTCAACAGTTTCCTTTTGTTATAATTCCATTCACAGTTTGTCCATTTACAGTCTGTGAGAGATGATGCATTTATTTGTTTTTGGCCACGTTGAGCTTTGCCACATGCTAAATTAGTCACTCACAGCCCTGTTAATGAAGCTTCACTATGGGGGACATCCAAAGTCTGTGTTGTCCAACAGTCTGAGCACGCGGAAGTAGAGCGGCACCAGTCTTATCCCACAAAATTATTAATGTATCACGCCAACGTCATAGTGTCTGAACAGCTGCAAGGTGCGAAAGATTGTTTTCCACTTTTGTTTCCTGCTCATGTGTGAACCCCATTCACTTCCTGCCATCTGCTTGTGGGACTGATGCGTTCGGGGCGAGGACGGGAACCCTCCTTATCTCTGTACGGGATAGTTCTGGGGACTAATCTGATGTGCCGTATTCGTGCTTTCTCGAGATCTTCATTGTGTCGCTGCCGGTTCAGAGAATAGCTCTGTCAATCTCACCCACTCGACCGAGCCTTTTCAGTGGCCCATCTGCTGCGACTGAAGCGCGGTGCGAGACTGTAAGTAATGAACACTTGGAGGCGATGGTCAGGTGTTCACGGATAAAGAAGCATTCTACAATAACGCTGTATTTACTGTTGGATCAGTCTGGGAGATGATAACAAGTCTGAAGCCAATGTAAAGTGAGCATGGAACTTTCAACAGCAAACGCATCACAATAAAGTTTACTCAAAAAAGGAGAATGCATTATGGAGATTGTATAAAGTTTCAAGAAATGATTTTTCTTAACTGGCTGGACTTTTTCAAGGTATTACTTAACAGTAAAAATAAATAAGTGTAAATGGATAAATGCCGATTAACGTTGTCATGGCTACTACATGTTTTTCGTTTTTTTTCAAATATTGCACAACCTTCTTCCGTCTTCATGCACACCACTTTGTCAGTTCAACTTGAATGTTGGCAAAGTCTTTTTTGCTTGTTCTGTGCGGAAATGTACTCTCCATTCGCTTCTTTGCCTCCTTTTCTCAGACTCTGCTCTTGAACATAACGCTTCATGACTTTCTTGGGAGTTTAAAGGGCCCCCTAATGTACAGCCAAGTATTCATGTGATGAATTTGCCTTCAGAGTCTAAGGGGCTCCCTCGACCCGGGGAAAATGGTCTCGCTGTGAGCCAGTTAGTATTTTTGGAACTCAAGCTTACATACATACACATACATACATACATGTGTTTATATGTATATCAATTTATGCAAGAACTCTTTTGATCAGTTAGAAAATGTCTCTAAGCGCTATTGTTGTTTTTCCTACTAATATTGCAGTAAAGGCTTGATGACTCAATGAATAAATTGTATATCTATTAAAATGAGCATTAAACAGAGATCTGGAGAAGAACTGTCTTGTATCTGTCTGAAGGGACAGGGGTTAACTACCCTGAAACACAAATTAGCTGCTTACAGTCAGGAGTATCTGTTGGTCTATTTAACAAGTCTAAGGTGTGAACTATCTCATGGGTCATATTTAGCATAATTGTTTTATGGTGCCCCTAATGGGGCATTTAACTCCTCTAAGCATACTCTGATTAGCCCTGTTATTGATTTGTTTTGGTTTAGGCCTGAGAATGAAGGTGTGAATTGGTGATCAATTTTACTCAAGACCTCAATTTCTGTTCAGAGATGGATTGTCTTTCCTGAAAAATATTGCCTATTTCATTCCTCTCTCAAACCACTTCTCTTTTGCCAGGATTTGAACTTCAAACTTCACTGTCCTCAAAGGAGTGGTAAGTGGCTTTGAGATGGAGATGCACGGCAGACAGGGGTCCTGAGCAGCTCCTACTGTCTGTGTTCATTACAGTCTTCACTACGAATTGAGTTGACCTTACTGCTTTGTGGCTCGGAGTTTTGTCCTTCAAATGCAAGTTACATGTGTTTCCAAAAACATTTTCTTATTCTAGAGAAAGGAGAAATGGGTTGTCAGCAGGAGAATTGAACGTGCAACCTCTGTGACGTATGAACCACTCTATCACCTGCATGACCTTTGCTTTTGGGGCCATTTTCTCCCACTGCTTCTGCAAAGTAAGAGCAGCTCCCAGAAACTCAAACAAAGCATCGTGTCCAGTATATCGAGTTTATCAACAAAGTGCCCTACGGTTGCTTTGTTGCTGTGAAATTCTGTGACTCGACTGATATTAGATCTTGGATTGAAAAGTGAAAAGTGTCTACAAGTTGAAGTCCCTGTAGGTCGTATAGATTTTACAACCCGTTCACACATTAAAGAGCTATTAATACATGCACATATCATCACAGCACCCCTCGTCGTACTCTAATGGCTGGCAAATGAGAAATAAATGAGACATATTTAATAGCTGTAATATGGGAGGAATAATATTTGATCTGGATAATTTATGACTAGATAATGCAATTGCAATGAGCAGGTACAAGTATGTGTTTTAGCATATGAGATTGTCATTAGTCATTCCTATAGTATTTTTTTGAAGGCTGCCAAGATAGATGAAGAACATAATCAGCCTCTACTCTGGTCATAAATATATGCACTAGGAGTATTTTTTTATATCCAATGTATAGTAAAATGATAAATCAGTATATAAAGAAATAAGCCAAAAAATGCATAATAGTGAAGAAAAAACATATATAAGTATATATAAGTTGCACTGGAGTATGAAATGCGGTTGCAAGTGTGAAAATAACAAATAATATCGCTCCGGATAGAAGTATAAATATAAGTATAAGTCGCACCCCGGCCAAAACTATGAAAAAAGGTGCGACTTATAGTCCGGAAAATATGGTATATCAGATTGTTGCAAAGGAACTGGTCCTGTTTTGCACTGGTAAAAATACGATTCTGAACTGTAGTTATTAGTTTTCTAGTTAGAATGATCTAACTCTGGGGTAAATGCTCTGTCAATTGAAACACAAAATGTACCATGTGGTGGTGTCAGAATTATTCCTGCTAAATGCAACATTCAGAATCAAAACGGCATTCACAATATTATTGATAATTTCATACATTGCCCACATCTAAATTTAACATGTTTATTATATGCAAACAGAATAAGTTTTGTCCAATTTACAGCCTCAATGATTTAATTGTTCAATGCCTAAGCCAGACACAAAGCATCATGGTAGTTTGTAGAGCGGTCTTCCACTAGTGCACCATTGGGGAAGATGTAAGTGCAAGGAATGATTTTGGGTTGAGAAGATTGTGTAAACCACAGTCACCTTCACACATCCATCTCCAGGCCCTCCAGCGGTGACACACCCCAGTAATAGCACTCGCCGGTGGGTAAGATAAGGTGAAGTCCCCCCCTCCCGCTGTCTGTTCTTCTCTGGTGGTGGTGGTGGTGGGTGGGACGTAACCACAGCTAGACAAGTGGGAGGAACACCTGACTGATCTGAGACAAACAACACATTTATCTGGAGAGAATGTGTCAAACTCTGCAGCTTAAATACTAGAGACCCAGAGATGCTCAAAACAAGGGCATGTCCATCCTGAAATAGAAACATGGCACATTGTTAATAAACCGC
Organism: Eucyclogobius newberryi; assembly: GCF_026437365.1. NCBI lineage: Eukaryota > Metazoa > Chordata > Actinopteri > Gobiiformes > Gobiidae > Eucyclogobius > Eucyclogobius newberryi. Next base: position 11,047,373 of record NW_027315846.1, read on the forward strand.
AAAGAGTGGAAGCCAGGTTATGTAGATGTTGTAAAGTAAAATTGGGTCAGACATCACACAACCCAGCTTTATGTAGTCCACTTAACTTTCCATTTCAAAGCTGTAGTTGTATCAAGGCAGTATTTGCAAGCTTTCTAAACATATTTGCTGAAATTAATGGATTTGGTGAAATTTTCAGTGCATCAAGAGACAAAGTAAATACCCATTGACAATTTTATGACGTGAAAATAATCAGATAAATACAGATCTGTGCAAATACAATTCCTGCATTCAGTTGGCAAAATATGAATATCCTTGACAGACTTGAAAGGGACCTTGGTGTAGCAGGAAGAAAAGAATATTAAAACGGCTCTTTGGCATTGTCCCAATCTGACAGTTAGAATGATTGTATTTAGTTGTCAGAACTGCTGAAATGGGTCATGTTAGAAATCCAACCTTCAAACTATTGTTGAGATACTGTAGGTAATAACTAAGTTTCAGTTGTTATGGCGTTGGCGGTGGCAGTAATTACACTAGCAGGAGCAATTGTAGCAGTAGTCATAATGATACTACATTTGGCTTTGTTACGACTTTTATGTACCGGTTGTATTTTTTCTCCGGTAATGTTGGTAAAACATCATTTAAAATACCCAACCTATACTATTGCAAATGATCATTTTAAATTATCCAAACATGCTCATCAGTTGCTTATATTGGCATTAGCAGCAGCATAAGTGCAGTCTCTCCTTACACCACTGCAGCTAGGGCTGGGTATTGCCCAGTACCTGACGATACAATACATATCCCAATACATGGTCCACAATACGATACAAAACGAATCCCGATACACAGAACTTGATACAATACGTGTCCTGATTTACGAATATCCCTTAAAACTGGTGTTAAAAGTTTACTAAAATTATGTTTAGATTAAATGCATTATAATCTCATGTTCACATTGTCCTCTATATCAGAATACAACTGTCCTATGATGAAGTCACATGTTCAGCTCCTCATTTTCAGCAGACTGTAGGGTCAGAAGTGTAGATCTCGGACATTTCAAATGACTTTGTTTAAGCATATCACGATACGCATCTCTGTATTGATACACGTACTGCCCAGAAGTCCATCACAAAATATCACAATATATTGAGCACAGCCCTAACGGCAGCCTCTGTAGATTAACACGAGCAGAGCTTTAAAATTCAGAGAGAGATGTCTTCCACCTCATCTCTCCTGAGGTCAGTGTTGGCTGGTCCACCACCGCGCTGAACAAAAGGCTTGTTTCTGAGGTGATCAATCCTGCTCCACACGTCACACTGGGAGGGAGCGCTGATCTGCAACCTCCTGCCAAGGTCACAGCCTCCACGTGAAGCTCCAACACACTGTCTCGGAACAAGAAGCGCTTACCGTGTCAGGCTTTACAGTACTACCACAAAGCGGCTAAATCGAGTACCCCAAACTTTTGTTTTCTCACACTAGTACTCTCAAACTCTTTTAATAGATTTTTGATTAGCCACCAGCTTTTTTTCTTAGAAATGATATTGCTTTGACTTGAATGTTTCACAGTATTAAACTAATTTATCTGGAATGTATTATTTCTGTCTGTGTGCATGGTTATCCCTCCACAGATCTGACCTGTAACTTGACCTAGAGCAATAACACAATCGAGACTGTAGGGTGGCGAACCCTCAACCAAAAAGGTGCATAGTGCACGTTGAATTTGTACACTTTCGGCTCATTACAAAGGTTTAAACTTGTTGAAAGTCAAGAAAAGTTATCTTGTCAACTGTTAGTAAATGGTCAACCGTATTCGATGGCGAGTGAAACTGAAAATCAATTTTCAGGAAATAAAGGGTTTAATGGAAAGGCAGGAAAGAATGGGTTTAAAGACTGGAGTGAGTTTGACAAAACTGCATATTTCTATCAAAGGGCTTCAGTGGAAGAACAATTACATGTTAGACAAGTGGTTGTAATGTAGTACTGCCTGATCTATGCATAGCTAACTGCTGACTCTCCCCCTTCAAGAAGTGAATTCATCAAAATGGAAAAATAATCTGCGGGGCTGTCAGTCGGATTCCTCTGTAAGACACGTTCCTGCCTGTGCGCCTCCGTCTCTGCAAATATTAGCTTTACTTCTGAAAGAAAATAAACAACATGCAAATAATTAATGGCTAGCACAAGCAGGTACACAAATGGAGAATACTTATAATGCAGCACGGTTTGCGGAGGCTGAAGGAGAGTCCTCTCGGGAGTTGGAGACATTGCATTTATAGCGTATTTCCACATTTTTTACTGCAGTGCCATTCACAATCTCTCTGTAAGCATACAGTGCAAAAATAACATGATAGTTTTTTTGTGTACAAGTCCCAAGACATTTCTAAAGCTCACTAATCTTAACCCCGCTGAGATGGTGCATAGAAATAGGCCTTGGATCTGTGCCAGTGTTGTTGAATATGTACAATCCTGCTTTATCGGTCCCAACTGGACCTCTCTGTGGCTGATGATGTACAGCCAGTAAAATAATAACTGAAAAACGTCATTCTTAATGTGAGCAGGGTTTTCTCTCCACATCTGTAACTCTGGAGCGTTTTTGGTAAAACGATAACATGGCTATTGACATAATGACAGTGAATTGAATGCCTGTTGAGTGGGGAAGTGACCCTATCTATGTGATATTTGATATGAATATTTGCATGATTTATTGATTTTTTTTGACCGATTCTTGACTTGCCATTTGTATTTATAAGGATATACCACTAGAATACTATAAAGATTTTGGCCGTTTGACATACTACCAGTAACCTTTATGTAACGGATAGACCTCTGTTGTTTAGAATCTCAAATGTTGAAGTATGTGTTTTACTTCTCAGATCAAATCAACATATTATTCGGAGGCGACGTGTTATTTCTCTGTCACACGCTAATTCAATTTCCTAAAGATCAAATGTTTAACGGAAAATCTGGCAACATTTCACCGCTCATTTTGCCAAAAGAGGAAGTGTTCAAAACAAACATTAATATGCCTCAGCTTGAGCTAAAAACAAATCACCTCCATGAATTAGTGTGGCGTATTTAAACCAAGCCCTGCAGTCAGACTGAGGAGTTAAAGATGGTGCACAGCCAAGTGTTGACTTAAATTAAATGGGAGTAATATTCATGCAGACAGTGTCACGGTGGTGCTGTGGGGTTGTTTACATATTGAATTTGACCAGAGTAGAGGCAGATTCGAGTGTGGCCAGGTGTAAACCAGCTTTAGCATGGTGAGTTTAGAAGCAGACGGAAATTTAAGAGTTATTAAAGGAGTTGCACATGGTGATTCTAGGGATGGATGATGGCAAAAGAAACAATCATGTTTCAATCAATCTGTTTTTGACTCAATCACAAAATGTTAATTTGAGAACTAAAAATGTGGATTTTAAGGGTGATAAAGACGGACTAAGCAGACTTTTTAAATAAACCTTAAGCAACACATGAAGTCATCTCTAGTGCCATTTAACTCAAATCACATTTATTCCTCAGAACTCTGCTCTAAACTAAACGGTTTGTTTTGCTTCTTGCTACAAGATTACGAGAATTGATTAAGAAGGTGTTTCATTAAATTTGCAAAGCCCCTGTGACATGTACAGTTCAAAACACAAACAGTGCTGAAACTTTATCACTTTTGTTTCTCACACCAATCAATACCAAGTTTGTATCCACAATCAACTATTACTTAGTCGGATATTTATTTCAATTTCAATATCACTTACAAATCTCACTTTGAAGATCTGAAATATTCCAATCATTGCCTGAAACGATTTGAACATTGTATTTTTTTGTACTTTTATGTTGAAATATGCAACATTGCCCTACGAAGTTCAACACCCTAACAAGTGACAGGACAACTAAAGAAAAATAATGAACTTCTGCCCCGGCGTCAGTGCCCCAGAAACCCCATTTGCAGATGTACAGGCCCCATTTGAAGACTTCACTCACTTCGTCCGGGGCGCGCCGTTTGGGACGCTGTTTTGAGGTGACATCCTGTGTACTTTCCCTGTTTTCATCCAGACACAACAAAGCACACAGGCATTGGGGACCCTTGATGCTGTAGTTCAAATGATGCTTTCAACACCAACGCAGCGGCACAGAGCTAGACTACCCAGAATGCTTTGTGGCGAGATAGAGCCAGACTGTGTCATTTGGTTACTGCCTTCTCACACAATCACACTGTAATTGCTTTATTTCAGGCTCTTGGAGTGTTTCTTTTCGCCTCACTTCAGTTCATCTCATCGTCAGTTCAGTGTTCCTTAAGCGGTCCTGACGCAAGAAAATGCTTTTAAATCTAGGCCTTTGAAAACATTATTTTTGTATTCATGTTCTCTGCAGGCTACACCTTTTGAGAGTGGCATAATCTGGTCAGAAATGAAAACTTTAGAAATGTTGCAAGACTTCATACAAGACTATAAGGTCCCTTCGTAAAATGGAATCGATGAAACATCTTACAAAACATGAAATACTGTACATTACTAAACCAGGGCTAAACCTGAGCTAAATCTGGGCTAAACCTGGGCTAAACCTGGGCTAAACCTGGGCTAAACCTGGGCTAAACCTGGGCTAAACCTGGGCTAAACCTGGGCTTAACCTGGGCTAAACCTGGGCTAAACCTGGGCTAAATCCACCAGGCCTAAACCAGGGCTAAATCCACCAGGGCTCCACCAGGGCTCCACCTGGGCTAAACCTGGGCTAAACCTGGGCTAAACCTGGGTTTAACCTGGGCTAAACCTGGGCTAAATCCACCAGGGCTAAACCAGGGCTAAACCAGGGCTAAATCCACCAGGGCTCCACCAGGGCTCCACCTGGGCTAAACCTGGGCTAAACCTGGGCTACACCTGGGCTACACCTAGGCTACAGCGGTAATAGTCTACCTTATAAAGAACATTTTTTGAAGGGGTATGCACGTCTCCAACCAACAGGTAAAATGTGAAAATACAAAATGTTATGATTCTAAGCTCCGATAAATGAAGAACGTTTGGTCAGGAATTTGCTCTTGTTGTTTATCTGCACAGTACACAAAACCCACACTAAGCCTGTTCCCATTGGGTTTAAAAATATTGTAATGCTGGCTTTAGTTTCCCCCGCGTCTCTTCCTCTGCCTTTCAGCTGCTGTGATGAGGTATTGATTGTGGTTAGGACTGGGGCGTACAGTAGAATGAACACAAATAGACAGAAGATGAATAGGGGAGCGGGTAGAAACTGGGACCAATGCGAAAAGACCAAACTTATATACTCTTACGGAGAGGAATCAAAGCGTTTGTGCCTGTTCAGTATTCACAGCCTGTGCCTCCGCCGCCCACTGCACTGCTGCCTAAAGAAGCGCTCGAGATTTCTGCTCTTTCCTCCTCCTCTCTCCTACATCTCCACGTTTGTTGCTACGGCTTTCCTTTCACTCGAGCTAAATGGTGATTGAGGGCTCGTCATCGCTCAATTTGAATATATATCAGAGTCGGCCTATTTCCAAGTTGATCATCAACGTTAGTCAATTACCAGAGATCTTACTTTGACCAAGTATTTATCAGTAAAATAGTTATAACTTTGTCAGCAAGATGACAAGGTTTATAACTCCTCCTGACGGCTCTGGAGACTTTCCAGATTGATTCATGTGAAGAACTTGACTGATTTGATCGAACATATCTCACAATTAAGTTTGGACACAAGAATGGTTTCAATAATGACTTCAGTGCTTGGGCAAAAGTATCTGGGCACGTGTAGTTTTGAAGAAAAAAGAGTATAACAATAACCATAACAGGGCCCTCTGGTCATAAGGATTTTTAAATAGAAGCTCAGTAAGTGACGTCATGTCCTTGTTCTCATCTGCAGGAGTTTAGTTTGTAATGCTGCTTTTTCTGCTTGTGTATTAATCATTGCTGATGCAGGTAATTGATTTGACAAAGCACTGATGCTGATAAAAAATAACCATGCATTTCCACAATTGTCAAATGGGTTAATTAAATGTCTTTGCAGTTGCGCAGTACCAGCTATATTTGTCACCGTTTGTATATTTTGTTTGTATTGTTGCTCTACAATCCCACACATAAGACCACATTTTCAGGAAGGTCAAGAAGTAACCTTTGCAGAAAGACATTTTTAAAGGACTTTGTAGGTTAGCAACACTTACAGGTCACTACATAAAATCCTTTTCCCCTTTATTATATTTTTGTCATAGAATATTAAACTGGTATGTATTTCATTTAGCAGTGTATAAATGATGTATATAATACCTGATTATTTCACGTTTTCTTAAATGGTGGATGTTGTAAGTACATAACTTTCTACTACTACAGGGGTCATTTTATTATGAAATATTTATGCAATATTTATGAAAACGCACCTTTGACCCATTAGCCTCGTGATGGCGACAGTATGTGACGTTTCAGCTTAGGAGACTGCTCTAATTGCCCGTGTCTCCTTGTGTATTCATTTAAATACTAACATCGCAACTTCAACCTTGAGGCACATTATTCATGCCAATGCCGATGTAGGAAATTCAAATTAATTTTAGCGTGCGTGTATATTGTGGAATGCTGATGAGGGCGCCCTCACACAGACACTGCTCTGTGCAGGTATCTCGACTCACACGGGCCACTAACACCATAATTGGACACACTCTCAGCTCTGATGCACTCCCAATATTTACTGCTCACAGACTTGGCTAAAAAACAAGTACTTGCAATGAGGAGCTGATGCACTATTAGTTATTTACAATCCTTTTAATTAAAGTTAGCAGCGTGCGTTGCAGACAGAATACAATGATAAGATGTTAGTAGATATTTTATAAAGATGGATGGATCCCTTGAATGCAGACTTGTGGTCTGTAGCAAAAAAGAACTAGAACAACAAGAGCAATCAGAAACTACTATTGACAACTAGAGATAAGTATAGAGACTATACAAGTGTTTCCACAACTGAGAGGTACGGCGAGAGGCACTTTATTCAATATAATATTGATACTATTTGGACTCTAGTTTTGCAAGTACGGTTTATTTGCTGGACAGGGGGTTTTGGTTGAGACTGAAGAACAATACCAAGTCATGGTTTTGTCACATTTTGCATTGATCCATTTCTTTATATCCTGTACAGCGGTAGTAGAAGTGTTATAACTCCATGTTTTTTTTGCCCGCTCATATTATGCAGCCGACATGTCCGCTCACGCAAACTTTGTCCTGCTCTGAAAGCTACCACATAATTATGTTAATCAACATCTCCCAAATCAAACTTCTGAGTGTGAAAGGTGCACATTAGAAAAGCAGTCTGTAATGGATACTTAGAATATTGAACACCAAGTAAAAGCTTATTACATTTTCAACTGGAAATTCCATGTATCATTAAATCAGCTTTTTGTGAGCTTTTTAGTATTGTATAATGCTACAGTAAGGCAAGGCAAGTTTATTTGTAGAGCACATTTCATACACAAGGCAATTCAAAGTGCTTCACACAGCAGGAAAAATGCATTCAAATCACAAAGAAATTACAGAAATACAATAAAATTAACTAAATTAAAAATTATCAATCCAACTGATTTTCTAAACTAATAAAATCACAAACAAAAGAGAAGAGTGCAAAGAAAAAATCCTTTCAGTCATATGCGCAGCTAAACAAAACTGTTTTTAGCTTAGATTTGAACATTGTCAGAGTAGAAGCCTGTCTCACATCTTCAGGAAGACTGTTCCAGATTTTAGCTGCATAAAACTGAAACGCAGATTCCCCATGTTTTGTCCTGACTCTGGCACCAGCAAGAGGCCGGTCCCTGAGGTCCTCAGAGTCCGAGATGGTTCATATGGCACTTACATATCCAAGATGTACTTTGGTGCTAGGCCATGGAGAGACTTGTACACAAGCAGAGCTGCTTTAAAGTCTATTCTCTGAGCCACAGGAGCCAGTGCAGAGACCTGAGAACAGGACTAATGTGATCATACTTCCTGGTTCTGGTCAGGACCCGAGCAGCAGCGTTCTGGATGTACTGCAGCTGTTTTACAGCTCGTTTGGAGAGACCAGTGAGCAGCCGTTACAGTAGTCTAATCTACTGGAGACAAACGCATGGATAAGTCTCTCTAAGTCTGGTTTTGACACTATATTTTTGATTTTGGCAATGTTTTTTAGATGGTAAAAAGCTGCTGATGTTATTGATTTGACGTGGCTATTAAAGTTATTTTTTTTCTGTTTTGTTTACAAGATATTTAGTGGGATTTTATTTCGTCGTGTACTTAATTATTTGTTTACTGCATACACATGTCACATAACAAGATTTAGTTTGTCATAGTCCCGTTTCAAATCTCTGCATCCTCTTGAATGTTGGACAGAAGAATAGGAATGATTTGTTCCATCTGTTGGACGTGTTTCTCTTTATCATTTTGCCTTGGCACGCCAACTTAACAAGTTGATGAATAATATTTTAAACATAGTATTTACAACTTATTTGGTTCCATACTCACTGCCAGAAAATCAATTAATCCTGCTTTAGACGAGGGGGATGGAGAGCAATGTAATCCTGGAATAGTTCATCAAATTAATTGCTTAAGCTAACAGCAGCAGCCAGATGTGAGAATGTTGCCATGTGTGGGCAGGTAAAATATGCTTTAAGAAGAGATAAAGCGGTGCCATAGAAACAACATTTCTCCCTGGAGATGAGCAGGTAGCAAACCTTGCATCAGAAAAGTTAATTGAGCATCTGTATGTATGTGTAAAGTCATCTACACATACATACATGCATACATATTGTGCTTTTGTTTGCTATATAGCTATAATCTATGACACTTGTGGATCATTGTTATGTTTTGGACATCTTAAATTGATCTAATCACAGGCAGCGGTCATGTATCGTGGGGAATCTGGGAAGCGGTGAAACTGGGATTCTCCGAACAATGGCGTCTTGTCCGCAGGAGAATAAAGATTTCTAAAAACACGCATGAACCATTCTACATACAACCTCGTGTGGTTAAATGAGAAGTTAAAACAGTCTGAACTAAATCAGACAAAATTTACTCGCAGATGGAGCAATTGGAAGCCTCTATTTAAAATGTAAGGCCTAATGACTCCACGTCTGTTAACTGTCAATAACACACAATAGATACGCTGACCTGTAAATATGGAGACGTGTGTGCGATTAGACAAAGGTGTTTTACCTGTGTGATCCACTGGAGACACTTCTGTTTTCACATGGACGCTTGGGGAATCGATAAAGTTTGTTTACGGCTACATTCAGATGCTTCCCCATCTGCTTCTGATCCACTAAATCAATTCAGTGGCTTTGTGCTGCTGAAGGAGCAGCGCTTATGAAAAGACTAGTCCTCTGCATACAGATTTTACACGCGAGTCATCACACAGCTCCGACACTGCTACTGTTGCCATGTTGATCCTCTCACTGTAATGAAAATATAAATGAAATGATCTGATCTGTTCAATGTTTTTTCTAGTGTAGCACCTCATACAATCTGATGACCATTCATAAATGTCCTTGGACACTATAAAAACCCAGGTATAATACGGCAGGGCTCAGATTAAGGATTTTCACTTGTATAGCGGTGCTGCTAAACAATCCGTTAATTTTTCGAAATTTGTATAGCAATTTCATAATTGCATAGCAAAACACGAAAGTGACTAACAATCAATATTTTCCATTGATATAACACGATTATTTAAATGTATTTGTAAACATTCTATTAAATAAAACTCTTAACAAATTCACTTTTAAACACTTTTAAACAGTTTTTCTTTAAATAAAACTTGCAAATAAAATTAATTGTTGAACAAATTAATCAACACAAAGTCAGATGGCCTTATTTACAACTTCTTCCATATCCTCATCAATCAGATGAATATATATATATATATATATATATATATATATATATATATATATATACACACACAAATATGAGTATTTTGGCTGTGTATGATCTGCAAAGACTTTTGCATTTAGGAGCTATTGACCTCGGAAGTCCGAATCTGTGACGCTAACTTTAGCGCACGTGGCTCCTCCCACTTTCAGACTCTGATCTGTGACAGCAGCGGGACTCGTCATGACAACACAGTGTCCTACATGTGTCATGCCGTTATTGACGATCGATTGACGAGTGATCAGTACTTTTTAGGCACTTTGGTTACACAATTGAACACACATTTTTGTATCGCAAAAGCTGCGATACAAACACACTTTTTAATGACAAACGCATCGCATTTGAGAGAAATTGCGTCGCATTTTGCGATGCGATACCGCTTATTCTGAACCCTGTACGGTCTGAGTTTTTGTACAAGAGACAATATTTACTAGTTTCTCTGGGTTCAGTGAGGTTAGTTGCACTACTGTAAACCGTACCTTTATAACCTCAGGGTTGTATGAAGTGTCCTGACTTATTGTGTAATTCATCATAGTATTAACCCTTAATTCCTTACAAAAATCAGTGAAACAGAGTGAAACAAGAATGGTGGCAGAGTGGCTTGCACTTTCTGTGCGGAGTACAAGTGCCAAGGTAAAATCCTTCAGCGAAGCTAGTCCTGACCAAACCTAGCTCAAGAGCTGGAGATGGCTCCTGCTCCTGCTCCTGCTCCTGCTCCTGCTTCTGCTTCTGCTCCTGCTTCTGCTCCTGCTCCTGCTCCTGCTTCTGCTCCTGCTCCTGCTCCCGGGGAGGTTCCCCAGTGGCATTGAAGGATGGGTTAAATGCAGAGGACACATTTCCCTAAGGGGAGAATAAAGTCCTTAACCTTAAAAATCAGTGGCGGACTCAGTCAACATGATAAAATGTGCTGTGGAGGCAATTTGTGCACTGACATGATTAGTCTTGTTTTGCATACTTTAAAAACACAAAGGGTCTTTATGGATTACAACGTACTGATGTAAAACAGTCAGAGGCAAATGTTATTGCCTGAGATCTAGAATACACACTTCTCCAATACTTTACAAATAGTGAGTCTGGTCTCCCCACTCTCCATCGAACTCAGAACCGTGCAGATTTGTGTATTTCAGTGACGCACACGTAACAAATGAGCTAATTGGTCATCATCAATTAGAACAAAATCAAACCTCTTTCACCTTCGAGACAGCGTCTTGTGCTTCGCTTATTGATTCTTCTGAAATACGCAATGTTTTCCAGTCCACTCTGATGTTTATTTCCTTTCTCTACTCCTCATAAGCAGCCATATTTGTTTAGATAAAAAGGACCACGTGTGTCCCCTGATTGGCTGATCCCCCTGTCAATCACAAGTGTTTGTTCTTTTGCTTTTCTCTAGCAATTAAAGCATCTGCAACTAAATACATGCAAGTAGAACATTTCATTCAAAAACATATCACAGTGCACCTTAGATCTGATTCTGATTCTTCTAAACATGCATCAGTGAGAAAGTAAAAAAAGAAAAAAAAAAGTATTTTTATTGAGGATACAACAAAACAGCCTCAAAAGTCCATTTACCATTGACATGTTTGAAATTGCAGTTTACCATCTAGTTTCATCATGTTATAAAGAGTGGCTTCTAGCTGCTTTAGCCCTCAGTTGCATTGTTAAACGCTGTAGCTTCCTTGTTAAGTCCGTCCCGGTGCCTTGCATCTGGTCTGTTGTGTCGTATATAAACCCGCTCTCTCATCTGGTTCAAAGCGGCTCACTTGCGCCTCGTCTCTGTGAAGCCTCTGACAGCAGGAAGGCTAATCACCACTAAACAGCCCCGCTACAATCACCAGCGTCTTCTCATTTGTTGCTGCTTGTTTACTGCAGTTGCTACGGCAAGCTAACTACAGTCATAGGACACTTATCGTAATGAAGTTACTCTTTCACCCTTTCGCAGTTGATAGCACTTGTCACTCAGTTTTTATAAGTCTGGTGTTTGCTGTTACATGTAAACTTCAATTATGTACTAGAGCAAAACTATGTTGCTTTTTATTACAAAAAAAAATCACCAAATTACTGAAATGTGATACAACAGATGGTGGATAAGTGCTACTTTTCTGCAGAAATATCTACAAGGAAAAGCCACAAATGATGAGCCTTAACATTTATAGTATTATCTGTGTTAAAGTAAGACATTTGGACAAGGCCATAGCCAAACATTCTAAATTTATATTTAATTAAAGGGGACATACTGTCTAAAATAAACTTCTATGAACTTTTAACCTGGGTATAACAGTTCTGTCATCATTGTTTTTTTTAAAAGTCATGGAACCATTTCTATTTTGAAGCCGTTTTAGATTGATATTGCAGTTTACAGTGAACAAAAATTAAAATCATGATCTATGCATGTTATCGTATACCATTTTAATGCTCACTAAGTAGTAAATGTATATGCTAGTTAGTGAACAAAACTGGACATAGTTGAGTTATTTATAAAGCACTGCTTGTTAGTTTATCTACAATAGCATCTATTGCTAATCACACTGTTGAACAGAAATTAATGGGAAAAATGTTGCCAAACATGGGATCCTACAGAAATGAGCATTAACAAATATTTTTATTGCAAAGATCTTGTTGACAACTTTAAATGCTTACCCTTTACCCAGTGTCGTATGTATTTCACCCCCATTTCTTTGTTCTTCCATTTTATCTGCCTCTTCCGTCCTTATAAGCAGCTCACTCTTCTTGTCATGTAGCCAAAGCTCCTGTGCTAAATCAGACTGAGATGTCCCGCAGCGCTGCATTCACACCCCCAATATACTGTTACACCCCTTTATCCAATCATCGCAATTTAACTAGAGAAAGCTGGCTTCAGGAATATGTTCAACTCGAACCCTTGAGGATTTGTTGACAAGTTTTGCATCTATAGGGAAAAGAAGGAATATGATGAGGGATGATGGTAAATGTGTAAATGAATTCGAGACTAGAACAAAACACACACTTAATTTTGGTGCATACAGTAAGTGGTATCGGCTTTGCAGTTCTTGGAAGATTATAGGAATTTTCTTTACGTGTTCCCATGGTGTTCTCTTTGAATGTTTAGTAAATTATTGTCAAATTCTTTTTTGAATGGACATTGGCAAAGGCACATAAAAGCATACAAAAGTAGCATACACAATAGGGAAATGATGGTGCATAATTTATACAAAGATATACGTTTAGAAATGTCTTGTATTCAATGGAAATGGATGCAACTGTCAAATTGCTGTTTTCAAATGGCACAGCATCTTTGACAACCCAGCAGTTTTGGCCCATTTTCTTTTTTATGCATAGTGAGGTAAACATACGAAGAGTCAAATTGTCCATGCTGGATAAAAGCTGCTAAACACTGTCAACAAAAGGAATAATTCTATATAACTTATACAAGATATGTTTTTGTTTGAGTTTGTCCTGAATTTTAATCAAGTCTAATCTAATTATTTGAAGAACGCATTGACAGTAAAAACTACATTTGATTATTGTTAATCTTTTTTTCGTGAACCTTATTATAAAGTTGTTATTGTTTGGTTTTCATAAGAAACCAGTAAATTAAAATCGATCACTACGAGGAACAAAAATGTTATGAATACATTTTGTCATACTGTCTTGCTCTGTCTAGAATGTTTTATATTTGTCCATATATAAATACAAACTGATTTCTCTCCTCAAATAATAAAACAAATGCAAAAAAGGATGCGTCTCCTCTCAGTTGAAGGTCTTAGCTGTCTTTCCACACATTGTCTAGATTGGGACTATACAAAACCTTCTAAAATACTGTGTACTTACAGTTGAACAATGTGTACATTCTTTTGAATAATACACAATGTGTTTATTGATCTCTAACCTTCACATTTTCTTCCTTCTTTTCTTAGCAACTGTTGAGGGAGATGCAGCAGATGGCCAGTCGCCCCTTTGCCACCATCAACGTCGCCTTGGAGACAGACGAAGAACCGCCTGACCTCATCGGAGGAAACGTCAAGGTGAGCATCGCCATTTAGAAAAAACAACAAATGGTTTACTATAGATATAATGTTGAGGTAATGGACAGATCATTAAGAACACACTCTGTGGCCCGTTTGCTAACACCAGGCGACCTATATGAGGCTGCTATTGCAATTAAAATGAAAATTATAGCAATTTAAAGCATCTCTGTTCTATCTTTTGCATTGTCACTTGTCCTCAAATGTGTGCGCTGGAAAGTCGACCTGCTGTGATTGGTCATTCGCGGTGATGACGTTTAGCAGCAAGACTCTGATTGAGGAAATTAGAAATGTAAATGTTTCAGATTATGGGTAGGAACGTGGTAAAGGTTGGGGTTTGGTTACGTTGAGGAACAGGATTCTGTGTTGGTGTTAACTAATGTTACTGTTAGTACTAACTTATAAAAAAATATATGATAATTAGGACTATTCACTTCTTTCAACCCCAAATTACAACATCAAATTAAACGTGTAAAACGGTCAACATATAAAGTTTGGGATTATGTTATTACACATTGTTTTGGCTGATGTATCTCTATGGACGTTTTGCACTGCTGCCTAAACACATGGCACATTTTCAGTCATTGATGCTTTTTGGTTTGTGATCCGGAGCTTTAGAACAGTTTAGGCCCATTCACGTACACAATTTTACACATTAACATTACAACCAGCGCAACATTACAATAGCACGTGTGTCCCTCTGGAGCAAAAGTAATTTGACAGAAACTCATGAATATTTTATAGTTCTTTGTTCACAGTAATTCCAGTTATCATTAAATCCATAGTTCTTTCGGTTCTCATTCATGTGCTGGAGGAGATAAGCCTTTTCTTATAGAAACAAGGGCTAGGATGACTGAAAAGTAGTTGCCATTTTGAGTAAACTCGCTCTTATCAAACATATTCCAACACAAATGTCACATACAATGTATTATAGTTGGAGCATGGTCCCAACCTTGACTTTTTCCCCTTATAGAGTCCCTCAAATCTTCTTTTGTCTTTTTAGTCCACCACTAGTCTGGGTTATATGCTCTCTGGTGCAGATGCGTAGTAAACTGGTATACCTGATCAAATGGCGGCCGAGCTTTTCTCTGCATTACTATGAATTCCCGAGCAGTCTCTATTGTGAAGTGGGAGCCGCTCTGATTACAGTCACGCCTCAGAGACAGAGAGTGACTCTACTGTCTTTAAGGTGATTCCATTAGTTTTGGGCCAAATTGGGCTTTTTATGAGAAAAAGAGCTGGACTGATAAACTTAATGAGGGCTGCAAGAACATCTGGTACATGTGATGAATTTGTGATTTGTGTTTGAGCTGAAATGACCCCTTTACCTCAATATGTGATGGCTATTGACGTTTTCAGTTTGATATATCTTAGAAACTTTTACCGGTATTTAGTTTTTAGCTTGTTTCACATGGGCCATGTACAGGAGTGTAGTATTGCTACTAGTCCCAGTACTGTAGTGTTATTCATATCTTCCCACTTATGAAAAAGGGTTACATTCAAAGTTGATATTTATTCAAGAATTTGATCAAGATTTAAGAAATGCCACACTGCATGAATGACTTATGAGGGGCACCAGCCTTGATTAGGCAATTAACAATTCTCAAATATCTACATCCATGTTTAAAAATGAATACCGTACTTTTCGGGCTATGCAGTGCTCCTGAATAAAAGCCACTGTCCACTAAGGTCTTCTACTGTGTGTCAAATGCTTAAGCTTCCTGCTAGAGTGCCCTCCGGTGGCCATTAGCCAGTAAAAATCTATAAATCAACCCCACATATGGGCCACAGGGTTCAAAGCGTGGGTAAAAAAAGTAGCGGCTTCAAGTCCGGAACGTACGGTAGCTAGTTAATCTAGGGGTTATGAGAACGTAAAACAAAGACCCCTTCTCTGGAAATGAAACACTTTACCAACTGTGGTTTATGAATATTTAATGACCAAATAATTAAACAGATATGAATATGGAATTTTTAAATTAGTCATTTACAGATGGAGACACTAGATACAATTCTTCTAGCTCTATCTAGTTGTCTGTTAGAGTTAAAGTTGATTCTAAAATGATCTTATCAGCCAAACTGTGAAATATGTGCGTTTATAAGACCAGAAGCAGAAGCTGTGCGATCCAGCAGAAGGTGGGCCTTTGGTGTCCGCGTTGATGGAGCTGAAGCTTCCAGGGTTCAGCTCTGCAGGGGTCATGCTGGGAAGGACATGGGCCACTCAGTCTGAAGCTCTGGCTCTGACAGTGATTGGCTGAAGAAGCGCTGGATGAAGTCCGCTTGATCTACATTTTCCTTGGCTCTGAGGCTTTCCTCCGATGATGAAAAGGCAGTTGTACTGATCCACGGATGAGGCAAATTTGAAGAATGTCCTTGAACCAAATTTTGTTTCAGACTTGGGAAGTTGCAAAAACTCCTTTTGCTTAGGTTTGTGTATTGCAGTTTAATGCAAAAATCACATCCAAAGACAGGCACAGAATTGCTTATCCCTGAGACATACAATACATACAATGTACAAATAGCGTAAGGCACAGCACAATCAAAATGCAGGGTGAAGATGGGATATAAAACATACTCCGCAAAGGTAATTTCTAACATTTACAAAAGTTTGTATTGTCCAGCTTTGAAACTACAATATCCATTGAATTGATTTCATTTCATATGCTTATTTTTCACCAGTTTTGAGTAAAGCATATATACTTTTGACTTATATTAATATTATAGTACAGCAAATATCTATTCTTCCTATCCTTTAATTAGAATCAGCTCCACCTCTCGTTTATTGGTCACCTCCATGTGTTAACTCCAATCCACAGACCAATCTAATGCTTTGTTTGCAGATTCTAAACGGCTGACCATGCTAAAAATTGTGAACAACCTTTAGATTCTGAACGCATTAAACACAATTAACCATCTGCTTATCTTGATATTTGGCATTAACATTATGGCAATATCTCACAGACTGGATAAGAAAAGCTAGTTAAAATGCTAAAACGGTAATGCTGATAATTGCATGAACTGTGTCAACTTCTGATGGGATTGAACGCCGTTAACCCCCCCGGCAGATAAAATAGCTTCTCTGTAGAGTTTACCAATACTCTGATGGAGGAGTCTTCATTTGGCCAGATACACAAAACCACCCACTCTTGGGAAAGCGATAACGGACTTAAGCTACAACAGATTAAGAAAAAAATATTAAAAACATGAGTCATTTGTAAATATTGGCTTGTTTTTGTATTGAACCATCTGTTTGACACACTGACAGCGAGACTTGTGGCAGCTGTCGATAACACACTGGACTTTGCTCTGAGGGAAGATCAAAGCTGGTCAATATGTAACCATTGGAAATCAGTTGATGAGACTCCCCGGACTATGGCTTTTCTCACATTATCCTGCCGCTCACTTTTACTTCAACTGCTGCATATCTGGTTAAGCGGGAATTCATTTCAAGTCCTGCCACTATAACGTAGATTTATTTGTGTGAACTTTTCAATGCGCACCAAGTCAACAATGCACCTTTTTTTCTCTGAGTGTTGTGAAAAACGGCGTTGTTTGTATATAAGGTATTTGCTGTAGAGATTGCCAGCCGTAAACTCGACCTAAATGATAATGGCGGCACCCTTGGAAACTGATTAAGGTGAAAACGGGGAGATTTCACCGCTACAAAGGGGTGAATGGATAAAGATTGACTGCTCAGATGAGGGAATTGGCTCATTGTGTTTGTTACCTGATTAATTATAGGAAGATGAAGACTGTCAGGGCTGGGTGATATGGCGCTAAAATGAGTATTACAGATACTGCTGTTTTAGTGACTTCATCATATGGCGATTCATTGCTTCTCTACTTAATAGCGCTCTATGCTTAAAAACAAGAAGCTTCTCCTAGTGGTCAGCCTGTCATGTTGTAAGGGTTCATGAATTGTGAGCAAAACAAGTGGATAAAGGGGGAAAAGCTACAAAATACTTTTCTTTAAAAATGGTTTGTAAAGAAGCAATTTTCCACCACAACATCAAAATCTATTGCAACAAAAGGTTCAGAACTTTCCTTCCAAGTCGATCCCTTGTAAAAGACTTTCTTATATTACTTCAAATGTACTTTCATTATCCTGTTTTTATGGATTTGTTGGTGAATTATATCTCATGCTGGCAGACATAATGTCCAATAGAATAAACATTTGTATTTTAGGCTTCCATAACTTGTGTTTATAAGTCTGGTTAAATAAATGGGAACCAAAATGATCACAAATCCTACAATATCACAAATATTGGTGGTGCATTGCAGTCAGAAAATACCTATATCAACCAGACGCTGAGGCGAATCAGATTTTCCATGAACTGGAATCGAAAATGCAGTGAACTTTTGATTTTGGCCTACAGCTGCTTTTGGGCACCACTCCTGCTATATATATATATATATATATATATATATATATGTTAGCATTTTAAACTTTTCTCACAGTTAGAGGCTGAGAAATGTGATACCAGTATATTTAGTTGTAGAAAAAGATTCTGTTCTAGTCATCTGGACTCGTTTTGACCCTCATCCGAGGGTCATTCTCAATCTGCGAATCAAGACTCAAGAGATCCTTCTCTGAGTAGGCCCTGCCAACTGGTATATTTACTTTAGTTAACTGACTATTTTGTATATAATTCAAAGGTAGCTTTAAAGGTGCACTGCATAACGTGGGGGTTCTGCCACTTATCTTCATGACAATGTCCATACTTGGCCTAAAATGTTCCACACTATGACATTAAACCAACTTATAAGTGGGTAGTTCCACCTGGCCAAGTTACAGGTCATATCTGTGGCGAGGCGAGCCTGCTTGTAGATTTCCTCTTGAATATAATTGTTGGTTGCGTTGCATCCCTTCTGACCGCCAGAGGTGGTGCTTAGCACATGCACAAAGGGAGTCATTCAGCCGGTGATCCGGGATTCATGTAACCATAGTTACATTCCTAACTCTTGTTTTAGAAACTTTAATTCATAGTGAAAAAGTATTTAAACAGTTTTCACTTGGATCCAGATCTGTGCGGTCCCAGTGCTGGCTGGTTCTCTGCAGGATTTGTCCCAATAGTTAGACTCCCCTCTGGGCTCTTGGCAACAGAGTCTCCCCTCATGTCTGTGGCTTCACTCTTTCTCAGCAATATTCACAGTAACTGAAACTCGACTGAAAAGTAGTAGTACACGCTTCAATTCCCAGACTTATGTTGATTTATTGTAGCCCTGAAGGGACATTTTTACCCATTTGAACTATTATTCTAAACTAAAGTAGTTTTACATGTGGTTCTAATTGCGACCTGTAATATTAAGAGGATAAAAGCCTAGTAACTGACCTAACCCTTTAACTAGCTTTAAACAATACTGTATACTGTATACTGTATACTGTACTGTATAAATGTATTTAAATGCATGTTCTATAAGTGTATTGGTGATTGATTTGGTTTTGCCTTAGGTTTTTCTTCCAAATCCCCCAGCTATTTCTCTGGTCATACTACTGACATTCATTAGTAAGTCCTTTGTGGTCACTTCAATTGTACTTTATGCAAATGTAAGCACTGAAAAGAACAACCAAGAGTATTTTTAGCTGCAGACCAGTACTTTTCTTCACCTGTACTCTCTGTACGATATATTGGTCCTGAATGCAGATGGCAGCAAAGTCTCGGTGCAGAATTATGGCCGTGGGTGAGAGTGGAGGCTTGGGCCCCTCTCTTTGACAGGGGCCATGTATCTGAGGGGCCTCTCGTTGAAGCAGGTTACAGCTGCAGCAGATTACCCACTACACCACTGTCCTCAGATACACTTAAGTGCACTTCCTTCTGTGGGAATTTAACAGCAGAGTCGGAGTCTTTCTGTGAAACACTGCTGAGAGTTTAAACATCGTCTTCCTTTTACTTGTTAACAACTGAGATTGACTCATTTATTGTTAGTTTTTTTTTTATTAATTTATGAAAGGTTTTACTTGCATATTTACTTTTTAACATTTTAAGTGTGGTTCTATATACCGTATTTTCCGGACTATAAATCACACCTTTTTTCATTGTTTTGGCCAGGGTGCGACTTATATACTTATACTCTGGAGCGACTTATATGTGATATTATTTGTTATTTTCACATTTGCAACCTTATTTCATACTCCATTTAACTTATGTTTTTTTTCTTCTCTATTATGCGTTTTTTGGCTGGTGCGGCTTATGCTCCGTCACAACTTATAGCCCGGAAAATACAATAACTATTCTATATGGGTCTTGCAGATTTAACTGTTCCAAATCCAGAATCTCACAGCTTTTGACACTCAAACAATCAGAGCTCTAGTAAAAGAAAGACCTGCCTCGTGCATAAATGAGTTGACTAAAGGTGGTGATGTGTTGCTGCGTGCTGGAAAAAAACCCTCTAAAAGTACCTCTATCAAGACCACAAGATTACAGTATTTTACACAATTTCACATGTTCATATAGAAAACCATTGGGAAACGATGTATTTTTATAAACTGGTACGTCACAATGACACGTCTGAGGAAGGCAGCAGAGTGCAGCCGAAACTGTCAAGGTACGATCAAAACAGCTCTATTCATAGAACATGTAATAAACCTAATCTGTAAAAAAGGAAGGAAGATTAAACTCACAATTCACTCTCAAACTAATTCACTAACCCTCTCTTTTACGCTGTGGTCCATATACATCCTTATAATCTCCAATATTAATATTATAACTAATAGACTAATACAATTTGGTCAACACGAATACCATTGACTGATTATTCTACTAAACAACTGAAGGCCTACATCCCTTCTAACAATTAAAATGCTGTTATAAAATGACTTGATAACGGCACATGGATTATTGGTGGTTCTGGGCAAGGTATCTCCAAATCTGGCTTCACAAAAGGGAGAAGGTAGTGGTGTGGTGCTTGGCAAGGGTCATAAAGCTTTATCTTCGATTTAATAAACTCCGCTGTTACTCTGTCCCGTCTCCCCTCTTGTTGTCGGAGCGTCTTTGTTTCTGGTGCTCAGGTCTTTGTGTGCCTCTTGTCGGCCTCCCGCTCTTTAGTGCAGTGTGCTCCTCTAATCTCCAGACCTGCGCTGACACTATCGGCTCCCAGGCTTCACACAGCACTTATCTCTGTGTATGTCTGTGTGTATGTGTGTTCCTGTACTAGTCACATCAAAAGGATCACTGAATGCTGCTTAAGACAACATGTACAGGTTATTTGAGGAAAAGACACTATTTTGTGTCTTTTTAAAAATCCCTGAACCAAGTGTTACTGCCAGCAAAAGTATGAGCATTAGAAAAACAATGCCATAAAACCTCGATATAAACAATAAAATGCAACATAATCAGGAAGACGGTTTCTTTAGATGCAAGAACTATTGCGACCTAGAAAAGTAAATCATAAAAGGATTCAGTGTTTGCTGATACTAAACTGACAGTAAATTGTGTTAAAGAATGTTCCCGTTTGATTATAGTGGTTCATTTTTATGTAGCGTGTACCGTATTTTCCGGACTATAAGTCGCACCTTTTTTCATAGTTTTTGCCGGGGTGCGACTTATACTCATATTTATACTTATATACTTATATATACAACTTATGTGAAATTGTTTGTTATTTTCACACTTGCAACTGCATTTCATACTCCAGTGCAACTTATATATGTTTTTTTTCTTCTCTATTATGCATTTTTTGGCTGGTGCGACTTATACTCCGGTACGACTTATAGTCTGGAAAATACGGTAATTCTGTTTCCGTCACCTCATGAAAAGGATAAATAGCTGCATCTGTGAATCTCAATCTAAACATAGGCCAGTCACAGTAACACATTTTCAAGTGTGATATATTGTTACAGAAAAATATCTCAATAAATGATAATGTTGAAACTACTTCATGCCACACACAATAACAAAAAAGCATGATAATATAGCTTTGTTAACAAAAAAACTTTAAAAAATGTATTTATTTTTATTTGATCCTCTACAGCTCAAATCTAAACATACTACATAAAAGGAAAGATAATTTCCCCACCATTGCAAAGGAAATCTACACACAAAAAGTATTGAGCCACAAAATACATTGTTCCATCTATGATTCATTGATGTTAATATAGTAATTATTGTGACAGCTGAGACAAACAATTGAGATGCCGTAAACACTTTTTTAGATCAACTTTCTGGACTCAGGTACGATGCTAGCAATTAAAATCAAGGCAAAGAATGATCAATTTGTTATGGACTAAGACACTTGAGGTGGTGAAGAGGACGCGCAGAGGCTCACACAAGGGACAAGCGCAATTTCAAAACCTATTCCTGAATTTTAAAAGCTCTTGTACGTCCTCCCGAAGATAGACGACATGTGTGCGTCGCTGAACTTGGCTGCTTTAGGACGTCTTGTGTGTGTCATTTCTCTTCCATCTGCATTAAAAGCCGTTGTTTGCTTTGGAAATCACTGCCCCCCCTCCTCCTCGTCCTCGTCCTCCTCTCCACCGTCTCACCTTTCCTACACTTTCAGCTTTACCTTCTCTTCTCACTATTCTCCGTCAGGGCAAGAGCAGAGATCCAATTTAGATCTTCTCCCAGGCTTTGGCTGCACTAAGAGGCGAGCGTGTTCCCACTATCTGCTCTCATTGAGGGAACCAGCCGACCAGTTTTGTGTTGCCTTGTTTTGATCCCATTTTATCAGGAGGCTACAGTGGTGCATTAGGACTCAAACGGGGGTGGCATCACATCATTAAAGTCAGCCTCAGAGGGACGTCCAAAGTTACAATGAGACATATGCCTCTGCCAAATGGAGCTTAAGGTCCCAGCGTCATGCCAAATCATTACTTCTGTATTTATATTTGAAGATACGGCCGCGGAATAACTTATCCTTATCACATTTGCTATAATCTCTTTAATGATAGGGAGTCGCTTTATTTATTTCAATTATATGATGGCGATATGATTGTTTAATGGTCAAAACTGTTGGGATGTTACGCTTTAATGTATCAATGTTTTGAGGTTTCGTGACAGACAGTTGTATTATAGTCTTTATATTTTTCTTGTAAATTGGTCATTTTAGACATAAAGAGCTGAAAGTTGTATTACTGTAATACAAACTAACAAACCCAGGACTAATTGGGCCATAACTGGTGTACAAGAGTTAGTTTTACTTATAAGCTTAATAGCATTCAGCCAGTCTCTTAAATTGGAAGTTGCTTAATTGTTCACATTTTATACAGAACAGTGAGGCCAAATGACATAAATGATAAGCTATTACCAACACTCTTTGAAAAGCAGCACAAGAGCTGTAAACCCATTTACTGGCTCCAATGGAAAGTAATGAGTGAGTCTGTGTAAGCTGCTTGGCTTTTGTTTTTACAAATGAAACCTCTATTCATTCACAAATGAGCCGCTGCAGAGCTGGAGGTGGACTGTATTTGTCGAGACGGGGTCAGAGACGAGGTTCTTTTATTCTGAGAACGTCACCACAACGCTCTCTGTGATATGGGCTAACTTTTATCAAGATGAAATCCCAATTTTGAAATAATAAACTGCTCAAAAGATTTAAAAGGAAAACTTTGATGTGTTATTTATTATACTTTTTCACCATAGGGTCAGGTAAGTCTCACTCATGAAACTATAACTTCTAAACAACTAAACGCAATTAGTCTTTATTTAGAAAAAGGGAAGCAGTGGGGAGCGCTTCATGGGTCTTTTAGCATAAAACGGGTCCAGTCAGACGCTCATTGGAAGTGGCAGGTGATTATTTTTGTTTACGGCATAGGTAGATGCCAGTGAGACGGAAAAAAACAGGAAGGGAACTTCAAGGCACTCTTGACAGTAATTAAAAAGCCTTTATACGTGGCTATAAGTTAAAAAAGCACACCAATACTCACGGTGCATGTATTCGTCTCTGTCAGACCACTATGTCCCAGTCCACAGTGGGTCGGATCAGGCGCAAACAGAGACATTCAGCGATCGTCTAGTAATTTAGCATCGGCACCAAACCTCTGCAGCTACAACAGCTATTAAAAACGGCTCATTTACATTGAGCATTTGATTATTTATTTTTTTTCCGACATGAGGAACTGCATCGCTCACAACGGGTAAAACGTAGTATATGAAGAAAACTTGGGTTCCCCTTAATACACCTTAATACACGCCAAGCAGGAATGTTTTCTGTCGGTTATTTGATATATATCGTGATTAATTAGGTCACGATATAATTATAAGAACTACAAAATAATAATCAGGACTATTTTTGAATTAAAATTAAGGGGTTTTCTCATTCTACCTATAATTTAAAAAAAAACCTAAATATGAAGTACTATTTGTCTGGCTGTTTTTGTCAAATTCATTTTGTCATATTTTCTCATTAAATTTCACAAAGCTTGTCACAATTGTGAGAAATAGACGAGATTTCACAGTCTCAGTTGTAAATGTGAGTTAAATCTATTTTAAAATGTTCTAACACAAAAATGTGATATGGTGACATGCCTAGCGCCGATGTTAGAACGTTGGTGAGGCAGAGTTACAGCGGTGACACACAGAACTTTGCTTACAGAGCCGTACATAATGTCAATTCCAAACTATCCAACAGCCTTCCTCGTCCTCGCTGGCCCCACCATACAGTAGTAGCATTCGTACATCCGGCTAAAAATATATAAACTAGTGAATAAACAAACTACTATCTACAAGACAAACAGGGCAGTCACATATACTAATAGTCAGGAGTCTTCTCTGGGCCGAGCGTGTCCGAGGTGGCTGCGCTAATTACTGGAGCTAATTGAACCAAAGCGGTGGCCAGTCCAGATAAGAGTTGTGTGTGAGATCATTAGGTGTGCGTGAGTGTGAGAGCGCGGGAGGGAGGGTAATGCTCTAAAACAAAGCATTCTAGTGGGAAATGTTATTAACCCAGCCTCTGAGGGGTCCACAGTGAATGCAGCCCTCACTGAGCATCTCCGCCAAAAGAGCCAGTCTGAAAGAGACACTAATTGAATTTTCAGGGGTTGTTTTGGTTCTGCCTTGATGCTGCTGGAGTAGATAAATCTTGCCACTGGACCGAAAGTGTATATATATCTTGTATTTTAAGGAAACTCTGTTAAGTCTCCTCCTTTATGTGTGCTGTGGAAATGGCTTGTGAAATAACAGCATTTTAAGAAGGAGTCTCAGTTTATCGTTTTAGTTTTACTGAAGAAACATGCATTAATAAATCCTAGTAGAATCATAACTTTCAAAGGAGAGAAGAAGTTCTACTATTGAAGAATAATTCAAGTATGGCGTTGTACTGGGAGGATTGCTTACAATATTTATTATCCAATATTCGACACTTCTAGTAAAATTGCTGTTGCACATATATTCTAGCTACAGGAAATAAGTGATAAAAGTACAATATAGTACCGTTTATAATGATATTTGTATTTGTTAGATGCAGAACATAGAGAACACTTAAAACAAATGTTGTGTGACATTTTTAGATTTTTGAAACTGTGTACTGGGAATTTCAATACACAGGAAAATGCTTTATCTTGATTGCAATACCACAATGATGATAAAAACACTTTTTAGACAGTATAATGTAGTTTTAACGCAAAATAACAAGAGTTTTTTTTTTTTTTTTTTTTTTAAAGACATTATCCTGTGATCTTGTACTAGTTCTGATATAGATTCTGTTCACGAAAGATTTAATATTGTTCTTTTCAGTATTGATACTCAAATTGTATCTATTTTTTATTCCAGTTTAATCATCAGTTAGTCAGGTAAACTCGTGTGCTCGTTATTTTCAATGCTTCATATGTTGAAACGCAGAAAGTGGTCTGAGATGATCCAAACAGCCGTACTGTTTCACCACAACAGCCAGCAGAACTACTTTACATTTGCCGCTGCATCTCTCCATCTCTCTGCGCTGAATATGAGATGCTTTTGCTAGAAATGAGCCCTTCGAAAAAACCCAAGCCGCTCAGAGCAACTCGCAGACGCTCGAGGCAAAACTGGACTTGACGGACAACTCTTGCAGACGCCTCCAGCTCCAAAAATTAAAGCGCGACCGTCTTATTTCACACAATACACAGTTTGTTCCAATACGCTCCATATCGGTTATCGTTGGTAGAGGTTAGTTTCCTGTTGTTACCAATAGAAGGATCTGTTTTTGCCCGAGGCGCCAACAGACCAGCGGACTGCAGCGCACTATAGCTGTCTGCACCTCGCCAGGACAAAATAATGGTTTCATCTTGCCCGCGATGGAGAGACAGAGGAGTTATCCGAGTGTGATATTACATAAACGAATGCTGTACGAGAGATGTTGCCAAGCTTCGAACACACATTTCATAGAGGTGGTTTTGAAAATTGAAAGAAATGATCCTTACAGTATACTTGCCTTGTCTAGTTATCAGGACATCGATCAGCAAAGGCAGGAACGTATCATGGCCTCAGGAATGATTTCGCTTTTTCAGTGCAAATGAAACATGTTAATTTGATGTGTTGAGTGTTTCTGTCTTCATAGATTTTTTCGACCGGCTCCCACGCGGTTTTGCGCCAATTATCACATGTTTAACTGCATTTGCTGAGGTTTTTACATTTCATCTTGCTAGGGAAAAGGTTGTAATTGGATGCGTTCTTACTTTCATCATCTGTTTCAGTTGTATAAGGCCGTCAGTGTAACAGGTACTTGTCTATCACTGCAAAAGCGCACACACAGTTGCATATGTATAAGCCAATCTACAGGTTGGTCTGTCTGTGTGTTGAATATTGAAGGGAAAGTGGAAACGGCGACCTGATTTTGAGTTTGAGAGGGAATCTTTGCTTTTAGCTCTGTGTAGATGTTGGCGACATTAACATTACAGTGCATTTATACCTGCAGAGGCTCAGCGGCTGCGCAGGAGACAGTTCACAGAAGGTGAACTGTAGAAAGCAACTAAAAGGAAAATGTCAAAAGGACTATCAATATTTTAACTGTCAGATGTTAAGCTTTATCCAAACAGCCATGTTGGATTTGTAATGTCGGATAAAGTCGGGTTTCTGAAATGTTACCCAAGTTTTCAAGTAGGAATTCGTAGATATAAAGGCTATTCCAGTGTGAATTTACAAGGCGGATCTCCGAAAAGCAGACCTCAGAGGAGGACTGTAATGCATTAATGTGTGATGTTGCGTGAGTGCAGCAATAAAGCTTGAATAAATGTGGAGTACCTGGATTTATTCTGGTAAAAGAGTGATTTTCCCCCGCTGCAGATCAATTTTTGTTTTTATCTATGGGTAATAATAAGGTATTTTAATGATTGCAAACCCAGAAGAAAGAGTTGTCTGTAAGATTGACTGAACATTTGGCGGTCTCTCCACTTCCTGCTGTTCTAAAGCTGTGCACGTGCCCGAAAATGGATCCATGTGAATTAACAATGTGCCAAAGGATTTGTGAGAGCTGTTATGTTTTTAAAAAGGTTTTATTGACGTCTTATTTGTAAATGTACACAACAAGCCAATTTATTTTTCTATTATGTATCCTTTTTGTCATTTGGCTTCTCTTTGGACGAACGCAATTATTAGTTTAATTCCACATTAAATAAGACCGTAACCATGCACATATACAAGACTTTGATTCAGTCTCTCTCATGCTCTGCTCCCGCGTTTCTCATAAATAAATGTTATTCCTCCAGTAAATGTCAGTCACTTCTTCCTCAGTCGTTAACGACAATGTTTAATAGCCGCCTGTTCCAAACTGCCAATCGTCTCTACCACCAGCTCATTTGTTTATGGTGATTTTTTTATTAAATGCTATTAAATTATCCCTTTCCAACACATCAGGTAATAAATACACTGTCAGACACAAACGAGGCAGATGTAGAAAGCTGTTTTTTGGGGTTTTTTTGGAGTATTTGATGGACTACGGTTGTATGTTTTTATTAACGGTTAGATTAATGATTTGGACATCTTTTGGGACATCATTAAGCCAGAATGAAATTGTGGGAAACTAAATAACACTTCTGACCTTTGTCTGAATGAATCGTCCCTGCATAATAATCCCCCCTTTGTTATATTTTTTACGAGTCAAAGTTTAAAAGCTTGTCTGCAATCCAAACATTGTGACGACTCCATCCTTTCACAAGCCTATTTATCTGCATCTGAACTTTGACCAATGCACAATTCAAACAAACCACAAATCATCCTCAATTGTACTTATTATAAATCTTGTTTTAAACACTTTTGATGACCATTTTTACCCACTATTTACCATGGTTGAGCGATTGACCTTTCGTAGTATTTTGTAAGTAACTCTATACATTTTACACTTATTTTAGGAAGCAAAACATTGATTTGGTTTCTTATATTAAACAGGAGGTCAAACTTACAGATGCTTAAGAATGAGGCCAATAAATAATACAGGACTGACTTGCAATGAACGTACCAAGATTGAATTTAAACAGTCAAAAAAACCATCCTATGCACTCCTTATTTCCTAGTTTCTTTTGCAGAACTTCATAACTTACAGACCAATTATTACAAAAGAATGCCCAAAATGCTCTATTATGGCAATGTTTGAAATGTCTCCTGTTTGTTGTTGCTGTAAAACGGTGGAGTCTTGGTTGAAGTACATGTCATGTTTCTCTCGAGGCCTTCTGCTCTTGACCCCGACATGGATCCTCAGTGTCTGACGCTGCTCCACATACTCATGATGGATTAAACCTGGGCCGTCCTCCCAATGCAGCTATAAGGGCAAATCTGAGACCGTGTTCGAAGAGATGTGTGTGACCCAAAAAGACGGCGTAGTTTTAGTTTGAAAAGGAAGAGTGAGAAGTGATTCTTTATTTAATTTCTAAAACATTTGTGAGTATTGGGTCAAGGACTTTAAATGGGAGGTACGGACTAGTTCCTTGGTCTATATCGGTCACTAATTTAACAGAAAAACTTGAACAGGCCTAGTTCAATTTAAACTGATGCAAATTAAATTAAATTTGAAATGCGAAACTGCTGTTGGTTCGAATCTCAAACATCCCAGAAGTTCATATCTAGATGGATAAGAGTGCTTTTGAGGCAAATATGGTTGTTTAGCGTACAGTGTAGTTTTTAGTGTTTTATTCTGAGACAAATGTATAAAATGTTGTCCTCTTTTCAATATTACGACCTTTATCCATGGTTTAGTCTCATTTAGACCATGTTTAGAAGATCTGAGTTGAAATAATCGGTTTTCCGATTTTTAATCAATTCGCATATTAATGACCGATTATCGATTTGTAAGTCCAAAGATCGATCGAAATTATTTTCTACATTTCCCTCAGTGAACTTCAATCTACCTTCAAGAAAGATAATTCAGGACTCCTGGATTATCTTTCTTGAAGGTAAATTGACCCTTAACCTTTTCATCAGTCTACCAGCCATCAGTAACTACCAATACTTGTAAGATTTGCTGTTTAATATTGATATAATACTAGTTTTAATATGTTGCTTCTCTACACAGTCATGAAGTGAAGGAAACGGTTCAAATACATTTTTCATTTTTAATAACATTAACCCCCGGATCGAATCGAAATCGGATGGGATCTGAGAAAACGATTTTGAAACATAAAAATCGGAATCGATTCTTGAAATTTGAATCGAAACCCAGCTCTAATGTTTAGCATGTTTAGCCCTAATTTAGTCCTTGATATAGTTCAGGTTTAGATCTGGTGGTACTCGAAAAGCCAAATATTATGTTTGGTGGCACTTTGCATTTGAGAATCCCTTCTCTTTTTTTACATGTTTACATTGCTAAGCATATTTTTTCTACACAGTTTAGTTATTTTTTATTCTCTATCATTCATTTATTCTGCCTTTAAGGGGCTTCTATTCATGGGCTATTCAGGCATAAGGATTTGGCATGAACAACGGTCACAATTCAAATCAAAATATAATATCTTTTATATGAGGAAAGGTCCTCACTAAATGCTGCAAATCAGGAAAGAATCATTTGCCTGAAATGTGTAGTGGACTGTGCAGAATCCCAACATGTTCTTCTGTCACTTGCTCTTTGCTCCGCGGTATTCGAAATGTGTGCATCTGTGGAAACGCTCAAGCACTTATTAATGCAGATGTAAACAAACCGCCTCTGCGCATGTGTAGAAAGGAGCGGAGAACACAGGTTTTGACACACACCACCGCAGGCTCAGGGTCTTTGTGCCACCTCCCCAGCCGCCTCTCTGACAGTGCTGTATCCCGCCTGTGAAAGGTAAGCCTGGGAGAGACGGAGCACGGAATAAATGCCTAAAATAGGTCAAAGCCTGAATATCATTAGAACCTGCTCCTCCTGTGTACACTTACTATGAGGAACAAGCAGCAGCGATGGATTTAGTTGTCTTGATGGCAGCTATTTTAGTGGTATTCTCAAGGGAACACAAGCTACTCTGGAGATTAAAAAGCAGTGTAATGGGAAATAAAAGGGCCTAGAGAATCCCTTATTAGAGTTGCCACAACATACGAGTACATACTAGCCAGAATATTAGCATTTTCTACACTTTCTTCACATGTCTTATCACTTGGTTTCAAATCGTTTTTGAATATATTCCACTTTTAACGCCATAACTTTACAATTTGGCCATTCCTTTGCTTAACCAGGTGGAATGTTGAGTTTCGCGCCTCGCCATAAGGACTGAACAAGAGCCTATATGTTTGGCATTTTTTTCGATAAGTTACCAACTCCTACGTGGAGCCAGGCACAGTTCCAGCAGCTCAGGACAAACCCTCTGATCCAAGCAATTTTGTTGTAAAACTGTTTGCACGTTCGTCCAGTCCCTCAGTCGTCCATGTGGGTTCCAGAGCAAAATAAATTACATTCTGTCAACTGGACAAACATTTTAGAATTGAAGCTGTTTCGCCACTCATCCAAGTAGCTTTTTCAGTTCCTCTGACAGAGACAATCCATCTCTGAATAGAAATGCTGGTCTAAGGTACACCAAACACCAATTTACACGTCCATCCTCTGGTCTAAACTAAAACAAATGAAACAATGAGGCTAATTAAAGTATGCTAAGAGTTCCATGATCCATTAGAGGCTTGAACTCATGTTAGTTAGACTGTTAGCTCCTCCCTTCAGACAGATATAAAGCAGTGAGTCACCAATACTCTGGAACTGAAGAAGCGACTTGAGCGATGAAACGTCTGCACTTTTAAAACGTTTGTACGATTGACAGTTGACTGTTGCTAACTTGTATGCGTATTGACAAAGCACTTGTACCTGTACCTTACTCACCCAAGCCATGAAATTTATTTTTATTATGAACCTTTTCCCTTTTTTGTTGTTGCCACTGGACCATCGGGCAGCACTATGTCAACCTTTTTCCAACTTAATGTTATTAGTTATTTGCTTTGTATCAGCACAAAATAATTAACAAAAAGGTGTCACAATTTTTAACGGGGACACATACATTTTTGGAGTGCTGCTAGACATACACGTACAGTACATTGCTGGTGTTGCTTCGAGACAAGCAGTGCAGCAATGACCACAGAGAAGACCTTGACCACGGTGTGTAGTTAGTAGTTTTACACACAGAGAAAGTGTGCCATGGCCCAATTTCAAATCTAGTGAGGACCGTGGGGCCTGGACTTTGCTCTCAGACCGTCCACTTAGTGCTGCCCTCAGGTGCAGTTGCAGTGGTCAGTCACTCCTCGCTTTAACATCACGCAGAGGTTGTGCTTTTAGGGGCAGAACTTTTAATCTCACTCATTGTACTGGGGATATCTCATTTGTGATGTTGCTGTTGTATAAATGTGAGCGAGTCTAACTTGTACATGGCTACGTTGCACAAGTTTAGCAGTCTATGCGTCGTAAAGGTGCACCATTGAACTTTTCTGGTGAGGGGTCCACCACCTGCTTACTGGAGACAAGCAAAACATTGACATACCTTTGAAAAAGAAAAAAATAGATGCTATGTCTTTTGTTGAAATGTATTAGTCCTTACCTTATGTTTTGCTGGACGTACTGTACGTTTACTGTAGTTTAGTAAAAGGAATTCCCAAAAACTAACACATAAACAGTAGTCCTTTTAGAGTGTAGGCACAATAAGCCTTGGCTTCTGCCTACACCTGGTCAAAAAACATAAATGTATTTTGTTTTGTGCTTGATTGTTTAGCGCCTTTTGTTTTTGACCAAACCACAATAAAAAAAAATAACAAAAAAAACATGTTGGTCGATGGACTAACCTCAACAATATTGCTCTGTATTGTCTCTTGTGTCAAATTAAGACGCCTCATGTCTTGAATCTGTTTTGAGCGATCAAAACACATCATGACACATTCAGTCCGCCCCGGGTGGAGCTTGGCCTCTGCTCTGCCCCAGGATCGGCAGCTCTAAGCCGGCCAGCGCGTCTTCATAAGAACCCCTCATGTTTACTTCAGGAGGGACAGCGCGAGACCGAAACCGTGTCCCGCTTTTTCCCCCCGCATCTCAAATGCATCTGGATGTCGAGAGCGAGAGATATGAGGTTATCGGTATGCTGCGAGGTGGTGCTGTCCGTATCCGTAGCGCTGGAACGGGAGACATGAATTTTGCAGGAGGACACTGTTTACAGGCTGCACATCCACACATATGGATGAGAGCTGATATACACAAAGTATTGGTATTACACAGCCAGGTGTTGCAGGCACTTGATATCCATGCGCGGGCGAGGTTGTATTGTCGTGAAATTGGGCCACAGTGGGGATTTTTGAAACAGAGATCCAATTTGTGCACATAGATCAGTATTTGTAGAGCATTTCATTTCACTGGTGTGCGCATGTTGCTGACACAAACAAAAATGGCACCGGCAAAGCCCTAGTTATCCCTGCTTTGAAAATGGCATGTGTTCCCTTGGATTTCGCAGGCTTCAGACGTCTAATATTGTTATTTTCGAAACTTTTCTGTCTCTTGCAGTCCGTCCCAAAGCCCATCGCGCTGGAGCCGTGCTTTGGAAACAAGGCGGCGGTGCTCTCCATCTTTGTGCGGTTACCCAGAGGCACCGGCGGGATCCCTCCTCCAGGACAGTCGGGTAAGGAAGAGATATTAGAACAGGAAAAAGGGTGACATTTTGGGCACAATTGTCTTGCAGCGGATATGATACAACTTTATGCATCTCAGAATATAGATATTAAAGGTCGGTCTTAACATACATTAAAGTGGATGTAATCATAAAAAGAAGGGTTCAGAACGTTGACGTTTTTTTTCCCTCCATCCTCTAGAATAAAGATAATTTTGTGCAAAAAAAAATACTAAAAATACTAAATATTCACAAGGAAAGTGCTTTTCTGCAGAAAAAACCCTACATTTATCAAATTAGTTTACAAATAATCAGATGTTCTACACATTTTACACAATTGTACTGCTCAATTAATTAATTTGACATATAAAGCACAGGTAAAGTTATTCCACACATTTATATGAAATAATAGCATGCAAGTAAGGATAATTTCTTATGTCCGTATTTTCCGGATTATAAATCGCACCGGAGTATAAGTCGCACCAGCCAAAAAATGCATAATAGAGAAGACAAAAACATATATAAGTTGCACTGGAGCATATAAGTATAAGTAAGTAAGTATAAGTCACACCCCGGCCAAAACTATGAAAAAAAAGTGCAACTTATAGTCCGGAAAATACGGTAGCTTAAAACGTAATACTTGGGCACTTCCCAAATGTCATATTGTATCCAAAAATAAAACTGTCAGCTTTTTAATGGTTTCGTTCAGGCCGACTTGTCTTTATCTTCTGTTGGTATTCGTTGGATATCCTTGCACATTTCCCCTCACAGACAGTGTTACCATTGAGTATTCAAACCATTACTCGTCTCATGCACGTCTCTGTCACTTGCTGTTTGAAATTCCCATTCATCTCTCATCTTCTACCCTTATGTTTCTCTCCAAAGCAGTCATGACTGAGCACCTCGCTTGTCTCAAACTTTCAGATTCTTCTTCAAAGATCCATA
Organism: Eucyclogobius newberryi; assembly: GCF_026437365.1. Taxonomy (NCBI): domain Eukaryota; kingdom Metazoa; phylum Chordata; class Actinopteri; order Gobiiformes; family Gobiidae; genus Eucyclogobius; species Eucyclogobius newberryi. The sequence goes on from NW_027315846.1 coordinate 11,081,116, forward strand.
TTGAGCGTCTGTCTGGTGTTTCATATGCGCTTAGCCCCCTACAGTCGCAGCCCCGGACCAGGAGGGCGGTTCTTTGGACAAAACGGAACTTATTCATTCATCTTGTTTCATGTGTTCCTCTTTAAGGGTTTTGGGTGGCTTTAGATTAGCCTGGCTTTTTTCAGTTTTAACCCACTGGACGATGACTTAAACCTACTGTATTATTGTTGTGAATTGAATTGTTTTTTTAAGATAACACACATATTTGCTCTGAAACCTTTTATACCAGGAAGCAATAATATTATAGATAGTCCTGTCTCCAGCCAATTGATCCAAAGATTAAACCCTTGTTCAGGTACAGGAGTGCTAACCACTCTGCCAGCATAACACAGTAAATAAACAACTGCAGACTAGAGGAATTAAATGATTGCTTGTCAGGACAAAAAGGAAGATTTGTTTGAAATGTATTTTTTTTAAGCCTGTAAATTCCATCTATTTCCTGTAACGTGTTTTTTGTCTTACAGTCAGGCAGCATAAATACCTTCTATGTGTATGGTTCCCCTTGTCACATGCAGCAGACTCGTTAACTCTTAAATTAAAGCTGTATCGAAACACATTGAGTTGAAGATGTTCACAGCAGCTGCCATATTAAAGTCTGTTTGAGACGTAAACCATCTGTTTCCCCTGAGGTTCTTATTCGCCGAGGGCTATGTTCTCCTGATTGGGCTAAATGCATCCATCATTGGCAATAAATGGAGTTTATTGGAATTTCATGCCTCACAGAGTATTAATAAATGTTAATGAAGTGTGGTGGGAGTTAATGATTGGCTTCTGCGTGCGTGTGATCCCTTCTTCTGCCTGTGTGTAGCCGTGTATGTTACACTTCCACCTGATAAAATGCCTGCAGTTTGTGTAATCCATGGATATATTATATTATTTTCTGGATAGGGTATTGCTAGCCTAAACACGACGCTAACTGCCCCAGTGGCCAGTCCATTGGTGCTGCAGTGCTGCCCAAGCCTATGACCTCCTCTACCCCATCGCCTACTCTTCTACCCCCTGTTACATCCCCATCTTTTTCTCTCTACTTCTTCTGTCTTGTTCATTTTATCTGTATATTAATGTGTATTGTACGTGTTGTCCCCCCCTGTCTGTAAATACCCCCCCCCTTTTTTATATATGTTCAGCGTCTTTGGGTCACTGAAAAGCGCTATATAAATAAAAGTTATTATTATTATTATTGCAGCAAAAAGAAAATTGTGTGACCCAGAAAGCGTTTTTTCCCCCCATAGAGCGCAATGTAATGAAAAACTGCTCGTGTTCGGCTGACAGGGCATGTAGAGCTTTCAGAAATGTCGGATATAGCGGCAATTTTGACCTATTTTTGGGTCATTAACTTTTTCTCAGTTTAAAAATTCCTCGGTTGTCTTTATAACACATTTTAAGCTTCGGCTACGCTCTAGCGCGGCGCTCTAGCCCGGCTCGTGTAGATGATGTGAACGAGCCACAGGCGTAAAACTATGGATCCATGGGTTTAATAACAGAACAAATCATGGAACTAATGACCACCACGGATCTGAGGGCTGTGGATCTACTGCTCAGAAGCGATGTTTTGAAATGTTTATGCCTGAAAAACTAAAGAATGTAAGAAATGCTATGGAAGGAAAGCAAAAGCAAGGAAATGGAATGGATTGCCAGGTATAAACTAATCGATGTTACGTTTAGTGTTCATCAGTCAACTGTGTTACCCATCCAAGTAGTCTAAATACTTTTGATGATTTTATGCATGTTTTGTATGTAGATAAACATATCATCTGAATACATTTGACATTTTGTAGGATGATAGGCATTTGGCAGATAAAAAAACATCTGAACACTGTTTTAGAAAAGTAAGGCTCTAGTAATTCTGAACTCTGATTACCTTCACCCGAAATGTATCTTCCTTTGTTACCCTAACAGCCTGAGTTCTCAGACTAGATCTGCAGTTTGAGAAGAACTCTTGGATGAGAGTCAAAACGTCTTGTTTTTTCTAAAACGGTGTCCAGATGACGACATCAAAGCTTTTTCTACAATGCAGTTTGTTGGGGAATTCAGGCTGTTAATCTTCACCTGCAAGTGAAATATGTAGTGTTTATTATATCACTATTGTGTGCTCAAGTATGTTAAATCCTTTGTAAAGGTCAGCTATCATGACTTGACTTTATTGCTTTCGTTTTACCTTTACATTTCTCTACAAGAAACTATTTGCTCCAACCAAATCTGGTAAAGTGTGGGAGGATAATAAATGCAAATGCAAATAATGACTGCAATTTCATCAAATATATGATATTGTCTTTAGAATATTTTGGCTGGTAATAAAAAGTTAAGTAAAGTGAGGAGACTAAGAAAAAGTTCAAGTTAAGACAAAACAGGTCCTTTGTCAAAAATGAGAACTGGCTGTTAATCTAGTTCATAAAACATATTTGAAGTGATGATGTGACATTGGTAATTAGTGCAAAGCCTGCAGGTAAATGTGTTGCACTAAAGTTCATCAATAATTAAATGTTTTTTAATGACTAGACAGACATACACAATTACTCTGTCCATAACCCAGAGGCTGAGAAAAGTCTTGCTAAATACTTTTCAGTCTTACCAGATTTTGTAACACTTTAAATTAAAGTTCCTCAGTAAACTATAAGGTGTTAATAAGCACCAGTTGGTTGTTTAAGCACTCTGAGGCATTTACTTACATACAGACTTTACAGAGTTTATTTTTATTTTATTGGTACATTATTAATTGATGCATGCCTTATTAGATTTTATAGTCTTTGCTATTATTATTATTCATTGTTTTATGTTGCACCTTAACGCTGAAACAAGCTACTGTGTTAGCCAACCCTTTTCTGATTCTAATGTGTGTTAATAACCCATAAACAAAACCATTTGTTTGTGTTAATAACCATGTATAATACATTGTAAGAGCATTAACAAGGTGTTAATACCAAGTGATCAATGTATTTTGTTCAAACCCTTTATAAATATGTTATTAATTTACTTATAACAAAAAAGGAGGCTTAATCAATCCATTTACTATGACTTTATTAGTTTATCAAGTGGTTTTGCAGTACCCTACTCTGAAGTGTGGACTATTATTGTAACCATGAATAATCGCAATACACAGAGTATGAAAATGTTACTTTTTATTTGAACTACATTTGAACCCTCATATCTGTGTTTGGTTTGAGTGCATATGCAAAAAGCAATAAATAAATGATGCTGAAAAAGTGTTTCCTGTAGATAATCCGTGTCTGTTGTTGTTCCCAGGCCTGGCGGTGGCGAGCGCGCTGGTGGACGTCTCTCAGCAGATGTGTGTGGGCTACAAGGAGAAGTCCGGAGGTCTCAGGAACCGCAAGCAACAGCCCAGCGCCCAGCCCGCCACCTGCATCTGACCGATCACGCCCCGTCGCCACGGAAACGCCCTCAAATCAACCAAGTCACCATGCCCCGTACGCCCTCCCCCCACCACAACACCTCAGCCCCGCGGTGCAGTGCATGCTGGGACTCTGGAGTAGAACTTTTTTCTCGGGACTAAAATACAGCGGGGGTGGAGGTGTGTTTGAGGGGAAACCCGCGCTCCTCTCTTTAAACTGGACACTAGGGGGCAGCGTGGGGCGGAAGGGAGGCATGACGCGCATCCTCCGTAAAAAGAAAACACTGACATTTTACATTTGTCTGACGCCGCCTCGTGGAGCTGCGGCGTTCACGGCTTGCTGCTAGAAAAAGATCCTCATTTCATAGTTTTTAAGAAGGACTTTTGTTACATTTTACTTAAATTATTGTTTTTTTTATTATTTTATTTTTGATGGCAGGTATAACTGATTATGTGAAGCTACAATAGACCACCAAGAGCAAGTCATTTTTTCCTCATTTAATTTCTTTATTGACACTTCCACCACAGATATAGAAATAATATTTGACCTAATTAGTATACAACTGGATTTGTGCCATTTTCTTGATGGTTTCAGACTTTGGATCAATATTTGTTTCGCTGTTGAATTCTAAAAGTAGAAGTGTCAATGGAGAAAATGAATGTAACATGAGCTTCTGAAACCACAGGTGTTCCTTTTCTGTTTAGCGCCTTTGCTTCCCACGGCTAACTCGGTCCCATTTGTCGCCTTTTTTTTGGACTGTGAGCCGCGGGGCCGGTGTCACTGCTGCACCGTTCGGCCTCGGAGCAGGCTAACGGGCCAACAGCGCGTGCTAACAGTCTTCCTTTAATGAGGTCCACTCTTGGAGGCCGTGGCCCGTCTGAACAAACTGACATTTCTAATAGGCTTTTCTGTACTTGTCCTCGTTCTCTCGCTCCCCATCTGCTTCTTGGCTGCTTCAGCTGCGGCCAAACTAGAGTCTCCCAGGAGACGACGGAGACGCAAAACGCTAGAGAAACACGTGGAATTGGTGATTGAAAGTGAACTCAAACTAATAAAGATACAATTCACTGAACTAAAGTATTAATTTTAGTAGAATATTATTAAAAGTTCAGTTAAATTCAACAGTGAAATCCACAAATTCACACAAAGAACATAAGTGATTTCCTCTGATTCCTTTTTTTCTTTTTGCAAATGCCACAAATTCCAGCCTCCTAACTTGTAATTTCATATTGATGTAGCATAGATTTCATTAGCTCCCCTGTCTGAAAGATGCTGTATTGGAACTTGCAGCCGCACATTCAATGACTTGGTTTACGTGTAATTAAATTAGCGATTCAAGTTTACTATCGCTCTACCAATTTGTCTCTTGAAATGACAAAACTAGTTTGGCTTGATGTCAAACGTTCAAATATTAGACTGGACAGCTGTATTTAATGCATCATCGGTAAACCCAAAATGGATAAACTTTTGTCTTGGTAACCTATGCACGCATCCAAACAAACACACAAAAAAAGCTACTTTTAGCACCTGCATTTTCACAATATGGACACGGAAAAACCCCCATTTGCAACGATCCTACTCACTTTTTTTTCAATTCATTACCATGTGCACAGCTCAACGCTAACTGCTTTGGATTATTGAGGGAAATCCCTGCAGTCTGATGTGTGGCCGAGCGTCCAGCCCCTCACCGTGTCACCGAGTGTCTAAAGAACAGCCCATTGACTCCAGTGATCAGTCAAAGACACGTTGGATTGGACCTTCTCTACGATCGTTGCCTAACAAATCTATAGCCTCTAATTGCTGCTCCATGGCCCGAACACTCGCCCCTCCTCGTCACCCCTCGCCTCACCTCCGGGATCGTTCGGCGTCCCCCATAAGCAAGGGACAGCTGCCCAATTAGCCGCGGAGAAAGTGGCATTTTGGCTCAATATTGTGATTTGAAGGTGGTTGCTTCTCTGCTTTATAGATTGTACACTTTTAACACAGGAAAACACAACTGTTTAAGATGCTACGCTGTATCTTTCTTTGCAAATAATGGATATGTTTTTACAAGAGGTTAATATTTTGACACGATCCAGCCACTTGGGAGAGTAAGAACGTTAGATAAGCATTGATACAGGCACAAATCGATGAAATTATACACACATGTTTAGAACAAAGTGAGATTTATGTCAAGGAGGTGAATTTTTTTGAAAGTTTATTTAAAGTGCAATGATTTTTCAGGTTTTTCATTTTTTTTATTTGCATAAGTCAGAATCATCTCATTTAAACTAAATAGGTAACAAAGATACATAGCATTTACCGTATTATAATGATTATTTTAACTACCATACAAAAATTCTTTCACTTTTACAATTTCTTCTAATTTTTTGTCATGCGCCGGTCTTTTCAACATTACCGTATTTTCCGTACTAAAAGTCGCACCTGAGTATAAGTCGCACCAGTCCAAAAATGCATAATAGAGAAGAAAAAAACATATATAAGTCGTACTGGAGTATGAAATAAGTTTGCAAGTGTGAAAATAACAATATCACATAGAAGTTGCTCCGGAGTATAAGTATAGAACTATAAATACAAGTAAAAGTCTCACCCCGGCCAAAACTATGAAAAAAGGTGCGACTTATCGTCCGGAAAATACGGTACTCTCAAACTGACCAGTCGCTTTTCAAAATGGTGCTCACGGTCTACTTGTACTTTAACTACTGTATGTGATTTTCCGTTTCTGCCAAAAATACCAGGCAATTTAAGTTCCTACGACTCTTGTTTAAGTGGAAAAATCACCGCTGTAAGAAAGGAAAGTCCCCCAGCGTGATTAAGTTTCCCTCCCACAAGAGGTGAAGTAATCAGGCGTTTTGGACCTGCGTTTGGCCTTAAAGAGGCGCGTTTAAGCTGAGGGCTCTCGTGTGTTTAGCCTCGCCAAACACTCGGCGTCGTAGAAAGGCCACACTTTTAGAAACAAGAAAAGGTCAGAGCGAAAAAGCATGAACAAAGTTGACGTACAGTAATTATAGAGAGTTGGAGGTGCAAACGGCTCCATTGTACAAGCCGGAGCGCCACTTACAGACGAATCAAAGCTGGAATATTCACTCTTTTATGCACGATATCCTTTGTATTTTCGGGTTGTTTTAGACAGAGATTTGCAGTCTATATGCAGCGCGTTATCATTTACCCAACGCGGTTTGCATTTATGAAGACTCACCGTCACCTATACTATTAGACAGTATTCAAAATGTTCATCTTTATCAGTTGCCATTGAAAACAGTTTACAAATTACATGTTTTGACATCGTTTTTACTCCAAATTTCCCACCGTTTGTTTTCCTGCGCTTAGAACTGGCAGAAACACTGGCCAAGTACACACCGAGTACTTTTCTTTTCTCTAATGAGGTTTCCACAGTCGATTTTTAGATGCGAAGCAAGTGTTTTTAATCGTTTTTAAAGTCAGATGTCCTACCTGTTCGTGAGTTGAACATTCATCTGTGTTTTTTCCTCTTGGATCCAGCCTGTCACTGCCCCGGAGCAGTTGTGTGGAGTCCAATCCTAAAATCAGCCGTGTGGGAAAGTGCTGACAAAGGCTGGAGTGTTAAAGAAAGCCTCTCGGAGTAGATAAAATCCCTCCTCCTCAGCAGCTTCCTCCCTTTTTTACTGGCTTTGATGCAGTCCACAACACATCTGGACCTCAGCTCGCAATGTAAATGCCTAATTAAATTCACAACCCGACAGAACCTTTTTAAAACTTCATTGTTTTTTAAGTTGAACACATTGTGAAACTAGACTTGGGCAGACTTTCATTCAAAAATGTAAGTGTTCGACTGCTGTAACTGTAATTGACTACGGCCGCATTTAAATAGTGTATTGTGACTTGAAGGTGCACTTTCTGGCAGACTGTCGCCATGGAGATGTGATTGTTTTTGCCTGGATTCTTTCACTATGTGGCATCTCTCCTCGGTTCATACAAAGTTTAGGGTTGAATTCAAGTTGTTTTTGGGCTAGTAAAAAGTGTTTAATTGAATAATTGCGTTACAGACGTTTAATATCTGTGGAGTATTTCTAGCCAAGCAATAAGATCACCATGGAGACGAGCATTCGGCACACCTTCCACTAGAAAAGTTATATAGTGCAGCTTTAAGACAGTATCCAAATTGGTGAATACAAATTTCTTGGCATCTCTAATCCTTCATTATAGACTTATCTTTGTTTTTTTTCTTTGTTTTTCGTAAATATGCCAAAATGCAACCAATAATAATATCAAATCAAACACTTTTGTCTTTCCCATTTTGAAAAAGGAGTGAGTAGAAGTATGTCCCAATGTCCCAAACCCTATTTTACCTACACAACAATAATACATTGCATTTCTAAATTGATTGAACATTTAAACTTACTTAGATCTCTGTGTGACCGTGACATTATACATTACCAATATCACAAATGTCGAATGTTTCATAAGATCTGCTGAAATGACCCACATTGACCAGGCCAAAATGTTTCCCTCCTTTGACGTTGGTTTTTGCCTGAACACGGTTGAAGGCCGCTCGGCGCTCACCTTTTGTCCACACTGAAAAGTGCACGCGTGACGATAACCGGAATGGACCGGGAGCTTTGTGAACCCGACATGGTACGACCGTCTCTTGCCCAGGGGCACGTTGGCAGAAAGGTCAAAAGTGAAAACTGATGAGAAAGATTAAAACAGATTTGTGAAGAGTCGACCATCTTGAAAGAAAACTTGGAACAAAATGGAAATTGTCTGGGATTTTTTCAGTGCTCAAAGATTCAGACTCAAATATGAAACTGAATCGATGAAACTTAAGTGTACGTTTTAACTTTTTGGAGGTGTTTAGCGGAATCTTATCTAAACTAAACTTAAACTGCTTTAAACAGCGGGGATTTTAGATTTCAAAGCCTTCTTATCCATTTATGAGGCGGTAAAATCTTGCCTGGTGCCGTTTTGCATTTTGACAAAGCTTAATCACACCAGACAAATGGATCACACGGCCCATAATTAATTTACTAACTTTTCTCATCAAACCCGACTTTGCGCTGGTTAGTGCGTCCTCTGTGACCAGGCCCCTGCTCTCAAACACTTTCCATAAGCACAAACAGAGTCTGACCCACATCCTCAGACGGAGCAGAGCAGGGAGGCCTCGCCGCATCAAGAGCCATTAGGCAAATCGGGGGCAAATGTGTGTTTTTCTGCACTTTTTAATCAAGACGTTTCACCCCGACTCGACGCTCACGAGGGGGCAAGAATTTATTATGTTTCTACTTTGATTAAACACATTTGCAGCAGGTTTTTTGTGTGCAACATCTGCATAAGTTATGTGGAAAAACGGGATGGAATCAAATGACAAAATTGTTGAAAATTGTTTTGAACTTATTTTGTCACATCATTTTATAATGGGACTGTTATTTTTTGTCATAATAGTTTTGATTTGACTCGTTTATGATTGATTACACGCTCTGTATTCGGTGTTTCACATTTTCCTCCACACGGGCGCATAGTTTTTAAGCCGGATGCCCTTCCTCACACAAACTTCTGTCCATGTATTTCTTCAGGCTTGGGACAAGACAAAGATTACACTTGTTTAAGACCCCTTGTGGCTGGATTGTACTCTACAACTTTCCCCCCAGTGTCTACTCTAATATTACGAACATGTTTTCTCTATATGCACTATACTGTACTTTCTACTTTAATTATTTAGGAAGTATTTTCTTTGCAGTTGAACAGCTCCTCCAACTGAATATAGTTTGCCGACGTGTGTACCTTCATCTCAAGCCTCAAAACAGTTACACTGGCCTTTTTCCTCAGACTTTTCCCACAGTGAATGTATAGGAAATGCATACTCTTTGTCCAACACTGGCAGCATTAATATGTATTTAAATATAGCTTGAATTAATTTAAAGATGAGGCCATTGTAAATCCAGGTATTCTTTCTATTTCTTTGTATAGCGGCATTATGTATACTGAGGAAGTAGTTTGATAATGTGTATAATTTAGCATTTATTTTGTAAATATTGGGAAAGTATTGTGAATGATATTTGTTGAATGGTTTTGAAAACTAAATTGTGTATGGCAGACGCACCTCTTTGGGCTTTTAAAACGTGACTCCAGTTCATGGCAGATTTTCTATGTTAAGATGAACAAGCATTACAACACTAGAGGCTGATGAAACCATGTGTAAAACTTGAGCTGTAATTACGGATGTACAGAAAAGAATGACATTTTTGTCTATTATTAAATGTTAAAATCCTTATTTCACGGCTCTTGTGTCTTTTCTCTTTGGCTTGAATTGTGCTTTGGAAATGGTGTTTTATTTATTTACGGTACAACTTTGGTAACAATGACTCCAAACCGTGTTGATTTGTCAAAGAATCGAGTGATAAATCTTACCAGTTATTTATCCATATGTAGTCTAAACTATACCATCTCTTTATATAGATTTATGTGTTTTGATTGCCAGGATTGGTCAACTATCATGATTTGGAACTTCTCTCAGCTCAGATTAACAGTGTTTTGCGGTTCAGTCATAGATTCTGCATAAATCTGCTCTTTGTTTTGATATGATAGATCATCCTTGTCCCTAAGTGGCTAATCATTTTGCTTCTAACTAGTTCTGTTTTTTATTCTTTTATAATATGTCCCTTGCTTAGTGTAAATGTGTAAATGTTTTAATACTCTGTGTGCTGCAAATTTTACACTTTGCCTTAGGTCATTCTTGGAAAAGAGAACTCGATGTCAACGGGTTCTTACCTGGTTAAATAAAGGGTAATAAATAAAGAATCCACCTTTCATTCACGGCCATATGAACTCGTGGAGATCCAGATTACGCAGTTTTCTCACGTATTGGAGAAGTGTGTATTCCTCTGTGCATTTAGAGGTGGTTACGGGTTCAATTCCCTGGGTTAATCACCAATAATAATCCTTTTATATACACCAGTAGAACAATCCTCACCCAAAAAAAGTAATTTTCTTGTCGATTTAGCTAGTTTCTCACTTTATTGCCGCTGACATGACGTACAGAGATTTCTGCTGCATCAATAAATGAGTGCGCTTGTTTTTCCACGCATCTGTTCTGCATAATTGAAACTGAATTTTAATGATTGATCTAACTCGGCAACATTTGCCTATTCATTTTTCACACACAAAACTGTAAATAGCGCTTGTTATTCAAACTTTCCTGGATCTCTCGCACCTCCTCTGCGCCTCTTCTTCAGGCTTCATCATGTTCTTCTGTCTCTTTTGCTGTCTCGCGTTCTCGCTCACTCCGTCGTCTCCTCATGTTAGCGTTTCCCATTCACGATCCAACCCCTTCTGTTAATTTGGTTCTCGAGCTGCGCTACTTCTTATCCTGAAAAAAGTTTGATTACAAAGTTAGTTTTTGGTGACAGATGGAGGTCACCGCACAAGTTTTTCTTTTCACACTGATTGAGAGCTGATGCTGTGGTGCCTTCGAGGTTCACACAGGCTATGCATTTTAAACCCGGCTGCTCTCTTAATTACCTTTATGCAACATATGGAAACTAAGCTGTTCCTCGTCTCGTTGAAAATACCTTTGCATTGGTATGATGGATGTTTTGTGGAACATTATTCTACAACCATATGCGTCAATCTGGTAATACTGAGGTTTTACCGGAGCATTTTTCTGTTTGATACGGCGTTTTAAACTTGTTGACAGTGCAATTATTCACTTTGGGTTCTCAAAAAGCTTAAAATAACATGCATTCTTACTGTAATCGGGGTTGCCTCTTCACAGATCTGACCTGTACCTTGGACTGGTCGAAAAGGGTAAGTTAAATGCCCCATTGTGGATCATTGTAGGCAAAGGAAAAAATACAGAAAACAATGAAAAATCAAAGTTGTTTGCGTCCTCAAATTACACTTTTTATGTTAAAGTTGTCATTGCTACAAAACTTTGAATGAAAAATTAAAAAGATGTAATTTTGTTCTGTGCTAAATCAATATGCAAATCGCTCAAGTTGTGGTGACAGAGATAATAAAGTTAAGAGCGAAAACAAAACATTTCTTGAATAAGAGACGCTTCCAGGACAATATCTCCTTGTGAAAGTTGTTTCTCAAATGTGCTGAACAAAGGTTACTCTGCGGGATGTAATTTTTAATGCCGCTTTTGTGTTTTCATTATTTTTCCTTCCTTCTCTCGTGTCTCGCTGACAGCCTTAGAAACATTACCACAATTAGCGAGTGTTTCCCGGGAGATCTTCCTCTTCCATCCATCCTCCCACTCAGCCCACAGTGTCAGACAGGAGCCGCAGCACACTGGCTAGTTTCTCTGCCAAAGCTTTTCACAAAAAAATCTGCACTAAATCAATATTGTATTTGCTGAAGTCCAAAAACGGTGTGCATGCTTTAACTGAAAAACACTCCTTTCCCACCGTTGTTTTTTGTGAACCGACCAGCAATAGCATCATTCTCTTTATGTTTTGTTTTTAAAAACAACATAAGGGAGTAAAGTTAGTCGGGGTCAAAGGTTGAAAAGGGTAGTGGTTAATGCCAATCAAAAACAATTATAATCCACTTCACCAAATCAAAATTCACATTATTTATATAGTACAATTCATAAAAGAACACAAAACAATCAGGGGTGGTCTGGGAGGGTCCGGGGTGGTCTGGGGTTGTCTGGGAGGGTCTGAGGTGGTCAGGGAAGGTCTGGGGTAGTCCGGGGTGGTCTGGGGTGGTCTGGGATGGTCATGGAAGGTCTAGGGTGGTCTGGGAGGGTCAGGGAAGGTCTGGGGTGGTCTGGGAGGGTCAGGGAAGGTCTGGGGTGGTCTGGGGTGGTCTGGGGTGGTTTGAGGTGGTCTGGGTGGGTCTGGGGTGGTCTGAGGTGGTCTGGGAGGGTCAGGGAAGGTCTGGGGTGGTCTGGGGTGGTTTGAGGTGGTCTGGGTGGGTCTGGGGTGGTCTGAGGTGGTCTGGGAGGGTCAGGGAAGGTCTGGGGCGGTCTGGGAGGGTCAGGGAAGGTCTTGGGGTTTCAAATGTAAAGTTATATTCTAACTGTCCTGATTTAGAGGAGCCCGATGACTATAATTGCTGGTATAATTGTGGTTTGATATATTCAAAGATTTCTGGGGGAGGAGGCCCAGACCCCCGTGCTCTGATCATCCCGTTTCAAAATCCTGGAGGCACAGTAAAAAAACAACAAAAGGTCATCGCAAAACAATAAATGGAGTTGGAGATGTTAATCGCTAACTGAGGTTCAGGAGCGGGCCACGCCTCAACCTCTACTCCACTAGTAAACACGCCCCTTCTCTAACCACACCTCTAATTACCCAGAAGCCCTATTTATAAGGCCTATTCACAGCATATCTTGTCGTCTCAGCTCTCTCGACCCCACCCTCCCACCCCATGTCTCTATCATCTTCACCTCAACACATCACCATCTATGGAGGGGGCGGGGCTGATTACCCGAGACAGAGCCCCCATCCTGAGTCTGTACCCAGCCAACTCTCGTGCTCGATCGTCGCTACATCATCGCTACATCATAGCTCGATCGTGGCTCGATCGTCGCTACATCATCGCTACATCATAGCTCGATCGTGGCTCGATCGTCGCTACACCGCCGATCTCCATCATCTCTCTCCATCACCGACCTCCATCGTCGCGCTCCATCGTCGAGCTCCATCGTCGTCATTATCAATAAATATTCTTTCATACTCCATTGTGGCGTTGTCCCTGCTAGTGAAAACACGTAAAATCAAATAAAACCATAAAATAGCAATAAATAAGTACAATCAATTTGAATAAAAAAACAGCTACACAAGATAATCAAATGAAAAGCTTTGATATATTGAAAGAATCCTTTGACTTGGAGAAACAGAACTTTTATGAACAAGCAAATGGCCATTTTAGCCCTCTCACTGAGATGTTTATCAGATCTTCTAAATCTGAACTTTCAAGGTGAATTGTATTTAAATTATATATATGCATTTCTAATCTGGGCAGTTACTCTATTTAAAAAGTGTTAGGGAGAGAGTGGTCTTGTTTTGACAGACAAAGCGTGGGAAGATGTTTGTACATCCCTGCGGAGGACTTTAAAATCATGGAGAAAGATTTTTTGTAAGAATATGTCACTTTTGTGTCAACACCATGTCAAAGTGCCAGTTATTCACAGGGAAATACAGACTGTTGGAGAAACTGTGGCAGCAAGGAAACAAACCACTATCACGTATTCTGGGACTGTCCTGTTGTCAAACGTTTTGGACTGAAATTAAGGATGATCTGCAGACAGTTTTTGACATTGCCATTCCTCTTGATTTTGGAAGTGTGTCTTTGGGCCTGAGGACTCCTGCCATGGACACAATAAACAGATACCTCTGGAACAGCCTCTTGGCAGCAGCGGAAAAGGCCATTACAAAAAAATGTATGACACAAATTGCACCGACAATAAAGGACTGGACAGACGTAACTTTGGACATAAAACACAATGGGAAAAACTCACATTTGGCCTTGAACTAAACTGAAAATGGAAAGATTTGAAGGACTGTGGACTAAGTTGGACGTTTGGTTGGGTTTACAAGTGATTCTTCTTTTTTTCTTTCCTCATCTGTTAAATGTCTGCTTACTCTCTCTGTTCCTGTTATTGTTCTTTTTATGTTTGAAAACATGCTAAACTTACAAAAATAGCATATATATTTTAAAAAAAAAAACACCTACACAGTGTCAAAAGCCAAAGGAAGCACGAGCTGGACCTCAGAGTGCGTGCGGGAGTATAAATATGATTTCTGAACTGTAATGTGGAGCCAGTCCATTCAAAGCTTTAAAAACAAACAATACAATGTTAAAAGCAGCTCTGAAATGAACTGGAAGCCTGTGCAAAGATGTTAAGTGCTTTCGGTTTTTTGTCCCATTGAAAAGGCGTGCTGCAGCATTTTGGACCAACTGTAAGCGGGAAAGTGCATGATGACTGATGCCAGGTAAAGTGCATTAACGCAGTAAGATAAACCCTTGAAATATCGTCTAGAACTAATTATTATATTTCTGTTAAAGGGGTATATGGAAGCATAAACAATAAATGAAAAATATCCACAACAACAGAAACCTTAAAAAACATGACTTTTTCTCCACATGTTTTGAGTTCTTTGTTGCAGAACTGCAAACATGTATTGCTTATACACCTGATTTTTCTTTTAATTCTTAACTTTTATTGTTTAATGAGCTTCGGTTCTATACAGTGCATCTGGAAAGTATTAAACTTTTTCCACATGTTTTTTTAATCATACAGCCTTATTCCAAAATGGATCAAATTCATTATTTGACAAAAAAATCTACAAAAAATATCCTATATGACTTAAAAGATGGTTGTTAGAATGCTTTGCAAGAAGAGAGGAGCTGAGGAGAGAGGAGACACAGCATAGAGAGGAAAGCTAAGGAGAGAGGAGACACAGCATAGACAGGAAAGCTAAGGAGAGAGGAGACACAGCTCGGAAAGGCAAGCCGAGGAGAGAGGAGACACACCTAGGAAAGGCAAGCCGAGGAGAGAGGAGACACACCTAGGAAAGGCGAGCTGAGGAGAGAGGAGACACATCTAGGAGAGAGGAGACACATCTAGGAGAGAGGAGACATAGCATGGATAGAGGGAAGCTGAGGAGAGAGGAGACACAGCTAGGAAAGGGAAGCTGAGGAGAGAGGAGACACACCTAGGAAAGGTGAGCTGAGGAGAGAGGAGACACAGCATGGATAGAGGGAAGCTGAGGAGGGAGGAGACACAGCTAGGAAATGGGAAATGAGGAGAGAGGAGACACAGCTAGGAAATGGGAAATGAGGAGAGAGGAGACACAGCTAGGAAAGGTGAGCTGAGGAGAGAGGGGACACCACTTAATATGGTGCATTTGATTGACAGCTGAAGAATTGCGGAAGTGAGGAGATGAGGAGAGGAAAGGAAGCAAGGACTTACTAGTTTCCTTCCTCCCTCACTCCCTCACTCCCTCACTCCCTCACTCACTCACTCCCTCACTCCCTCACTCCCTCACTCACTCACTCACTCACTCACTCACTCATTCACTCACTCACTCATTCACTCACTCCCTCACTCCCTCACTCACTCACTCACTCACTCACTACTTCACTTCCTTGCTTCAGAGTAAATGTATAGAAGTATTTGGAATATACTATAGACTGACTGTTTGGACGTATCTGTTTTATGACGTAGAGTTAATTGGACGGAGAGAACACTAAATAATACACAGTTACTGTGTTTTCCCAAAGAATAAACCACAGAAACATGATAAAACACCACATCTAATGAAATGTCTTCAAAAGTGTCTTATTTAAATATGACTGCGTAAAATGTAACTCATATCAACTCTGCAAAGGACAAATGACAATAACTTTCACCACTAAAGATTGCACACATTGTCATCTGAATTCTAACCTCATCAGGCCAATCCATCCCGACTCGAGACCCTCTTGTTATTGAAACAACAGCCTGAGTAACCCATTTGTCACTGTGGCCCTGCAGTATATAAGGCCTGTCCCGTAATGACTGCTTATGTTTCACAGCTCGTCTGTATAGAAGTCATTAGGCCTCCCTCGTGGACACTGCGGGCCATCCATCACCAAACCATCATTAGTTTGGGCGGGTCACTACCATAGCCTCTGGTTGGTGGTCCTGCCTGTGTGTGAGTGTGTGAGCCCAAAGAACAGCTCCGTATGTGGGACAGGGGGAGGCAGGTGTCCCAAATATCTGTTGACCCAAAACCAGGCGCCGTCCTGGGACCATATGCACATCCAGGTGGTGATGCTGCGGACGCTCGTCTCCTCCATGAAATATGATGTTCTGCTGATGTATGAGCGGGAGCAGCGCATCTGTCTCCAAGGAGTTCCATCCTATAGAGTCGTGTTGTATTTTAGACTGAAACGTTTAAAATCACTGGATTCACTCTCAACATTATGATGCAGCAAACTTCTGTGAGTAAAATAACCCGCCTGGCTGGTATAAAGCGGAATGTTTAGGTTTGAAATACCATTACAAATACAAATACATCTCACTGTATTTGCACTGTTCCTGGTGGAGCCTTGAATGTTCCACAGTGTGGCATTAAACATATCCACTGCCATGGAGACGTGCATGTTTACTGAAGTATTTTTTGAGTGATATAACACCTGTTTTGAACATTCCAGACAAAGCAAAGGCATTTCCATGGCGACAAGTATAGTGCATACTCCATCAGAAAGCTTTTGGAGTGCACCTTTAAAAGTGATTTTTTTCTTCTTTTTCTGCACATCTTTTGTCGACCCACAGTTCGGAGCACATCTCATGTCTTCATTTCTATTTTCCATCAGCTGTATCAGATCGGCCTCAGCCCAAATACAGGTTTGAAGAAACATATTTCTCTGGTTGTTGTTTGTTTCTTAACATTCTGATGCTCACGGTCGCGTTTGTCTCGTGTCAAACTCTGTGCTTTTCATTCAGAGCCTGAGATTGCAAAAGTAAAACACTGGTTTGCTCTTGATTTTCCCCAAACTAAATTATTTTACATATTATGAATGTTATGTCATACTTCTATCACAGTGACAATATATATTTTTTGATGACTTCAATTTAAAGACAAAAAATGTGCATATTTATCTAAAGTGGAGCCAAAACACCATCCTGTTTGTCCCCGTAAACTGAGAGAAACTCACGTTTCTTTTTCACTAACCTGCCTAGAACATTCCACAGTCCACATTTAACTCATCTGTGCCGTGTCAGATCTGTGGAGAGGTGACCCTGCTCACAGTCTGTTTTTCAAGGTACAATAAGAACACCTATAATGAATCAAATGTAAGATTAGTTTAAAGTCATGCTGTGGACTATTCAAGTCAAGGCAAAAACATCACCATGGAGACAAACAGGTTTTTGTGTATTCATGTTGTCTCAATGTCTGAGTGTCTGGAATGCCTGCCAACGTGGTCCCATACATTTGGATTTGGCTAGAAGTTTTTTTTTTTTTTTTTTTTTTTAGTTAATTTGATTGTATTTCTGTTTCTGTCATTTCTTTGTGATTTGAATGCATTTTTCCTGCATTTTTTGAATTGCCTTGAGTATGAAATGTGCTCTACATTTAAACTTGCCTTGCCTTATCACCCAACATATAACTTTATAATAAGCACATTTTGTACATACGTGTATATCTATCTTCTCCGCCCAACAGACAGCATTTGACCCAGTGCCATCGCAGCATCGTTCATCGACCAAACATCGCTACAAAACGTGAATATCGACATTCTCATCTCAATTCAAACGACTAAAACATATTTAAAATCCACCTCTTTTTGCCGCGTCTTTATTTGGTCCCATCTGTGATTCAGGACAGTCTCTCGCAGGTCACCTCTCCTCACTGATAACTCAAACAAATCCAGGCGCTTTGTGAGAGGCAGGAGTGCGCGCATACACTGCCTTATCGCCACCAAAACACAGCCCTTTTCATACGTGAGGCGATAGTTGGGAAAAGTACATTCCCTAACAGAGCGCTAATGGTTTCTGGTCATGCAGAATGCTTTCTTTATTCTGAGAGGAGCAGATATGCCGCGCTGATCTCCTCTATACGGGGAGGAACAGAGCGCTGCATGGAAGGCTCTGCAGAATATAAAGTGGAAAAAAAAGTCTTGTGAGGTTTATCAGCAAGCTTCTTAATTTACTATCAATTAGACTAAGCTGGACTTGTTTAAACGCGTTATAAAGCTGCAGTACCTATACCTCTGCAGTATTTCAGTCCATCCAACTAGTTCCCATCCTGTCACAAACCCTTTGGTGCATCATTACACATTTTTAGGTGCATCCGAACAGTTTTTCTGCAGAAGGTGAAGTGAAACTGGGGCGGACCACCACAGCTCAGTCAATCAGAGCCTCGCAAAAGATGAACTACATTAACAATAGTTGCATCATCAATAAAATGTCAGCGGTCTTGTTCAGATGAAGTGCTGGACCAGAAGATATTGACCACAGGTTTATGGCTCATTGTGGCTGAAATTATTTGCATTTAAGTTAATGTATTTAATGATTTGCTGATGGACAATAAACTAGACATTGATATCGGATTAACATGGACAATAATACCAATATTTTCTTTAGATTCCTCTCTGTGACGTGTTGAACAGAGCAGAAGGTCACAAAAAGCTGAATGAATCCTCACGTCCCTTCTCTTTAAGCTTTGTTGACTTCACAGCTAAGTAAGATAAGTTTAATGGAATACTTTGGAACGCTCCAGTCCTGACCAATATATTTAATGTCCATAGAAACAAGCAGAAGAGTGAGATAATGCAACTTTAGTCGAGCGAATCCCAAAACTGTAGGTCTCGACTAGTTTCAGCACCACAAGCAGCGTCTTCCAGCTCACCTTTATTCACACACAGAGAAAGTGTCTGCATGACTGGAGAAGATCAGTGCAACCACAGGAAATGTTTAAGTCGCAGAGAAAATGATTTGAAAGCAACGAAAACAAACTCGACTGGCAGAATACGCACACTTCTTTGTGAAGACACGGTTCGGAGGAATACAATCTTTTCAGCTTTTGCAGAATGTGTCCTTTTCAGGCCTGATTACTGCGAATAGGGCTGGCATATCGAGAGGACAGTTCTCTTTTTAATGAGGTAGTAGGGAGTAATTGTACACAGTTAATGTCATACCTTCAGTGGATGCGCCGGAGCGACTGTGGTGTTGGTTTGAGGAGGAAAAAGTAACAAAACAGGCTCGTTCAGCAGCATGACAACATAATAACACAACATTAGTCTCGCCGTCATTTCTGTTTTGAAACATTGTATGTAGTAACCTTGGACGCTCTCTTTATGCAGCAGTTTGTTTTACTCCAGATGCCCTCCAGATCTTAATCGACACAAGAATGGCAGGACACAGGGCAGTAGTATTTTTTCTTTTTTGAGTGTCAAAAATTGTATAAGGCTGAGCAAAATAATATGTCTGTTTGCCGTAACCCGACCGACCCGGTCCATAGTACATGTCACGCTCTATCACGGTGTGACTTGATTTAAATTTGACTTACGCAATGCATTCTGGGATTGAAACACGCCCAGCAGCGTCATCATAACAAACATGGCGGCGCCTGTGTCCCCCGCATGTTCCCCCCGCTCGCCTTTGCTGCCAAAATAAAGGATAGCGGCGTACAAAAGGTCAATTGAAATATCTTAAAATCGTGAGATTTAGTCTCATGATCGGGTTGATCGAGACGTTTTCCATCATGGACTGTTGAAGCCTGACCCCTGGACTGTTGAAGCCTGACCCCTGGACTGTTGAAGCCTGACCCCTGGACTGTTGAAGCCTGACCCCTGGCGGTCACTCCAAGTCAAAAAATGACAACATTTGGATCTTTTTTTTTGCCTTCAAAGTAAAAAAAATAAGAATTTGCCTACTTGACCCACTTGGAAAATGTTGGCTCGGGTTACAGCAAACAGACAATTTATTTAGGGTAGCCTAATGTAAAAACATTTATGATTTTTTTTCTTTTTCTTTTTATGGATTCTTTAGCCCCCGTGAAATGGGGATGAGAGAGAGAAGGACATGCAGGCTATTCACTCAGCCACAGAGCCGAACAACTTCAATGATTTCCCAACCTTGTTATAACATCATTAACTTAAGTCATGCATGTTTGAGTAATCTTACATTGTCCTGCATTCAAAGCTTTAGTGCTCAGAAATCTTCACCTTCCCCCTATCTCCACCCACTACACCCGCAATTATTTCTGTTAAAGGTCCCATTCAAAATACTGTAAAGTACATTGTTTTGGATGGGCTCTGTGGCTGCCCCCAGAGTGGCCTTCATGGGATAATGGCACGAAGCCAAGTAGATTAGCGTCTGCTTCTCCTTCTCCTCCGCTTGTACCAATGATCTGACCCTTCTCAAACACACCGACATCTTTTCCATGACCACAGCAGGATTTGTCTTTGTTGTTTCAGAAATAAGCCACTCACTGCATCTGTTGGGTTTGAATATTGTCTTGCAGCTGAAAGATCATCACTCATGCAGCGATTATCCAACAGGAGGCTCCACCTACTGCATTTGCTTTGTGGAATCCAGGTGATGACTTTTTAGTTGGTCATATGATTGATATTGATTGTGTGCATTAAAGTAATGTTTGAAATCGGGGCAGTACTAAGAGATACAGATAGTGCAGCTCTGTCCTGATGGTCCTGAAACCTGTAGATAAGAACATTTTACAAAGCTCCATTACACATCAGGGCACTCAGAAATACAAAGACTGTGCTATATAGCTTTCTTTTCCATCCAATAAAGTCTACAGCCAATAAATGAATGCATTACTCAAAAGTCCATGTGATGATCGGCCATTTTCCAAGAACAAACGTACTGAACATAGCGGATTTCATAAAACCACAATTCAAAAACTGAACTCTTTTATTTTATTTTAGACAACTGAATTCACTGGCAGTATTGAAGATGACACATTCCTCAATAGGAGCTTAAACCAACACTTTATATATAATTCCGGTGGTTCACAAAACAGAGCTGCATTTTACAGTACATTTTGATAATCCATCGCCCCTTCTACCAAACACGAAGAATCCTTTCAGTTTGCTGCTTGTTCCATATCTTCTCTGTGTCCTTATAATGGCAAAGCGTGATTGGCCATAAACTTCATTCCATAGATTATCTGTTTCCACTGAGTCACATATAGTTAAAAATATAAACTCGTCTTTATATCGCCACCAATATCACGTAGGTTTTTTGTACATTTCTTAACAAACTGTTCACTCTTTCACACTTAAAGCTCAACAAAGAAAACACAAAGAGTCCCTTTGCAAAGTGAGGTATCCAATATCAATGACTTTGAGAAATTAGGTCCTAGTTTTTTCCAAAATAAAAGCAACATTTAATCATTATTTTGAGTTAAACATTATTCATACATATAGGTTTTAAAAGGAACTCTTCATTGCAACTTAAAACACAAAATACACTCAAATTATTGATGACTGTGCTTCCATCTAAATTGTGCATTTACAGTTTTGTAAGAAAAAAAATGTAAGGAAAAGATAGCGAAGAACCAAGAGGAGTTGTAAGCCGCATGTGGACAAAAACACATTTCAAACTGCGTGAGGGACACAGCTCAAGTCTTCATCGTACAATTCTTATTTGACACCAAGGAATGTTCGTGGACAAAAAATAACATTTTTTTGTTGCTTTTTGAGTTTTTTTTTGCCGGCCGAGTCCCCGACACCGTCTCTTCACTGTCTTATCTGTACACATTACAAATCCACTGGTTTGTAGATATTTTGGAAAAAAGTTTGAATAGCCTACGAAGCAAGAAATGAGCGGGTACTACTTCCTGGTTAGTTCCTTTGTTTTGGTGATGTGCATTGTCGTTGGCTGGGACCCCATGAGCAGCGTCCCGTTTGTGGATGTGACAAAGTGGTGATGGTGCAGAGGAGGATGGTGGGACACAGTTGGTTCATACAAATGGCGCTCCTGTTTGGTTGAGTGCCTTTGCCCTTCCGTCGCGGCCCCTGGTTCACAGTTCAGGTCCGGGGTTTGGCCTCTTATTGGTGGGACAGTAGCAGGAGTAGCACAGGGACGAGCCAGCCCAGCGCCAGGCCCATGTGACGAGACGCCGCTCCTCCGTGTTCGGACAGTCCCGGAGAGGGCAGAGTGGAGTCCTCCTCATCGCCCCACAATCTGTCGTTCTCGTTTACCTGCGACAACAGAACATAACACATACATTCGCTTAGCAACGCTTTGGTACGATGCATAATAAATGTTTCGATCGCCATCCGGAAGTTCAATATTTTTTTTTTGTACTTAATGTTTTGAGTTTTCATAATGTTATGTTACATTTGACATACAGAACCAACTTAATATAAGCCCTGCACAAAACAAATGCATGAAAAGACAAAACAAACGAACAAAACCAGAAAAAAGAAGGAAAAAAACAACACACTAAAATGAATACCATCATCAGTTTCAATCTAAAGGTACCAGTCTTGGGGTTTTTTATACAGCCATGAGGGGAGGACAGCTACATAATTCCTGCCCCAAAGGTGGATTTTTACCTTTCCAATTTGCCCTGAGCTTGTTATATCAATTATAAATAACGTTTCGCCCCTCACGCCAGTACCTTCAGATTGAAAACTACTTCCTGATGGCAGATTTAAATACAGTGTCCATATGAAACCATTGCATATTTTTACTCCACAGATGTTCTTGTACTTTGCGATGCAGCATTGAAATGACTCCATCGCGGGCCAAAAAAGGTTGTCTTATCTTATATCCTGAAATGTACATGTCGTTGAAGAAGAGACTTTCATTACAAATAAAGGCTTATCTTATCTTATTCATTACAATTTGAGCGGGTGATTTGAAAGAGCCAGAGAATGTGGATAATACTATTTGGTAAGGTAAGTTTCTCAGGTTGCTGGTTCAATGCCTTCTGCCCATGAACTTCATTCTCTTTAATATGTGTGATTGGTGGTGTGACTAAAGCGTGAGATAATTACATTCTAATATTTAAATGAGATTCCAAATGTGATTGGGACTATTCTGGTTAGTACTCGTCCCTATCATGAAAAGTCTACACTGCCATTCTAAAGTTATAGTACATCAGAGCGTGCTCCCTCCTTCACAGTTACTTCCTCCAGCCCCTGCGCTTCATAATCATAAATATTTCACCACATCACCACCACTGAGCTCGGCCCTATTTGAATGCACCACAGTTTTCTCTATTAATTTAATTTGCGGTGATTTATCAGACAGTAATGTGGAAGTGACACTGCGTTGAGGAGAGTATGTCAGACGCTGAAGCTCGGCGGCAGCTGTCCACACATAATTTACTGCTTTAATTAACTTAGACTGTTGTCTGAAAAATCACTTAACCCACTGTATTGGAGCCAAGAGGTACCAACATACTGCCTAGATTGACTTAAGTCGTTTAGGTTTATGATGGAATTTTCTTACCCCATTTCAAAAACAAGGTGTCGGCTCCTTGAGCCGACACCTTAACGTGGTGGAGGGGTTTGAGTGCCCGAATGATCCCGGGAGCTATGTTGTCGGGGGCTTCATGCCCCTGGTAGGGTCTCCCAAGGCAAACAGGTCCTAGGTGACGGGTCAGACAAAGATCGGTTCAGAAGCCTCTTATGACGACGACACAATCAAGGCAGTTCACGTCGCCCGGATCGGCGTCACCGGGGCCCCATCCTGGAGCCAGGCCTGGGATGGGTGCTCCATGGCGAGCGCCTGGTGGCCGGGTCTTACCCCACGGGGCCCGGCCGGGCACAGCCCGAAAGAGCGACGTGGGGCCGCCCTCCCGTGGGCCCACCACCCGCAGGAGGATCCATAGGGGGCCGGTGCAGAGAGATCTGGGCGGCAGTCGACGGCAGGGGCCTCGGCGACCAGATCTCCGGACACAGAGACTAACTCTGGGGACATGGAATGTCACCTCGCTGGGGGGGAAAGAGCCTGAGCTTGTGCGGGAGGTTGAGCGATACCGACTAGATATAGTCGGCCTCACCTCCACGCACAGTTTGGGCTCTGGAACCCATCTCCTCGAGAGGGGCTGGACGCTCCACTTCTCTGGTGTTGCCCGCGGGGAGAGGCGGCGGGCTGGTGTGGGCTTGCTGATAGCCCCTCAGCTCAGCCGCCACGTGTTGGAGTTTACCCCGGTGAACGAGAGGGTCGCGTCCCTCCGCCTTCGGGTGGGGGACAGGTCTCTCACTGTTGTGGCGGCCTACGGGCCGAACAGCAGTGCAGAGTACCCGGCCTTCTTGGAGTCCTTGGGAGGGGTACTGGACAGTGCACCGACCGGGGACTCCGTTGTTCTACTGGGGGACTTCAACGCCCACGTGGGCAATGACAGTGACACCTGGAGAGGGGTGATCGGGAAGAACGGCTTCCCCGATCTGAACCCGAGCGGTGTTCAGTTATTGGACTTCTGTGCTAGCCACGGATTGTCCATAACGAACACCATGTTCAAGCACAAGGGTGTCCATCAGTGCACGTGGCACCAGGACACCCTAGGCCGGAGGTCAATGATCGACTTAGTTGTCGTGTCATCAGACCTCCGGCCGCGTGTCTTGGACACTCGGGTGAAGAGAGGGGCAGAGTTGTCAACCGATCACCACCTGGTGGTGAGTTGGATCCGCTGGCGGAGGAGGAAGCCGGACAGACTTGGCAGACCCAAGCGCATTGTGAGGGTCTGTTGGGAACGTCTAGTGGAGCCCTCTGTCAGTAGGGTATTCAACTCGCACCTCCGGGAGAGCTTCTCCCATGTCCCGGGGGAGGCTGGGGACATTGAGTCCGAGTGGACCATGTTCTCCGCCTCCATTGTTGATGCGGCTGCTCGGAGCTGTGGTCGCAAGGTCTCCGGTGCCTGTCGTGGCGGCAACCCCCGAACCCGGTGGTGGACACCGGAAGTAAGGGATGCCGTCAGACTAAAGAAGGAGGCCTATCAGGCCACTCTGGCTTGTAGGTCTCCGGAGGTCATCGACGGGTATCGGCAGGCCAAGCGAGCCGCGGCTCGTGCTGTCGCAGAGGCAAAAACCCGGGCCTGGGAGGAGTTCGGGGAGGCCATGGAGGAGGACTATCGGTCGGCACCAAAGAAATTCTGGCAAACCGTCCGGCGCCTCAGGAAGGGGAAGCAGTGTCTCACAAACACCGTTTACGGTGCGGGTGGAGGCCTGCTGACCTCGACTGGGGATGTCGTCGGACGGTGGAAGGAATACTTTGAGGATCTCCTTAATCCCTCAGTCACGTCTTCTGAAGAGGAAGTAGAGACCGGGGACTCGGAGGCTGGCTCATCCATCACCCAAGCTGAAGTCACTGAGGTTGTCCGCAAACTCCTCGGTGGCAGGGCTCCGGGGGTGGATGAGATCCGCCCTGAGTACCTAAAGTATCTGGATGTTGTAGGACTGTCTTGGTTGACACGTCTCTGCAACATCGCGTGGCGTTCGGGGACCGTGCCTCTGGACTGGCAGACCGGGGTGGTGGTCCCTCTGTTCAAGAAGGGGGACCGGAGGGTGTGTTCCAACTACAGAGGGATCACACTCCTCAGCCTCCCGGGTAAGGTCTATTCCAAGGTACTGGAGAGGAGAATCCGACCGATAGTCGAACCTCGGATTCAGGAGGAGCAGAGTGGTTTTCGTCCCGGTCGTGGAACACTGGACCAGCTCTATACCCTCCATCGGGTGCTCGAGGGTTCATGGGAGTTTGCCCAACCAGTCCACATGTGCTTTGTGGATCTGGAGAAGGCTTTTGACCGTGTCCCTCGGGGTGTCCTTTGGGGGGTGCTCCGGGAGTACGGGGTCCGGGGCCCTTTGCTCAGGGCTGTCCGGTCCCTGTATGACCGGAGCAGGAGCTGTGTTCGCATTGCCGGCAGTAAGTCAGACCTGTTCCCAGTGCATGTTGGACTCCGCCAGGGCTGCCCTGTGTCACCGGTTCTGTTCATAATTTTTATGGACAGAATTTCTAGGCGCAGTCAGGGGTCGGAGGGTGTCCGGTTTGGGGACCACAGGATCTCATCTCTGCTGTTTGCAGACGATGTTGTCCTGATGGCTCCATCAAACCCGGACCTGCAACATGCACTGGGACGGTTTGCAGCCGAGTGTGAAGCGGCTGGGATGAGAATCAGCACCTCCAAATCCGAGGCCATGGTTCTCGACCGGAAAAAGGTGGCTTGCCCTCTCCAGGTGGGTGGGGTGTCCTTGCCCCAAGTGGAGGAGTTCAAGTATCTCGGGGTCTTGTTCACGAGTGAGGGAAGGATGGAGCGTGAGATCGACAGGCGGATCGGTGCAGCGGCTGCAGTGATGCAGTCGCTGCATCGGACCGTTGTGGTAAAGAGGGAGCTGAGCCGAAAGGCAAAGCTCTCTATTTACCGGTCGGTCTACGTTCCTACCCTCACCTATGGTCATGAGCTTTGGGTAGTGACCGAAAGAACAAGATCGCGGATACAAGCGGTCGAAATGAGTTTCCTCCGCCGGGTGGCTGGGCGCTCCCTTAGAGATAAGGTGAGGAGCTCGGCCACACGGGGGGAGCTCGGAGTAGAGCCGCTGCTCCTCCACGTCGAGAGGAGCCAGCTGAGGTGGCTCGGGCATCTGTTCCGGATGCCTCCTGGGCGCCTCCCTCGGGAGGTGTTTCAGGCATGTCCCACCGGGAAGAGGCCCCGGGGAAGACCCAGGACACGCTGGAGAGACTATGTCTCTCGGCTGGCCTGGGAACGCCTCGGGATCCCCCCGGAGGAGTTAGAGGAAGTGTCTGGGGAGAAGGAAGTCTGGGAGTCCCTGCTCAGACTGCTGCCCCCGCGACCCGGCCCCGGATAAAGCGGCAGAAGATGGATGGATGGATGGATGGATGGAAATATGTATGTTTAAAATGATTTCCTTTTTTTTTCAGTAGTATTAAATACTACTGAAAAAAAAAAGGAGTGAGAGTCGGGAGTTGCAATAGTAGTAGAATTTAATGGTAGTAACACTCTGAAGTAGTACTATGTTAGTGGTTATAATGGGTACAGTACAGGCAGTAGTAGAGTTAGTTTAGTCTTTATTTGAGGGGACAATGTAAACGCATAAATTAGCAGCAACTTCAGACAGAGGCACATGGTACACACTATTTTTGTATATTATTTTTTTTACACAATTAATACAATATTACAACCTGCATCATTTTTTCATAAGAAAGTTTAAAACATCTTTACTCGTCCTTCACTGGGAAAATCGTGTCGTTGCAACAGCTTTGGCATTGATTTGCTGAACTTGCTCATACTGTATCGTGAGAGCGGCTGTTTAATGATGATGCTCCGTCGTAAAGCCTCCTTAAGACTGTTTGCATAATGTATAAAGACAGTAATCTCTGTGAATGTTTGTTTACACATTTTACATATTTAAAGATGTGTCGTTTGCCTTACATAATTATCCGGGTGCTTAATTTTACCATCAGTATTTCAAAGTTGGATAAAGCACTTCATCTGCCTACATTTCCCGACATCGACACACTTAATGTACTTTTACTTCATTGGATTCCAGGACATCCTTCTTCACCATCCCTCCTCTGCTGCTTCTACTGTACAAACTGTACAAAATTGATCTCCAAAACATCAAACATATAAACTATAGATATACAAAACCTCTGATGAGCTCGATCCATTTTTCATTCACAAAGAGAAGCTCTTTTACCAACACAACGCTATGTCTGCTATGTTCGCATTTCATTAACATTCATTATTATATATATATATATGCTCTGGTCTCACCTGAGTAGGTATCTGTGCTCTGAGGATGCTCTGCTCTGTTTCCATGGAGACTCTGGGGGCAACCGTAACCAGGTGTGGGTTCTGGTTGCCGGGGGCGAGGCTGGCCATCCCGGGCTGACTGGAGCCGGACCTCCCATCTGAGCTGTTACCAAAGGCCAGGATGGCGTTTTCTGCACACAACACAAATGAAATAAAATACATTTAAATTCTTCTTATGTGCACCAATCACAGCCAAGGTCTGGTATCAACTGAAAAAACAAAAGAAAGTTACACAGGAAAAAAATGTTTGATTCTAAATGTAGCCCCGTTTGGTCTGCATATTCAAAACTAGTACCACATTTTATTCTATTAGGAGTGAATTACCGTATTTTCCGCACTATATGGCGCACTGGATTCTAAGGCACACTGTCAATGAATGGTCTATTTTTTTTAATCTTTTTTCATGTATAAGGCGCATAAAGTGAAACAAAATGTCTACCACACAAAATTGCTTCAAGGTCAATAAGCACAACCAGAATTAATCCATATATAAGGTGCACTGGATTATAAGGCGCACTGTCGTTTTTTGAGACAATTAAAGGCTTTTAAGTGCGAAAATACAGTAACATGAACATTTTCCAGGAGATAATTGCCTTTTAATTTGTTTTTTATTTGTCTTGCAGATGGCAAAGAAAATGCATTCTCAACTGTATGACAAGTATAATCCACAATGATCCATTATATCTGCGCGACAGGAGCTGCTCTGTGAGAATGTAAACACAAAATCCTGTCGTAATGAAATTTAGGATCAGCTCATGTCGACCTTTGAGATTAAATTTCTGCAAAGGGGGGAGAGCCAAATTAAATTCAAGTTTCCAAAATGAGGAGACTGGAACAGGTAATTTGGGTTGTAATGTTGCATATTTTCAGTGATTCAATTGTCACATTAACAATCATTAATATGCAGGAAATGATACAGAGTCCTACATGTGCCATTCAGGTTTCAGAGGTGTGAAAAAACAACTCACTCATGTGGTTTTATTTTGTCTGCAAAGCTTAGAAACGTATTCCTGTGCAGTTGTGTTTTTAACTTAATAGTTTGAAGAGCTTTTGCTACGTCCTCATTTGGGTGGACCAATCGAGTGTCTTTAGTTAACTACTGCATTACCGAATACTCATCACACATTACCAACTTTAACGCGCACCTATATCTTTATCAGTAGTCTAATTCAGTTATGATATTGCGTTCTGAATGGAATAGTTCCGATTGTCCCTCACCTCCAGCCGACCCGCTGTCCCAGCTGTGGTCCTGAATTCCACAAAGGAACATTTCTCCACCACTCCGGCCTCTGCTCTCCTGCTCCATCTCACAATCACATTCAACATAATTTATAGTCCACCGCTAAGTCCCGCTCTCCTCATCTGATTTCACGGACGTGATTGATTTGAAAGTGAGGTCAGAAGTATGTGAATTATGCAGATGGGTTTCATATTTTCATTTTCATTCAGCGAAAACCCAAGGCCGCACGCAGAGAGAGGCCAAGAGAGGTGGTATATGCAGCCACTAATTCTGTCTGTCCACATACATGCTCTGCTGTCCCTCTGAATATTATGCACGCACTTATATTTATGATTTCATCCTACAAAAGGTGTAATGGGAAGAAGATTGACTTTCCCTGTTATTAAAAGGAGAAATCTTGGAGGTTTGAAGTGCCTGTGCATGAAAGTAAACTAACACCAAGCTCATAAGTAAATATATAGAGTTTATTTGTTTGTTATTTAACCTTGGTTTGAACAGAAAAGTCCAAATATGACAAGTTTTATATTGTAAAGTGGTAGAATAGACTAAAAAAAGTCAGGGAAAACTTCATACTCCAAAATCCATCACTTAATATCTTTTAGAAGAACCTAATTTGGTAGATATATCAAAAGAAGTCAGAATGTTGGAATGAACTACAGATGCACTAATTCAGTATCAATCCTTTGGCTTTATATTCATGCCAATACCCAATACTGAAAATAGCACAATATAATAATAACGAAGCTGGATGTGTTGAGCTGAATCAAATCCAATTCATCTTTATCACGTAGAACATTTGATAACAGTTTCTAAAGTGCTGCAAAGACTCAAAACAACAAAAGGTAAGGTAATAAGTGCTTAATTTGATGTTACTAGTCCTAAAAGAATAAACCCAGTCAAATAAAATCATAAACCCATATTTGCATGTGTCCTTCAAGCAGTTACAAGGTCAACATAAGCCCATTATGATCATATTTCATTCATTCATAACAGATACTAAAAACCAGCAACGTTTTCTGCACGACACTCGAATTTGAACCTTTTGCTGTGCGGTAGATGCACCAATAACTCAATAACACCTACACTCCAGAATGCTATAAAATGATTGAACTACTGTACAGCTTTTGAAACATGAATTGCATCTACATTGAATATATATAGAATGAAAAGAAACATGGCCGACACATTAAATATCCTAAGACATTAGCACTGGAGACTAAAAGCTCTGATGGCGAAAAGCTTCAATTACTGCAGCAGTGAAACAGGAATTAACATGGTCAAATCTAAGGAGAAATAATCATGTTTCTGTATTTGATGACTGTAATCAATAAACATCCATTACTTCAGAGGACACTATGTCATTTCGGCTCGATTTTCATCAAAATGAAGGTTTAATGACATATTGGCGTCGACAGTCTTTCCATGTGAAAGCATTTATTCTTATTTTTTTTATTTCTTTGATTTTTCCCTTTTGATCTGAGTCAGTCATTTGCAGTAAGTGTTTTGAGATGTTGTGATAAGCAGAACTTAAAGATTGTGAGTACAGGAAAAGACAGTAAAGAGCGACTGCACCATTTAGACTCTTTGATGTTGCTGCGATAAAAGAGAGGAATATACAAGTGTATTATAGGAGTAAAAGAACATGGACATGAGTGTTTTTAAAGGTGCAAACATGAATGTACAGGACGTTTGTCAGAGGAAGTTATAGAAGACGACCTTTGAAACATGTTCTACTACAGAGCACTCCTGGACAAATGAGGAATTAGTAACACAAATAAATGTAACAGCGTGAATAATAATAATAATAATAATAATAACACCCACCTATACAACAAATGCTCCAATTATACAAACTATAAACCTCAAATATTTTTTAACTAATAAATGAAAAACAACAAGCCAGCCAATGAGATGTTATTGCTTTGCCTGTAATGTTCCACAGCATGGCATTATATATTTGGCCATGGAGACAAGCAGGTGACGCCATATTTGAATGAATGCGAGATTGATCAGTTTAATAATACTGTAAGATGATGTATATTTGTGTATTTGGGAATTGAAGGTGAAACGAGGACATTTCATTAAAAGCGAGGGAAGTATGTAAGACGATTTATATTTTGTTCAATTTGGATGGAACTCTTTGTGGGGCGGAAGGATATTGCTCACGGGTGGTCACGCGGGTAGAGAGGAAAAAGAGAGTTTGGTCTACGATGTTAACCTCTTGAATGAAACACAAGCACAAGAACGTGTGTTACGCTACACGCTACACACTACACACTACACACTACACACTACACACTACACACTACACACTATACACTATACACTATACACTATACACTATACACTATACACTATACACTATACACTATACACTATACACTACACACTACACACTACACACTACACACTACACACTACACACTACACACTACACACTACACACTACACACTACACACTACACACTACACACTACACACTACACACTATACACTATACACTATACACTACACACTACACACTACACACTACACACTACACACTACACACTACACACTACACACTACACACTACACACTACACACTACACACTACACACTACACACTACACACTACACACCACACACCACACACCACACACCACACACCACACACCACACACCACACACCACACACCACACACCACACACCACACACCACACACCACACACCACACACCACACACCACACACCACACACCACACACTATACACTATACACTACACACTACACACTACACACTACACACTACACACTACACACTACACACTACACACTACACACTACACACTATACACTATACACTATACACTATACACTACACACTACACACTACACACTACACACTACACACTACACACTACACACTACACACTACACACTACACACTACACACTACACACTACACACCACACACCACACACCACACACCACACACCACACACTATACACTATACACTATACACTATACACTATACACTACACACTACACACTACACACTACACACTATACACTATACACTATACACTACACACTATACACTATACACTATACACTACACACTATACACTATACACTACACTACACTACACTATACACTATACACTACACACTATACACTATACACTACACACTATACACTACACTACACTACACTATACACTATACACTACACACTATACACTATACACTATACACTACACACTATACACTACACTACACTACACTATACACTATACACTACACTACACTGTTGAACATACCAGGTAAACAATGTCATATCCACGGAGACAAACAGGTGGCGCACCCTCCTCCAGAAATGTTGGTGCCTCTTAAATATACCGTATTTTCCGCACTATAAGGCACACTGAAAAGCCTAGAATTTTCCTCAAAAAACGAGTGTGCCTTATATATGGATGAATTCTGGTTGTGCTAACTGACCTCAAAGCGATTTTGTGTGGTACACGTTTTGTTTCGCTTGATGCGCCTTATAGTCCGGTGCGCCTTATATGTGAAAAATGATCGAAAATAGTCCATTCATTGACAGTGCGCCTTATAATCCAGTGCGCCCTGTACTGCAGAAAATACGGTGTGTATAAAGAAATGGGTAATACAGCAATAGATGGCAGCAGCAGCTCTCTGGAAATGATGTACATAACTTCTATTCAACAGCAATATCATTTTGAATGGATGTAGAAAAACCCATGAAAATAAATAAATAAATGAATATTGGATTTATTTTCAAGTGAGCTGCATCACCTTGAGCCCTCTCTCCTCTCCTCTCCTCTCCTCTCCTCTCTCCTCTCTCCTCTCTCCTCTCTCCTCTCCCCTCTCCTCTCCTCTCCTCTCCTCTCCTCTCTCCTCTCTCCTCTCTCCTCTCCTCCCCTCTCTCCTCTCCTCTCCTCTCTCCTCTCCTCTCCTCTCCTCTCCTCTCTCTTCTCCTCTCCTCTCTTCTCTCCTCTCCCCTCCTCTCTCCTCTCTCCTCTCCTCTCTCCTCTCTCCTCTCTCCTCTCTCCTCTCTCCTCTCTCCTCTCTCCTCTCTCCTCTCTCCTCTCTCCTCTCCTCTCCTCTCTCCTCTCCACTCTCCTCTTCTCCTCTCTTTTCTTCTCTCTTGATGAACAGGTTCACACTATTACACTTTACGCACACTGGGCTGCATAATCACTCACAGCGGCTCGGCCCAGAGGAAAAGCATGACGTTAAACACTATATAATACATATGTACCAGCACGTAACGAGAGCATTCCCCCATCAGGATTTGTGCTTTCCCCCTCTGCTGTTTCTCACACTGATTACAATGGTATTTGCATAACAGTGACTGCAATTAAAACATGCGAAAGATGACGCAAGTGGAGTATGCGACGTGAAATCTACTACATGGCATCAGCAAGGACACTTTGTTTTGTCTATTTGCAAACAAAAAACAACACATTTTAAAAAACTTTTCTGGCAGTGAGTCCGCCACATGCTTGTTTCCATGGAGATGTACCGCAGTGCTTTGCCTGACTTGTTTCCCAGCAAAGAAATGCCTTTTATATCTCACATTTATTCAATTGCAAGCATTTTTATAGCCAACAAAATGCATTCTTACTGTGATTGTGCGCGACTTTACCCAGATCTGAACTTGTAACTTGGATACATATACATTTAATGCCATACTGTGGAACATTCTAGTCAAATAAATAACATCTCCTCAGAAAAAAGCAACCGTGCACCTTTAACCACGTCAAATAAAAATGCACAATTGAATTATGGCTTTATAGTGCATTTGCAGAATTAAAACGTTGCTCTGCTGTAGTCGCTCACTGCGTTAAAGTCAGAATGCAGTTATAATTCCTTCCTGCGGTGAACCAGTAGTTATCAGTTATGGGGATTTCTCAGCTCTCTGTTCTGTGTCGAGGTGTGACACACAAACAGTGATTTCTCTAAGGATCATAATAAATTGATCCATCCTCCGAGGAGCCTTTTCTTTGCAAACGAAATTCCGCAGCCAATCAATGCCCACTCCTGCTCCCGATCGTGTCCAATAGGAAAGCGCAATCCATCAGGCCGCTGCGGCGGGAGAGTGACCCTCGCTCGGCTCCTCTTGCCAACTCCGCGGCTAATTAGCGACTTGTGCGAGCGGTGGGGCCGTGCAGTCAATAGAGAGAAGAGCAGACTGTCAGCATGTTGTGTGGAGAGCGGCGGAGTGGTTAGCCGTATCGTCCCGGGTCATTAGCAGCGGTGGGACAGGTGTGAGAGAGTGAGGAGCGAGGTTAGTGTTCCTGAGGGGCGAGGGACGTCCAGGTGTCCAAACCATCAATGGCAGGAGGAAATGCAGGAGGATTCTAAAGTGCACACTGAAAGATGACATTTGGCTCAGGATGAAATACCATCTGCTCAACAATAGAAACCAACTCTAAATAAAACAAATTGTAACATTATTCTATTACCGTTTCATCTATTTATTTGAATCAAAATAAAATAATGAAATGGGAATGTGCGACGTATAGGTTCCTTTTCTGAAACTTCAAGCGGGACACACTGGTTACATAAAAGGAATACAAATAAGAGCAGACAACCACAAGCACTACAAAACCCACACAGTTCCCATTCTGTGACTAAGATTAGCCTTCAGCCTAAAATGTAAGATTTTGTAATCAAATATGTGTGGTGTATGCTAAATATGCATGCATGAATATGAAACTGAAAGGACTATCCTGCACTCACTCTCCAATATCATATCATTTTACTATAAAGAAAATAATACATTTCTTGCTATTTGTCTGTCCTTATCTTGCTGCCCCGAAAGTTTGCCAACAAACACAACGTTTTTCTGACTAAAACCATGTTGCATGTGACTCAAACACCTCCTTCACTAGAAAATACCTCTGCACACTACGTTGTCCGTCACAACATTGCTCCTACAACAGCCTCAGGTTTAGATACTCTCTCTCTGCCTGATGTTAAGCTGCTGGGACAGTTCCTTTGTAAATGTTTGGACATTCACGACGCCTCTCTTCCTCCTCCTCCAGACCTTTCGCTTACTCCTTTTATGTGGCTGGCTGAAAAGCACTTTATTTTTGACACTTTACTGCTTATTCAGTAAAATTTTCTTCAAACTAAAATAATTGCTGAAATAAATGAACTTCACCTCTGCCTGATATTCGGAGGATGTGAAGAGTCAGATGCTGCTCCTTGACATAATGATTGAGCTATTACTGAAATCAAGGTTTTGAATGAAATAACATTAAAAAACACAAAGAAAGAAGAACTTAGGACTAACCCAAGAATAAACTAAACAGAAATAGAGATCATTCACAATAAATCACTCATTCACAATATAAATCATAACAACTAAAACAAATACAATTGTGTAAAATTGTATTTTAATTTGAAGCTCTATATCACTCACTAACCTCATTTTATATTATGTTTTATTTTTTTATTATTATCATGATTTTTATTATGATTTATCTTTATTTAACCAGGTAAAGCCTATTGAGCTCAAACCCTTTTTCAATGGTGACATGGGGCAAAGTGACAAATCATAAAAAACATCTACACATTTACATTTATAAATTCCTTTCAAAATTAACAAAGACAAGCTTTTCAAGCAAGGAAATTCCAAGCTGTGGGAGCAGCATAAGAGAAGGCTCTCTGCTCTCCATATCAGTCTGAGGAACAGACAAGCCATAACTGTCTCATGAGCACAGGGCAGTGACCTTCAGCTCTCTGCTCCAGGGCGCACAGAGAGGGGATTCCCAGCACCCTAAATATTCACCACAATGAGTTTAAAATCACTTTCTCCCTGAGACTTTTGCCAAACATTAGCATGCTAACGTTACACTTCCTGCTTCACAAATAAAATACCATAATTAGATGTTGAGAAAGTGCTCATTATCACCCGTATAGATGCTTTTTACTACATTATATCTACTAAAACAAATGCTACTTTCTAACATAGGTACAAGTCTTTTAACATAACTTTATCATTTTGAAAGTTTGATTTCACAAAGCTGGTTTCATACCAGAAGAATGGTGATCTGTTGCATGTGAATGAAAAGCGTTTCACAGTTGCTTGGTCGTAGTGTCAGTAAATGAGACAAATTGCAACATTGTGATGTTTCCCCCCCACAATAATCACTAAAATGTGATAAAGTGTGACATTTTTGATTCAAACCAGGTCTAAACTCCTGGACAAAACCAGGTTTATTTAAACAAAATGTTCCTCATTCAAAGCACCCTTTTGTCATGTGCTGCTGGACCCGTCACTCTGTTCAAACCACCACAGAAAACACAACCTAATAGATAAAGCCAAACAAGTCTAAACCAGGATTAACCTAAGATTAAACTAGTTCTGAACTAGGAGACGACAGCACAGAATAAACCATAATGTGCCTACACCAGGACTAAAGAAAGCAGTGAGTAAACCAGGACTAAACACACCTAAACTCACTTAAGCCCGCGTATACTATCAGAGGGACCTACACGGTCATTTGAGAAGCTCTAACACGGATCAGTTCTCCTGCCGTCTTTCACCTCTCCAGCTCCACAAAGGACACTGCTTTAGTCGGACACTTCTCTCTGGGCCTGCCTCATTAGTTCGCAGGCAGCAAACCAAATTATGCTCAATTACAAAGTCATCAAAGGCCTCCCGAAGTCCTGCCTCAGCAGCAGCGCCCAGCACAGCGGCAGCACCGGCTCCACTCTCCGAATACTGCTGAAGTCAGGGAGCAAAGGGAAACGGCACGTCAACGGAGACGGATGAGAGTCTGACAGTGCACACGGAGCAAACCACGTACTAAATGAGGGTGTACCAGGGTACGCTGAGCTGCTGGTCTTTGCAACTTTATTATATTCGCTATACTACACAACAACCAGACTCACAAAGGTGCGTTATGTAACTGTTGTGACGCAGGTTGACGGAATCTGCTCATCCGGTCACTAAAATGCTATTAAAAATGTGTTTGGATATTGTCTAACATGTAGTTGCAGTGGTGTTATTACTGTGGTAAGTATTATTTATGTGTTGTGGTGGATGTGTGATACGTGGAGGTGCGTTTACAGTCAAAAGGATTTCATTATACGTCTTGTCTGTGTATAATTATAGACAAATAACTTTATTTTATTACAAGAACTAAGACAAGGAGAGGCAGCTGTAGAACCACATTTTCCTTTTCCATTTTTGTACAGTTACATGCTCATTAAATGAAAATATTACATTACGTTAACATGGCATCCGTCTGTAATATTTATACAGTATATCCAGTAAAATATACTTACCCACCTATAATGAAGACTAATAAAGAAGAAAATTGAAGTGAAATGCATTATAATCAACAATATATAATCAATATTGTGTTACCCGGTTGTTGTGTTGTTGTTGTTGAGCATTTAAAATTGTGTTGCGTATATTTAACTGTGTAAGAGTCGACAACGTCCAAGCACCAAACATTTCTTCAATATTTGGACACATGGCGATTTGAAGAGTGTTCGTCATTGATGGAACAGCCCTGATAAATCCATTTCATTTCTGTTCATTGCTATTTTTACACAGGGATTAGCAACCAAAATAGAACGTCTGGGTTTTTTTGGAGGGTCCGTGTGTTTGTTTTTGACCGTTTTGCTCCCGGAGAGTGCAGGACATGCATGGGCGCGCTGCAAATCACGTCTCCATTAAAAACCTGCTCGTCCCCATTATCTCACGCCCTGTTTGGACAGACTCCGCTTGCACAGACACAAACACGAAATGAGGACACTCTAAAGGTTTGTTTTCCCCCCGTCTCTAAGGAGCTTATAGTAAACAGGATGGAAAACAAGGCATCCATCAGGCGGCAGGAATAGATACACCTTCATTTTTAGGTCTGGAATGTGTATTTTCTTTGCACTTTTGGTACAGATGTAAGGAAAGTACTGAGCTTAAAGTAGTTGTTGCTTTTAATGGTCGTGATGCCTGTAAAAAACATTTCAAGACCAAGGAGAAACTTCAAATTCAAACCAGTAAGTGCATGCTGGGAGATGTAGCCCTTTTGTAACCTTGACTTGACGAGGACTTTATCAGGAATAGAACAGGACTAAAGAAATCTATCTCTTGCAGGACTAAACCAAACCCAAAGCCAAACTAGGACAACTGTGAACACGCCCTTGTTACCTTAGGCTTACGTGAACTTAGACTTGGTATTGTCCTATTTTAGAGCGTGTTTACAACATATTTGTCAGTACAAGTGGAGCCAAATCGTTTCTCATGGAGGCTCATGGTTTGAAAGGTTTGAGAACCACTGCATTATACAACTCGCTCTACTCAGCTTAACTCAAAGGACCAAAGGCTCCTAACGGAACTAAAATGAAGCAGATGAATGAATGATGCAAGAAAGTCATGAGAAGACAACTATTCATGTTTTCATTTGACCAATACATGTGTCTTGACAGCAGGACATTACACATCCTCATGAATTACTTTAAGCTGCTTTGAAATTTTAACGAGAACAGACAGAAGGAGAAACGGCTCTTCATCTGCTGAACCGCTCTTCGTCTGCTGAACCGCTCTTCATCTGCTGAACGGCTCTTCGTCTGCTGAACCACTCTTCATCTGCTGAACGGCTCTTCGTCTGCTGAACCACTCTTCATCTGCTGAACGGCTCTTCATCTGCTGAACGGCTCTTCATCTGCTGAACCACTCTTCATCTGCTGAACGGCTCTTCATCTGCTGAACGGCTCTTCATCTGCTGAACGGCTCTTCGTCTGCTGAACCGCTCTTCGTCTGCTGAACGGCTCTTCGTCTGCTGAACGGCTCTTCATCTGCTGAACGGCTCTTCATCTGCTGAACGGCTCTTCGTCTGCTGAACCGCTCTTCGTCTGCTGAACGGCTCTTCATCTGCTGAACCGCTCTTCGTCTGCTGAACGGCTCTTCGTCTGCTAAACGGCTCTTCATCTGCTGAACCGCTCTTCATCTGCTGAACGGCTCTTCATCTGCTGAACGGCTCTTCATCTGCTGAACGGCTCTTCGTCTGCTGAACCGCTCTTCGTCTGCTGAACGGCTCTTCATCTGCTGAACCGCTCTTCGTCTGCTGAACGGCTCTTCATCTGCTGAACCGCTCTTCGTCTGCTGAACGGCTCTTCGTCTGCTAAACGGCTCTTCATCTGCTGAACCGCTCTTCATCTGCTGAACGGCTCTTCATCTGCTGAACGGCTCTTCATCTGCTGAACGGCTCTTCATCTGCTGAACCGCTCTTCGTCTGCTGAACGGCTCTTCATCTGCTGAACGGCTCTTCATCTGCTGAACCGCTCTTCGTCTGCTGAACGGCTCTTCATCTGCTGAACCGCTCTTCATCTGCTGAACCGCTCTTCGTCTGCTGAACGGCTCTTCGTCTGCTAAACGGCTCTTCGTCTGCTGAACCGCTCTTCATCTGCTGAACGGCTCTTCATCTGCTGAACGGCTCTTCGTCTGCTGAACGGCTCTTCGTCTGCTGAACGGCTCTTCGTCTGCTGAACGGCTCTTCGTCTGCTGAACGGCTCTTCGTCTGCTGAACGGCTCTTCGTCTGCTGAACGGCTCTTCGTCTGCTGAACGGCTCTTCGTCTGCTGAACGGCTCTTCGTCTGCTGAACGGCTCTCCGTCTGCTGAACGTCTCTTCGTCTGCTGAACGGCTCTTCGTCTGCTGAACCGCTCTTCATCTGCTGAACGGCTCTTCGTCTGCTGAACGGCTCTTCGTCTGCTGAACCGCTCTTCATCTGCTGAACGCCTCTTCGTCTGCTGAACGCCTCTTCACACAGGTTTCTTCTTTTTGTTTTATTTTCACTCTATATAAGAGCACATGTAACGGAAGCTCATATTTGCCCTGTATCCTCATGTATTTTTAGTTTCACAGCCTGTTCCATCACATGACACTTTCCAGAACAAATTTTCCCCAAAGTCAGCAAATGTGGCTGTGTGAGACAAATAAGCAAAATGTCCTCATGTCTGTGGTCCACAAACTTTGAGTCACGTCTTAAATAATAACAACAAATAACAATACATCAAAGTGATATAGATATAGATAAAGTGATATTTTATGGACAGTCAAAGACACAAAGAAACAAAACGTAAAAATCAGGGTAGCGCAATTTCGCAGATGATTTTCAAATTCTCTTTCTCGTAAAATACAAGGCCATTACTCACTGAGACAGACGTTGTTGTGGAAGAACTCCAGGAAGTCGTTACACTGCTCCCGGTGGTTGCCGCTGGCAGCGCAGGAGCACCACGGGCCCACGTTGGAGGTGGAGTTGTCCAGGTAGTTTGGAGTGATTGTGCTTCCTGCAAACAGATGACACAGATGATAGAAAAGTGGAATAAGAAAGTGGGTTAAGCTCTTGTGAGTTACACCTCTGGAGAAGCCAAAAAAGGCTGTTCTACAATGACAATTATATATAATAAATAAATACAAATTGTAAGCCCAAAATTGTGAATTGAACCGAATGTACTTATTATATTTAATGTCAAAACACATCCAGTTCTCATGGATTTAATCACTTTTGGGGGTATTTTTATCCGCCCCACAGTTACTGCTGAAGTGGTGATGTGGTTTGATTTATACGTTTGCTTATTTAGGTCTTTTTTTGTCTTATTTTGTACCCAGTCTCATATAGAGCATCTTAAAAACCTCTTCGGACTTTTTCTTTATTCATTCCATTTTGTCCACCATCTTATAAAAGGAAACTCTCAAGCTTCTAGACATGTTGTACTACAAAATAAAGCTGTAACCCACTTATTTCCAGTTCCATTGTACTCCAAACCCACAAATAAAAATGTTAACAATTAATAGGACTTTTATATGGATTCCACCTGGACATTTTTGCTTTATTACAGGTGCCTAAGCCTCATTTTTTAGTGAATTCACCATCAGCTTTTAAAAGAGAATTGTCAAAACCCAACAGATTTGACTGTCAGTCAGCCGATCCCTCAGAAACCAGATTTACTCATTCATACATTTGAAATGGAAAATCTAGGCGGGATTTAAAGTCTGAATTCCTCTGAGCCGAGCTTGTTTCTACTCATGATTAGAGCAAAACAGACATCAGAGTCCAAAACTACAGAGTCTCAGCTTCACAAAGGCTGCAGCCAATCGTTTGTAGCTTTAGTTTTAATTGGGGGTCATTTTTTCAGCCTTTTAAGTAAAAATTGGCCCCTAAGCGTATCAAATCAAACGGAAATACAAAACTGACTGCAAAAAATCTAAACCATTATTTGAAATACTATTTGCAGTCTTGACAAAACCAGCAAACCAACAAGTTATTCTGGTGGTGGATTGTTGAATAACCAACACATACTGTTCCCATCACATTTGATTAGCAGCGGCAGAAGCGACTCTACAGAGCTCTTCACTGCCATTAGTGACACACCAAATTGTACTTTTTAAACATCACGAGCCTCAAACCTCGCACTTAGTCTGGCAAAATCATGTTGGTCTGTTATGTTTATGCAAAGCTTGTATCCCGCATTTGAAGCTTTGGGTCATGGGATCTCCAAAACCTCAACACAACATTACCGTATTTTCAATAAGTTCATAGTTTTGGCCGGGGTGCGACTTATACTTATATTTATACTTATGTACTTATACTCCGGAGCGGCTTATATGTGATATCATTTGTTATTTTCACACTTGCAACTGCATTTCATACTCCAGTGCGACTTATATATGATTTTTTCTTCTGTATTATGCATTTTTTGGCTGGTGCAACTCTGGAAAGTACTACATTTGAGAATGACGGGAAACTGATTTTTGGTACTAAACCACAAGTTCAACCAAGAAATCGTCACAAAATAATTTCAAACTTCAGACTCGATACCAATTTTGATCCCACAATAGTAAAAACACTTGAAGGTTTGATTTTCTCCTTCTTGAACGGTTATATTTATGAAGTGATATTTACTGCGTGTCTCGTTTCAGTGGTAGTTTGTATTGATTTTCTTTTGACAACACGACCGCGTCCCCTTTCAGACCCAACTATCATCTCTAGCTGTACATTCACTGCTCAGAAGTGCTCTGTGATCCAGCCGGGGCCCCGCAGAGGCCCTCCACAGCCCTCCACAGCCCTCCTCAGCCCTCCGCTTTAAAGTCCTCTCCTCTGTCTCCTTTATACCTGGCGCCTCTGGACTTTTCTGGG
This sequence comes from Eucyclogobius newberryi, assembly GCF_026437365.1. Taxonomy (NCBI): domain Eukaryota; kingdom Metazoa; phylum Chordata; class Actinopteri; order Gobiiformes; family Gobiidae; genus Eucyclogobius; species Eucyclogobius newberryi. The sequence goes on from NW_027315846.1 coordinate 11,123,136, forward strand.
CTGAAATCTTTGGGGATGTCATTCTGGGAGAAAGGTGATACGTCTTTGTGAGTTTTGTATTTTTAAAGGGGCCGGGAAATAAAATGGCTGCTCTTTGAGGCAGTGGGGACATGAAAAAGTTGTGATTTACCTTCATCGATTTTCTCCTCGGTCCCACACTTTCAAACAACAGCAGCAGCGGCCTGGATACACACTTTGAGGTGAGAAAAAGCCAATCACGGTCGGACAAGTGTCTGTCTTCTTTTGTCTGTCCCACACAAAGCTGCTTCTTTTGAAGGGTACAACATATAAATACCAAGGGACTTTACAAAGTTTGTTCTTTTTTCTAAATCTCATTGAAAAATATGGTTTGAATTGACAACAGAAATATGGATAATTAGGGTATCTGATTTTTTAAATAGGTTTCACTCAGATTTTGATGTCTATTACAGTCAAATGTAGTGATTTTAAGATATTTTATTGTGTTAATTTTTGATCAACAATAATAACTTAATCTTATGCTCCTCATGCATAAGGGTCTATTTCCCCCCCTAAAACACCAATTAAAACTGAAGCTGTTCCTGAACCCTTTGTGAAGCTGAGACTCTGTAGTTTTGGACTGTGATGTCTGTTTTACTCTGATCATAAGAAGCTCTGCTCAGAAGAATTCAGATTTTAAATCTCGCCTAGATTTTCTTTGTTAAATATATAAATGAGTAAAGCTGGTTTCTGGAGGGATCGGCTGAAACTAAAATGAGCATTTGTTGGGTTTTGACAATTCTCGTTAAAAAGCTGAAGGTAAATTCACTAAAAAGGAGTTTTAGGGAGTTGTAATAAAGCAACAATGTCCAGGCGGAATGCATATAAATGTCCGATTAATTTCTCCATTCTATTTTAGGGTAATTTATCACTTGTGGGTTTGGAGTACAAACTGACCCTGATGCGTCCCAGAATGATTGATTTAACTGTAAATAAGTGGGTTACAGCTTTATTTATATCTACATCAAATCAAGCAGCTTGAGACTTCCCTTTTATAAGATGTGGACAAAATGGAATAAAGAAAGAAAAAGTCTATCTAAGCATAAGAGGTAATTTTTATATGTTTTTGTTTGCTCAAAGCAAAGGAAATTACTCTTTACTTTTTAGTCCTTTTCAAAAATGTAGTGGGCAGAAAATACAGACGTATAGAAATGTAAAGAAGTAAAAAATATTCTCTGTAAACTGTACTAAAGTGAAGTTACCTAAACAGTTGACTTAAGTACTGTTCCTCACTTTTCTTCCATTGTGAGACATCTCAATATTAAACATTTCATTTCAAGAGCTAAAACAACATGAATTAGGTCTTCAACCTGAGTTTGTGAAGGATAATTCAGTCCAAACAGCGGCCAATGGTTGTAATTGTGCTCCTTGTGATGCCAAGTAGAGCCTCAGACACATTCATCAGACTCTATTGATTAGAATGGACCTCACTCAGCCTCTTACGTTCTTCCTCCTCCTCTCCTCCTCCTCCGCTTCCTCCTCTCCTCCTCCTCCTTCTCCTTCTTCTCCTCCTCCTCTCCTCCTCTCTCCTCTCCTCTTCTCCTCCTCCTCCGCTTCCTCCTCTCCTCCTCCTCCTCCTTCTCTTCCTCCTCCTTCTTCTCCTCCTCCTCTCCTCTCCTCTTCTCCTCCTCCTCCGCTTCTTCCTCTCCTCCTCCTCCTCCTTCTCTTCCTCCTCCTTCTTCTCCTCCTCCTCTCCTCCTCCTCCTCCTTCTCTTCCTCCTCCTTCTCCTCCTCCTCCTCTCCTCCTCCTCCTCTCCCCCTCCTCCTCTCCTCCTCCTCCTCTTCCTCCTCTCCTCCTCCTCCTTCTCTTCCTCCTCCTTCTTCTCCTCCTCCTCTCCTCTCCTCTTCTCCTCCTCCTCCGCTTCTTCCTCTCCTCCTCCTCCTCCTTCTCTTCCTCCTCCTTCTTCTCCTCCTCCTCTCCTCCTCCTCCTCCTTCTCTTCCTCCTCCTTCTCCTCCTCCTCCTCTCCTCCTCCTCCTCTCCCCCTCCTCCTCTCCTCCTCCTCCTCTTCCTCCTCTCCTCCTCCTCCTTCTCTCCTCCTCCTCCTTCTCCTCCTCCTCTCCTCCTCTCTCCTCTCCTCCTCTCCTCCTCCTCCTTCTCTTCCTCCTCCTTCTCCTCCTCCTCCTCTCCCCCTCCTCCTCTCCTCCTCCTCCTCTTCCTCCTCTCCTCCTCCTCCTCCTTCTCTTCCTCCTCCTTCTTCTCCTCCTCCTCTCCTCCTCCTCCTCCTTCTCTTCCTCCTCCTTCTCCTCCTCCTCCTCCTCTCCTCCTCCTCCTCTCCCCCTCCTCCTCTCCTCCTCCTCCTCTTCCTCCTCTCCTCCTCCTCCTCCTTCTCTCCTCCTCCTCCTTCTCCTTCTTCTCCTCCTCCTCTCCTCCTCCTCCTCTTCCTCCTCTCCTCCTCCTCCTTCTCTCCTCCTCCTCCTTCTCCTTCTTCTCCTCCTCCTCTCCTCCTCCTCCTCTCCTCCTCTCCGCCTCCTCCTTCTCTTTAAAACCAAACAGCAAAGCAATTGGAGGACAAGGGTTGAATCATGGGTAAAATTAACTTTAAGTCATCTCTGGTCAACAAATTATATTTAATCAGACAATTATCATCCAGATGATAAAGTTATTTTGTACATCCACATTTTATTGAAATCATTTCTTTGATAAAAAACCCAAACACGTTCTGATCAGTTTGTGATAAAAGGATCATTAACACGTTGTTTTAAAGGTGCACTATGTAACTTTACTGATGGAGAGTCTGCCACCAGCTCATTACTGCTTTGCCTAGAGTGTTACACAATATGGCTTTAAACTTATACAAGTCAGATCTGTGGAGAGGGGAGCATGGACAGTAAACATGCATCTTATCTATGTTGTTTTTTGGCAATAAAAACCTAAAACCCTGACAGATGAGTATAATGTCATACTAAGGAACATTCTGAGGAAAGTAATTACATTTCCATGTGACAAGCAGGTGACAAACCCCAAAGGTGACAGAGACGAGAAGAGTCAAGTACACGAGATACTAATGGAAAAATCAACTTAATGAGCTTTAAAAGTTGTATTTTGATTGATTCTCGATGCCCGCGTTCACAGAAAATTCCTGTTTTCACCCACCCCCTATCCCCACCCACATTCTGGTAGTAGTTGCAATTATTCAAAAAAAGTTCTAAATGTGACGTAGCCACTTAAAATAAAAAATAAAAACATGTAAATGACATTCTGCTGCTGCCTCTTCACCATGAAGCTTGTCAGTTCTGCAGTTTTGAACAGGAAGTCAATGGACCTATTTCTATTACCATATAACAAAAGCAAACGTCTCCTTTAAGCCAGTCTGTGCAGGAGAAGATACAGCAAAACTCAACAAAATTCATTCAGCTCTTATTTTGTTTTTACTTCCTCGTTTACAGTGCAACTGTTGCCCTCAGATTGGCCTTTTCTCTTTCACTCCAACCATCTTTATGTCCTCATTCAATACATCCACAAATCTCTCCTTTAGTCTTCCTTTAGGCCTTGTCTCCTAGCAGCTCTAACTTCTACCCATATATATACTTTTCCTCCTGTTTTCCTGACTTTACGTCTATAACACACAATAGTCTTTTAACGTTGTAGAAATACGGTAAAGGTGATAGACATCTTACCTATGAGTCCGGTGTATGCGAGAAGACAGGCTCCATAGTTCTCCTGTTTGCAGCCGCTGGAACTGAGGTCCGAGGCCTGGCAGTCGAACTGGAACTGAGCCCAGCGGGACCTGAGAGCAGAGACATCCATCACTTAGACTGGGCCCAGGATCATGGCGTACAGAAGAGGTTTTTTTTTACAGACAATCGGGTCCAACAATAGCAGCAGGAGACAACAAGACATTTATAATATACTCACTAGTACAGTAGACACACAACTGACCTTTACACACCTTTACATTCTTTTAAAAACAAGCCACGGGTTTTATTCAGAACGATGAAGATCTAGCCATTCAAAACAAAATGATACAGCACCAATAAACAGGAAGCTGAAACTTATGGTAATACTAACCAAATAGCATGATAACTGATTTTGCATCCATCTTTCCATAGAATGTTACCAAGAATACACTAGCCACGCTTTATAGTCTTCATGCTGGGTAAAGATTAGCAGTAGGATTAATAATGTTACCATAAAATAAAGTAGAAGGTCTGTTTCATATTGCGATGTAATAACCAATGTATGTAATGTACGGTGTAATACCAAGGCATTTACTGCACTGACGTTTAAACAAAACCAATGGGAAAGAGCAGAAGTTGAAGAAGTATGGACAGTTTGAGCACTAGTTCTAGTTCCACAGAGGTAGTAGTATAAGTGATTATAACTTTTAGAGTTGGCGATCGTAATTAACATTGTAATAATATAAGGCATTGTAAAAACGTATCTGGTATAAACCTACATTACAGGAAGATATGTTAATGTTTGAGCTCCCTTAACTAACCAAGGAGTTGAGGTTTTAATCTATGAAATGAGACGTGGCCGTAGCAGCACTGCAGATGTAGTGGATGTTTCATGGCTAATGCTGGGAACAGGTTCGGGAGAAATGCCTTACATAGTTCTTTGAGGCATCTTTGGTCTAATTAGCACCATGAAAACTGAGCTAATACAGAGGTCTATTGAAGTAGCTCTCTAACCCTCCCAAATACTTCCCCAAAGGATTGTATATGTGGTGTATTGGGGACACGGTGTGGTTTCGGGTTCCTCTTCGGATCTCCCCCTTCTTTTGCTGGCCGTGGGTGGCACTTCGGGCTGCCACCTCCTGTGAGGGGGACCGTTGTTTTGTCCCTGAATATTGTACATCCACATGTTACTGTTGACAGACCTGCTTGTGATCAAAATTGGACTGTGTATAAACGCACAGGCGCAGGCACCACGCACTTTAAACCAAAAGGGGTTCTAGAAAATAACAAATGGTTTCTTCTTCAATTTTGGCAAGTCCTGCCTGTGTGTTATGTGTATGTTATTTTGTCATTCAGTTGCTTTGCCGCATTTTGTTCGTTTGTTTATTTTGCATGGCTTTCAGTGTTTAATTTGCTACATATGTGTGCTCGTCCCATTCATTTACATTTGTCCAATATCTGAATTTTAAACCGCTTTAAATAGGCCTGTTCTTAACTTTTATAATAAAACAAATGTATTTTGTCATAAAACCATCCCTCTTTATTGTCCAGAGAGAATTGACCAAAATGCGCCCATGGCAGCTTTGAGCTAAATTTGTTGGAAAAGAGCCTAGAAATGGAGGAGAGATTTTTTTTTAACATTTGCTTTTTGTTCTAGTCACAAACGGATGAATGACGGACAGAAGCCTCTATGTGAACCTACACCTGTCAAATCTATATGAATGAGCCTTAAGGCCGGCTGTCACCCTTTTATCGACTTCATTTCTTGCAACGCCAACAGGAGTCTTTGTGTATGTTTTGTGAAAGCCGCTCTCCAGAGGAAAAAGGTGGGCGACCCCTGATCTAATATAACTAATTCCCCCTCTCCTCCACTACTTAGCCTCGCACGTCTCACCCTTTCTGTCACTTCCCTCCCCCACCCGGACGTCTTCTGGTCGTCTGCCAGTCCGGGCGACAAGAGACAGAACTAGACCTCGGCTCCGCTCCTAAATAGCTGTCTGGCGGCCTATAGCTGTGCCCAGATTAGACAAATAAGGATCTTTGAAACAAACACCCGCCATTTTCACCATTCCTCGCAGCCACAGATCTTCCCTCGCCATCAGCCTGGCCGCACGAGACCATCCGGGCCAGGATATCGGCAGATCAGCTCCTGCAGGCTAGCATTCGCGTCCCCCGAGGACACCGCCAGCGACTTCTCTCTCTCTCTTTCTACTTCCCCAACTCTCATCTCTCACGTCTGTAATAACGTGCAGTGAAGTCATCCCGGGCCAGACTTAATGCTTACAGTCGGCGAGGTGCAAATGAAGGGTGGGGGCCTTGGACGGGACATTAGCGGCGGTATCGTGGGGGTATAGAGGCTGATCGATAGGCGAGACGGATGAAGTCCTTCGCGTGGTTGACATTTGAAGAGGCTCTAGATTAAATGTGGTTGATGTATGCAGTGGCTGGAATGGTGCGAGTCTGCTGGGATAAGGGCGAGGACAGCTGATGCATTTTAATACGCTCAAAATGAACCGTTTTGGCGGTTACGCGTTAACGCTGGGAATGGAGGGTTTAAATTGACCCAGATAAGCATCAATTTTAATAAAACTTAATTGCTCTCGAAAAGAAAGTGCCAACCCAATCAAGATGTCTGCTATTTCAGCCTGTCAATCAATCTCATTTGGAAATAATTTTCTTTTTTTACATGACAGAAAACGCCAATATGTAGCTAGAAAGTTAAGAATGGGAAATGACGGCCTCCAAAAACAGCCCAATAGTAAATCCTCTTCTATCAGTTCATGCCAGACACATGAGCCGTGCCACCGGCCGCCATCTTGGCTCTGCTCACTGATGTAAACAATGTAATGAAAATCTGCATCAACTGCTCAAATATCAGAGCTGTGCTAATCTGTGTAATCAGCTCTGGGACAACAGGAAGTGACATTCTAATAAAGTAGACGTTTTGCAAATTGATTTTTGTTTACGTTAAAGAAAATGTTTAAATGGTACAAAAAGATCTTTAGGGTTTTTTAGCATATTATATCAGAGGACACTATGTTTACGGTTTGATCGAGATACATCAACAGGACAGTATGTTTACGGTCTCATCAAGATAAATAATCAAGAGAACATTATGGTTACGGTTTCATCGAGATAAATCAAGAGGACATTATGTTTACGGTTTCATCGAGATTAATCAAGAGGACATTATGTTTACGGTTTCATCGAGATAAATCAAGAGGACATTATGTTTACGGTTTCATCAGGATAAATCAAGAGGACATTATGTTTACGGTTTCATCACGATAAATCAAGAGGACATTATGTTTACGGTTTCATCAAGATTAATCAAGAGGACATCATGTTTACAGTTTCATCGAGATAAATCAAGAGAACATTATGTTTACGGTTTCATCAAGATAAATCAAGAGGACATTATGTTTACGGTTTCATCGAGATTAATCAAGAGGACATTATGTTTACGGTTTTATCGAGATAAATCAAGAGGACATTATGTTTACGGTTTCATCGAGATAAATAATCAAGAGGACATTATGTTTACGGTTTCATCGAGATAAATCAAGAGGACATTATGTTTACGGTTTCATCACTATAAATCAAGAGGACATTATGTTTAAGGTTTCATCAAGATAAATCAAGAGGACATTATGTTTACGGTTTCATCGAGATAAATCAAGAGGACATTATGTTTACGGTTTCATCAGGATAAATCAAGAGGACATTATGTTTACGGTTTCATCACGATAAATCAAGAGGACATTATGTTTACGGTTTCATCAAGATTAATCAAGAGGACATCATGTTTACAGTTTCATCGAGATAAATCAAGAGAACATTATGGTTACGGTTTCATCAAGATAAATCAAGAGGACATTATGTTTACGGTTTCATCAGGATAAATCAACAGGACATTATGTTTACGGTTTCATCGAGATAAATCAAGAGGACATTATGTTTACGGTTTCATCTCGATAAATCAACAGGACATTATGGTTTCGCAGGGCTTCATTGACAGCAGCTGGCATCACAAATCTTCCCTTTGCACACAAAAAGGATAAATGATGGAGGAAAATGATCTGTCGAAGGCTATTTTCCGAAATGTAATCCAACATAAAGAACGTTTTGGAGATCTGCCACCTCAATGTGCGATGCAGTTATTATTTCTAGCATAAAATACATGTCAAACCAAATAATAGACTCTAAGAAATCGTCTAACATCTGACACTTGGCTTGTAAGTGTCTATCTGAGTTCACAGTCATTGAGCCACACTAATGATTAAATAAGCTTCTAGGTGATTTTGAGCTTTTATCGCTTACATTGGTAACAGTCTCTGCTTTCATAAAGTCTGCATAAAGCCATAGAAAAGCCATGAAATAAAACCAGCCTTGAATTTCGTTAGATTGCAAAATCACGATACATTTACTGAAACTTCATGGCTCTTCCTCTTTACATAATCTCAATCTTGCAAAGCTGTCTTGTCCAAAGTCTGTCCCTTTTCACCAGAAACAATCTCTTTGACGTGGCGTGTAGGAATTTAAATGCAGTGCAAGCGTCCTCTCCATCGCCTCTGTATTCTCTGGATAAATATACTTTTCTGATTTCAATCTTACATGTACAAAGAGCAAACTGCCGCTAACTCCCTCGATAACTCCACTTCCACATGGGTAAATATTGGCAGGGCAGTCGTGTGAAGCCTGAGATAATAACAGTTCCAATAATGACTATAGTGCTGCTCAATACTCCCCCGTAAACAACACACATCTAATTAAACTAATTAAACACTAAATGAGTTTATCAATTGAATTAATTAAAGACAGTTGACTAATTAAAAGTGAGTGAATATATCATGGCAGCCAGGCTCAGCTTCAAAATACATAATGCCACTTATTGTCTTCTAAGCCGCTGCATAAGTGAGTTTGAATCATTTGTTGTCGTGGAAATAGAGGGACTTAATAAATAATGAATTCCTAAAAGTATGAAAAGATTATCTCGCTTGGTTCATTTGTCTTTGTGTTTCTGATGGCATTTAGAAACCAATTTTGATTCAGAATCAATAGAATGTCTGCATAATGTAAAATACTAAAAGGATGTAGAAAACCTTCAACCTATAAGATCAAGCATTGCAAATCTGTAGAATAAAGAAACAATAGGGCAGCAAGATGAATCATAATCAAATTTGCACTACAACTGGGTTATAGTGTGGTCTACAGAGAACCAAATATCAAATACAGTTTCCAGTGAATCTATAAAGAACTGAAAATCTGAATTGTATGTACATATTGAATTATAATAACGCCAATGCTCCAGTTTCAAATGATGTGAACGATTATTATTATTATGATGAGTATGATGATGATTATGATTAGTATTATGATCACTATTATTATTACCATCAGCATCATTTTTATTTTTTAAAGAATTCCAAAAATCTAATCTAATCTTACAGCAGTTTTTATTTATTTCCCTGTAATTCTGTAGCTACATTCATTTGTGCCTATAATAACTAATAAGAGCGTGGCAGTCCAACAGCTGAGCTTGAGTCTTGTTTCAACAGCATGTAATCTGTGGTCAGCGTGTGAAAGCTGCACTCAGGTCCTCAGTCAGTTTCTAGTAAATCTGCTGTTTGGTTTTATTGAAGGTTATCTTTGTGGTTAATGCACTGAGAACAATTTTCCCCTCAGAGAGAAAACACCAGGGTTAGAAAAGCAGACGCAGACTTCACCATAGCAGTCTAAATCAATTTTTTTTTTTATAGCAAATGAGAAATATGAGGGTCTTGCATTATAATCATCACTGGAATCACTGTGCACTTCTTCTGGTTTGAAAATGTGGAATTGATGATGCAGGTGCAAATGTGTCATTAACTGTCATCGTAAAACAGTGACATCATTGCTACTCTACTGCTGTTCATGTCCAACCAGGAAGTACAATTATAAACTTCACCAAAACTTGGGAAAAAAGGCA